>NW_027185432.1:0-452500 GCF_022577435.1 Embiotoca jacksoni
CATATTATATTTCTTATATGCAATCTCGTATTAATCAACTATTAATCCTCAGGCTATGCAACAGGCTGTTTCTGCTGAGGTCAGCGATCCTGTTGGGGTCAGCATGGGGTCAGCATGCTGATGCGCATAATAACAAGGCCACAGGCCGTTACCGGGCGGTAACGGTTGATGGCATGACCACTAGTTTGATCTTTTGTCTTTCTTATCTCTTCCAAGTCATAAAACAGGAATAAGTTACTGACCTGAACAAACACGTCCCCACAAGGCAAGACCCCCACCTCGACCAATCAACAAAGGACACATCACCATACATGATTTTTTGGTTTTCTGTACTATAAGAAGACTGGGTCAGGGAGAGTCAGGAGGTCAGACTTCGTGAACTGACACATACTCTGTTGCGGTCAGGGAAACATAGTCTGGACCCAGAGCTCTGTAAACTGGTTATTCTGTTGCTGTTAAATAAATATCTTGAAGCCTGACATCTTCTCCTATTGCCTCATTAAAGAACACGCAGGACTGGGGGCTGACACATATTGGCTTATACTAGCAGGAGCCCAAGTCCAACAAAGGACCAAAATAGTGATTTAAGGAAAGGCTCTTTCTAGCAGAAACTAGCAGAAGGCCTGTTGCGGTTTGCGCCCGGACATGTTTTAGCCGAGGGAGGGGCCGGGCTCCCCTGCCACTCACTGCGGTGCAGAGCCGGCAGCAGAGCCGGGTGGAGTAGACGGTGAAACTCTGTGGAACTAAATTGATGACAGAAATGCACGTTACTGCAAGTGTCATAAACATTGGGAGGGTAAACGAGAGAATAACTTTTTAAAAGTTGCATTTAACGAACTAAGTAATGTGTCAGATGTGAGGCGGCTTCACCTGCCTTGTCTCTCCCACAGCTGACCATCTACAGCCGCAGCCTGGTGTCTGTTTACCACATGTGAGTCGTGTCATTTCAGTCATGCACCACTTTTCGTTAATCCGACAGATGTTAAACGTGTCGGCTTCATGTCTAATGAAATGTGCACTGGTCACTTGTTTGTTCCGTATCCCCTAATAAACAATGCAGCCTCTCCTCAGCCATCCTCACTCAGCAGAATCAGTAAGTTTGATTTATCATTTTGCCAGAACATCAGACAACATACCAAGCATATTATTTTAAAATCCGAATTTCAAAGCGTATGGTTCAGTCTTGGCACATTTGCAGTGATTTCATTCTCCACCAGAGAGCAGCAGACCACCATCAGTTGGTCCTTTTCCAGCTCAGAAGCTCAATTGAAGTTTGCAAATATTACAGAGAAATGCATTCAAATCCATACCAGCATTCACTTGAACCGCTTATTTTGTTTTATCGTGAAAAGACCAGATATCTCTATTAGTCAGTTTAAAAAAAAAAAAACCAAAAAAAAACTGCTATACTGCATGATTTTAATGAATCAGGTGGACTCGGCATGACTCAGACACACGAAGAGTTGATGATCTTAACGAGGCAGATTGGGTATGGTATTTTGTTAAACACAGGAGCAGGGCACAACTCCAGTGCACTGCGGCACAGTGAAGAAAGAGGAATAGATATTTAAAAGGTGTCTAACAGCCGACTTCAATAAGCTCCTCTCTTCCCCTTTAAGTCCACTGTGATGCAGCAGACCGTCAGTTTCTAGGAATGAAGAAGCAGACAGAGACCAACGTCCAAACTTTACGCTGGAGGAAACAGACATACTTATCTGGAGGTTCAAGCTCTAATCACTGAATTTATGGTATCACAAGTTGGCCTCTACTAGCTGATGATGTTAAATTGACTTGAGAACAGGTAACTAATATTATAAATGCTTCTTCCCCTGGTATTATGAGAACTGCTGCCGAGTAGGAAGCGGTTCAATGATATAAGAGAAAGGTCCAAACTCTGGAGGGAGGCGGGCCCGTGAGGGTGGGTGAGGTCATCAGAGGATGTGGCGGCATTGACAGTCTCAGTTGTGAGCCTCGAGGGTTTTAATGGTGATACATTGGAAATGTTTATAATTTAACTTGAAAACTTTTAAAATTAATTTTTGACTGATGAAGAGCAGTGTGCTCAAAACCTCACTGATGTTGTGGCGTTAATACATGAACTGCATCGAGAGTTTCGATTGTGCATAAATCGTAAATAATAAAGTGTGTAAAACAAAGCACGCAAAGTCTACGTCAATCAGCTTTATTGGACAGACAAATAAGGAATCCACTAAAGTCTTAAGTAAATATGTTTTAACAGTCTGGAAAACATGGATGTAAACTGCAATTTGACTGGTTGGCAGACCCATTAAACCCCAAGGCGGTATCTCCAGAAGGACAACATAAAGATGAGGACACTCAGTCATCCACTCTTATTTGTTTAGTGAAAACAATGCTGGTGTCTTTGTCAGGAGAGGATTTGAATTTTTGAATCCCAAAGACCATTTTGGAAAGTTGTCATGAAATCTGTCTTTTCAAATAACAGTTGGGTTCATCTTTATTTTGTCTTTTCACTCTGCCACAAGCAGCTGGAATGATTCATCCAAATACTTGCCACAAACACACAGTACTCTACAACCTCTCTAAGGTTTTGTCACCTTTAATGTGCTTCAGAAATGTTCCATATTTGGTTGGTTTTGCTTTGAACATTATTAACTCTGGATATCTTGTTTTTAAAAGTGGCAGTTTCTGTTATGAGAAGTATGTATAAAGAACCAGAAGCAGACACACAGCAGATGGAGTTAAAACATTTAAAAAAAAATGTTTGTTTAAACCAGAGTGGGCGATGTAGAGTTTGAGCTTCCGGCTCAGTCCAACGTTCCAGCAAGAGAACATGTGTATGGAAAGTCTAAAATCCTCCGGCACTGACCCGAGAATGTTCGTCACCTCTTGGTGCGACCCGGCAGCACCGGCGAGAGAGTCAGGTGAGTCTGGGCTCCAGACTGGGTCAAAGAGTCTATGCTGCTGGTGGAGCTCCAAACAGGAAGCAGCAGTTCTGGGCAATGACGCGCAGTCGGCCAGTGAGTCAACAGGTCTCAGACATGGGGCGACGCAGACCTTTCGGGGGGGTCAACTGTGTGGTTTCCATTGACCGACAAACTGAGTTATCTCCTCATCCGTAGCTTTACTCAGGTGATCTCCGTGGATTTAGTCTGACAACAGGTGAGTGAACAACAAGGTTTAGGTCAGGCAGACAGGCTGGCACACTGGTCGTTGAACTGCAGCAGGTAGACCACAGACTAGAATCAGAACCAGATGAAGAGTAACAGAAGCTAAACTGACTGAGTGCTGCAGTGTGATACCAGGTGAGCTGATGGAGCGGACTGACGGTGGAGTGAAGTACCGGGATTGATATATCGCTGGGCGGTAATTAGTGGAACTGGACGCATCTGTGCCAGCTGATCAGAGGAGTGGTAGTAAGGAGTATCTGGAGGTGGGCAGTGGAGAAATCGATGCCCTTTAGACACAGACCAAAACACAAACACAAGCAGAATTAAAAATGCAAGCAGTGATATACAACCTTAAACATCAACTTCCTGTGTCACGGCGAGACATCAAACTTTGCCGCATCGTCACGGCGGCTTCCATTAACAAAGTCGAACGAATGTCTCAATATATTATCAACCACATGTTTAGGTTCTTGTGACCTGACTTTAGGTTCATGTGATCAACCAGCTCGATGTAGAATGTGAAAGTATGAAGAGTGTCATTTTCAGAGGCCAACAGGGGGCGCTGTGACTATGAGCAAATATCACCACACAGGGGTCTTCAGGGCGGGGCTGTTATCGTACCTGTGATGTTTGGAGAAGGTCGGTCCATGTACATAAGATTTAAAGCAACTGGTAGTTTCATGGCAAGACGCTCAAAATGGCCGTCTCTTTACGGGCACACGCATTGACGGAAACGAATTATTTTGATAAGATTTAATCTCAAACGTGTTATCTATCAATAGAACCTAAATTCAAGTCGGTGCGACAAAATCCCTCGGACTAGTTTGACAAAGTACAACGTGTCAGAATCGCCCAAAATGGCGACTAAATTCAAAATGGTGGACTTCCTGTCGAGTTGACATAATGGTGCAATGTGCATATAGGTGTGATACACGTGTCCACCGGATTTCGTGAATTTAGGTAGATGTGGCCGCCGGGGCATCTCTTTAGGGGGCGCTCTGGAGCCACTTGGCCGCTCCCACTCGCGACTTCACTAGAATACTAAATTTTTCATCGGGAGACATATGTTTATCCACTTTCATGAGTTTTTGAATATGATAAAGCTTCCAAAAAGGCAAATCACTTTACGTAAGAATAAGAACGTCTAAGAAGAAGAAAAAGAAGATTTTTACAAAAAACAATAGGGCTTCGCACCATCGGTGCACGGGCCCTAATGACCATCGATCGGTCTCGTTCTGGGGCTCCATGCAAGATCTGGCCTCATGGGGTATGACAAAGGTGAGGGATCAGCCCAGAACTACACGGGAGGAACTTGTTAATGACCTCAAGACAGCTGGGACCACAGTCACCAAGAAAACCATCAGTAACACACTACACCGTCATGGATTAAAATCCTGCAGCGCTGCAAGGTCCCCCTGCTCAAAAAGCACATGTAGAAGCCCGTATGAAGTTTACAATGAACACCTGAATGATTGAGAAAAGGCTTGGGAGAAGGTGATGTGTTCAGATGAGACCAAAATCCAGCTGTTTGGCATCAACTGGATTCGCCGTGTTTGAAGGAAGGGCAAAGCTGACTATAACCCCGTCTCCACCGTCCCCACCATCAAGTATGGAGGTGGAAACATTATGCTTTGCGGGTGTTTCTATGCTGAGGGGACAGGATGACTTCACCGCATCGAGGGCACCAAGGCAACAAAGGAGTGGCTCGAGAAGAAGCACATTAAGGTCACGGAGTGGCCTAGCCAGTCTCCGGACCTCAATCCCATAGAAAATCAGTGGAGGGAGCTGAAGCTTCGAGTTGCTAAGCGACAGCTTTGAAACCTTATGGATTTGGAGAGGATCTGCAAAGAGGAGTGGACCAAAATCCCACCTCAGATGTGTTCAAACCTGGTGACCAACTATAAGAAACATCTGACCTCTGTGCTCGCCGACAACGGTTTCTCCACCAAGTACTGAGTCATGTTTTGCTACGCGCTCGAATATTTATTTCACACACTCAAATGCAAATCAATTTAAAACTTATTTGTGGAACTACTTGTTTTCCTGAATCTCTACAACAGATGTTAGCATTAGCCATGGAGCCACATTAATGGGATATGTGCTATCCTATGCTAGTCTTTGCTTACAATAATATATGTATGCCATTTTATATCCCTTATATACAATCTCGTATTAATCAACTATTAATCCTCAGGCGTATGCAACAGGCTGTTTCTGTAGAGGTCAGCGATACTGCTGAGGTCAGTGATCCTGTTGGGGTCAGCATGCTGCTGTGCATAATAACAAGGCCAGTAGTAGTACTTGAAAGTAGTTGAAAGAAATCAGTTGTCTCAGTGTAAAACCCTCCTGTGTGCGGACTCTCTTCTATTGTATGACGTTGATTTTGTCTTGTATTTACACCACTCGGTGGTTTGATGTGTCCAACGGTGTTGATATTCTACACTATGAGCTGATTGTCAGTCCACAAATATACATTCATGAACTAGATTTTGAACAATCTCTTCACTCTTAACCAACATGGTTTACTCAACTAATGTGATTCAACCTTCTATAACTTTTAAAAAATAACCGGTGGAAGGTAATAATTTACTTTGATATTTCTATATCATGCCACTGCTATCCAGGGGGAACTGTACATTTGACTTTTATTTGCCAATTATTTTTCTGAGTTTCTATTCAAACTTTAAACTATACAGATTTGAAAAACAACAAATTTCAAGCATACAAAATGAAATAAATTCTTAAAACAGAAATTAACAATTTCGATTTCGACAACAACATCAGCATCAATCTTTTTTGGATATTAGCATTATAAATACAATAGGGGCCATTTCCTGCATTATATTTTACTTTTGATACGCTTAGTGTAGACAATTAACGTGTCTATTGTGGCTCTATAAGTCTTTGTTGAATGACTAATTCAGAAACTCTAATCATGAATCACTTGATAAATGTAACTCTTTCCACCCTGGAGGTCCTCGTACTAGGACCACACTGTATCTGTTCTTGTTACTTTGAGAAGGAGGCCAAGTGGTGGACATTCCCTGAAGAGGCTGCCGAGTACCGCCATGACTAAAATGGATGCAGCATTTGTTGTGCTTCATTTCTTTTACACATTTTAGTCACGAGAAGAATAATGAAGAGTGTTTGTGTTTCACAGTTAAATCAGAGACTGAAGGAGCAAGGCCTGAGTGGAGTCACTCTGAGATGGAGGAAGCAGCCTGATGGGGAAATCTTCCACAAGATGGAGGAGGAGGAGGAGGAAGAGGAGAACTGTGCCTCAAAATACCTATTTTAATTTCTCCCTTTGCATTGCACTGTTAGCTATCACACATATTAACATGTTGCAGTAGCGTTTTATCATTTACCAGAAATAGAGATCTGAAAGTAAAACTCCTCAAATGATGGGAATTTTTGTTCCTATTGATCTCAGCTCACATTTTTCATGCTATCATAATGGACTGAATTTAGTTTCACATGTAGTTGTAGGTTCAACATTTAATATTGTCAAATACACAACTTGATTCATTTCTGCATTATACTGCTTCAATTAGTAGCGATTTTCTGTTTGTGTCAGAAACTCATTTTAATGTTTCTTTTTTGAGTTGATTAATATAGAACAATCATATGTGATATAAGACAGATATTTTTAAGGATCTAATGGGTTGTTTGATGTTGGTGCAAAATCCCCTACTGGTGGTGGTCTTTTATTTGTCGTGTTCTTCTTATGTGTTGAAATTTACAAACTTGTTTAAGGCTTTTATTTTTATTTCATGGCTTGGATTTTAACAATGTGTTTTGTAATATGAACTTAGTAAGCGAGTGGCTTTACAGTTTTTCATGGCTCCATTGTCCATCCGTCCTGTTATCATGAAGGTGATATGTCAGAGAATTTCTTCAAATTTGGCACAAATGTTCACTTCAACTATGTGAGCAGTTGAAATCACCATTTGTTGGTGATGACTGTTAATGATTATGAGGTCTGTTTGACTGCAGAAGGAGAGGACACTCTCCTGTGTAGCTATAGAGTGCAGAAAAGGTAATATATATTTTGGTCATGTTAATGATAATGATGTTGCGGTAAAAATAATTAGAAAAGTAAGACAGATAATCAATTAAGTTCCCAAGAGACAATGAGTCATTCATTTCTTATTGTTTCTGAGACATTTCAGAGAAGAAGGGTTGGTCAGACTGTTCCTAATCGAAGGATCATTTTGAATCAAAGTCATTTGTTTTCTAAACTCCACTTCTACAATTTTGCACACCTCAGTGAGGAATCAAAGGAAGCTCTTTTGAGACCATTCATTAGTACGTCTCCATTGACAGACCTGGGTTTTTGCTGTGTTGACCTTTCAAAAGAAATAAAATCTATAATTGCGTTAAACTGTCTATTTTGGTGTTGTTGTTTTTCTTCTTGTCTTTGACTATGTTATTGTCTATTAAATGAATTATTGTTAAGAAAGATATGTACCTGAAGAATTTTGGCCCAACTGATTTATTTTTCACAACATAATAAACTGACTTTAAACGTTTCAATCCGACAGCATACATGGGAAGATTTATCACCAAAACACCAAAACACTTCGGTGCTGTAAGAGGCAGCTGCATTGGTAGAGCTGAGATAAAGATGGGAATTTTTACAGATTAAATGGACCATCAAACTGGGAGGATGCATTTGTCAGCTTCTTCCATCTAAATTCCAAAACTGAACAACACAAGTCTTGTTTCCCTTCCCATATCTGCCACTGTAGCCAAAATAAGAGTAATAAGACAAATAAGTACCTGGATCGAGATAAAAGCCTCTAAGTGTGACAATGGAAACCAGGCTTCAACATTACAACGAAGAAAAACTGGACTGAACAAGATGAAAGAATGACATGATGTGCAATGATAAAAAAAAAAAATCTGAATTTTCTAGGTTAGAAACGACCTGACTCCTGCACCATCATGTCTGACAGATACTAGATGTATCACAGATACAAAGATCTTTTTTACCCACAAACATCTTTCCAACACCTCCGCCAGGAGCTGTGGCTCAAGACCTGGACTGCTGCTTGTCCCCATCCTCTTCTGTCTCTGCTCTCTGTTCACATCCTGTTAGACTTTGCATGAACTCTGTCAACACTTCAAGGACTTGAAGGAATTGTGTTAACAATAATTAGTAGCTCTTTTTCATTCATCTGTTTATTTGTTGACAGGCGGATTTTTAATAATCCTCCTGATTTTAACACGTGAAAAAAAAAACATAGATGGGAAAAGACTGCTTATATTTGAGCCTTGCTTTTAAACCATGTTTCTACAAAGTGAACCCCATACAGTAATAGGAAAACTATGTAGTATAAGGCAGAGTTTCTTATATATATGCTATATGTCATGTGTAGCGTGATGTCAATTTAATTTGAGAGGATTAAATATTGCTCTCGTTATTAGAAGGGGCACTAGTCCAATATTGGACAAATTATGAATTCAAAATCAATATGAAATCAGTCAATCATAATCTAAATTGGAATTCTTGTGTCAAAACTCAAATTCTTTTAAACATTCAGAAAGATACCACCATGACACAGTTGGGTCTAATTAAAAAGTATTTGCTGTATAACTTCTCACAGGAAATGACTAAATGACAGATGTGTTTATATTAATGAGAATGCAGAAATTACTTCTGATTACTGATGGTGAAGTGAAAGAGCGAATTTGTGACCGGGCTAACAGAAAGAACTGAAAGAGTGAAATCTGTAATTATAATTTTGAATTCGCCACCCTGAAGAAATGAGCCAGCCTACTTTGTGATGATTTCCACCACGGGCCGGAGACCGGTCCAGATGGTGTCGCTCAGAGGTCCGGTAGATGGAAGACGAACAACGGGGGTTTCCTCCTGTTCTCAGCTTCCAATCCGTTCGTCTGGCTACGATGCTGGCCCTGAGGTCCCGTGGAGGTCATCGGGCAGAGACGTCTCGGTCAGGCTGGACGTCGGCAGGTGGAGGCTTGGGTCGTTGATTTACTAATCGTCACTACTTATAACTCTGATGAGCGCTTAGAGCTGGCCTTGCTCGCAACGTGAACATAATTACCGATAGTGATACAGGCTCGTCAAAATGGATTGAATTCAGTACGTAATCATCGAAGTTGCTGACGTACTGTAAGACTTTGATTACTATGTGCATTAAAAGCTTAACAAAAAGGCAGATATAAAAATGACCAATGAAAACTTAGTGAAACTCAAAAATAACTGAAAACTCAAAGAGGAGTGAAATTAACTTGAAGGAGTCTTGAAAAACGAAGGGAAAAGAGTAAAAAATGAATCTACAAGAAAACTAAATAGGTTAGGTTAGGTAGTTACTTTATTAATCTCCGAGGGGAATTTTTTTTTCGCTACAGCAGCATACAGGAAGCAATAAGATAATAATAGAATAATAGAAAGCAATAAAATAGCAGTAAAATAGCAGTAAAAATATAAAATATAAAATGCACAGTATATACAGTACAGTATATATCTATATATATTACATACAAACAACCAAGAACACAGACAACAGTGTTATTGTTGTGTGATGGATTTTGCCAGAGGTGAGTTATTGTACAGACTTATTGCGGTCGGCAGGAATGATCTCCCGTATCAGGAATGATCTCCTGTATCTGTCCTTGTGACAGCGGAGCTGGAGGAATCTTTTGGAGAAAGTGCTCCTCTGTCCCTGCAGCAGGTGGTGGAGAGGGTGGTCAGGATTATCCAATATGGATAATAGTTTCCTCAGCGTCCTCCTCTCCACCACCTTTTCCAGGCTGTCCAGTTTGTAGCTGATGATGGAGCCGGCCTTCTTAACCAGTTTGTTAAGTCTGTTGGTGTCGCCGGCTCCAATGCTGCTCCCCCAGCAGACCACAGCGAAGTACAGTTCACTGGCCACAACAGATGGTAGAACATCGCCAACATCTTGCTGCACACATTGAAGGATCAAAGTTTCCTCAAGAAAAAGAGTTGACTCATCCCCTTCTTGTAGACAGCGTTGATGTTGGTCTTCCAGTTCAGTCTTTTGTTGATGGACACACCCAGGTACTTGTACTCCTCAACCATGTCCACCTCCTCTCCCAGAACTCTCAGCGGTTATGGAGCCGTCGTCTTCCTCCTGAAGTCGACCACCATCTCCCTGGTCTTGGCCACGTTCAGGAGCAGGTGATTTCTTCCCGCCCACTCCACAAAGTCCTCCACTACTGCCCTGTACTCATCCTCCCGTCCATCCCTTATACACCCGACCACTGCAGAGTCATCAGAGAACTTCTGTAGATGTCGTGACTCTGAGTTGGACTGGAAGTCAGTGGTGTATAAAGTGAACAGGAAGGGAGACAAAACAGTTCCCTAAGTAGCTCCAATACCACTGACCACCGTAACAGACAGCACACCGCCCAGATGGACAAACTGTGGTCTGCCTGTCAGGTAGTCAGTGATCCAGGAGACAGTGGATGCGTCCACCCACACCACCCGCAGCTTCTCACTCAGTAGCAGTGGTTGGATGGTGTTAAATGCACTGGAGAAATCAAAGAAAGTGATTCTCACAGAGTCACCGGTTCCATCCAGGTGAGACTGAGTTAGTTGCAGCAGGTAGATGATGGCATCGTCCACTCCCACATGAGGCTGGTATGCAAATTGTAGAGGGTCCAGAGAAGATTTCACCAGCCGCCTGAGGTGTGCCAAGACCAGCCTCTCCAGGTGTTGATGGAGGAAGAGCCCTTTGAGATTGAGGGCTCTATGCAGCTCACCAGGGGTGAGGGGGGAGGCAGCAGAGGTGTTTGGGAGGTGTAAGGCGTGGAGGAGACAGATGAGGTTGGTGAACTAAACCTGTTGAAGAAACAGTTTAGCTCATTGGACCTCTCCAGGGAGCCCCCTGGTTGTCTCTTTCTCCCCTTGAACCCAGTAATCTCCCTCATACCGGTCCACACCTCCCTCACGTTGTTCTGCTGGAGTTTGGCCTCCAGCTTCCTCCTGTAGGAGTCCTTGCACTCTCTCTAAATAGAATCTAAATCTAAATGAATCTGCGAATCTCCGAATCTAAAACGAATCTGAATGATCACCTCGAGTCTCCCTCTTTGAAGCTGAAGAGGATGGACAAGGATCAGGATGTCGAATTTCACCTTATCGATACCCTTTCTCAGGGGGTGAGGAGGGGGTGTCATGAGGAGGGGGTGTCATGATTAGGGTGTCATGAGGGCCCACGTTTAGGATGTTTTGATTCAAACTATGTACAAAGGAAGTCCCTTATTTCACTTCACCAACGTATTATGAGATATAATACAACACAGATCACAATTTAACGATAAGGTCAATTTACCTAATTACTCAGATAGAGAGGTGAAGGAGGTGGAGAAGAGTGAGAGAGAAGGGTGAGAGACATGGAGGAGTAGAGAGAGAGTGTCTGCATATTCACATAAAGTCATAGTTTGCGATGCAGAACACTTTCTAAAAATGGCAGTTAGCAGAATCATTGTAAAGTACATTATAGCAGGGTGTATAGTTAGGAATCACAAAGTCCATATTTGGTTCTTATAGTTTGTGAGTTTTTGGTGGAGTATGACCACATGAGGTAGACGTGGATCTTCCAGGAGGGTCAATACTCTGGTCATCTGGAGTCTGGAGAGTGTCAACTTTGGAGTTGGTGTATTGACCCAAAGGGATTAAAAGGGATGTCCTGTGGTTTTCGGCTGGCCGGCAAAGTGACATGTTTTATACCCTAGAAGGGTGTGGATACCGTCACTTGTGGCAGAAGTTTGGGTTTTTATGAGGCAAAAGGGGTAATAAAGAAGGGCCAGAGCAGTTTACCAAAAGTTACCTACAGGCATGTGGGGGTGAAGTCAGCTTGATGGGTCCTTCTCAGGTCACGGAGATAACGGGTGAGGACATGTGGTTCTGGCACTTTGTGAAGGATTCTTCAAAGCACGTTCGCTACATCATGTTTGAAGAGGTTTTGGAACCAAATGCCCGACAAAAACAAAAGTAATTTTAGACTCCTTTACTTTATAACTAAACAATGAGAAGAGACTAAAGGAACGAGAAGAAACTTGCAAAACTCAACCACAAGGATGAACTTTGACACTATAATTATTTTGGTTTATTTTGAACATAGAACTCAATACAATTCCACATTCAACACAATTAACATTTAATAATCACTCTGATTATATGTATTTACAGATTATAAGTATTATTGTATGGTTGGTATTTTGTAATATTATATCATATTTTAGAATAGGATGTAATAGGGTCAGCCCAGGTCATTGACTTTTCAACAAAGATGTAGATGTGAGGAAAACAGCCAGGTAGATGTGTGCATTCAATACGGCACAGATAAGAGAGATATAGAAATAATAGGCAAAGCCTTTAATCCAGACTTTATCTAAAATCACCAGAACTGGTCCAACTTCCATCAAAGATGTTAAAAAAGCATGTTTTCAGTCAACATGTTCACTTCAAGATTGTAATTTTTCTTTTTCATTTTGAACAACTCAGCTCCTCCATGACATGATGTCACAGCAAAATAAACATGAGGCAGGTGAAGTTCAGAGGGTTGTGGAAATAAATGACTGTCCGTCTGTGTCACGGTGTTCTGTTGGACAGCTCACTTGTAGCTTGAGTTGATGAGTGTCGGTATGTTTAATGTTACTTTCTGGTCCCCAGGTTCCTTCAGTTCAAGTCAAAAGAAGGTCAAGGTGAAGGTGAAGAGACTCAGCCAGCCGAGCTTATTTGGTTAGTTAAAACGACGCTGCTGTCTCTGTCTCTGTCTCCTGTCTCTGTCTCCAGTCTGAAAGGGCCATTTCCTGCATTATATTTCACTTTTGATACGTTTAACAAGTAATTCTTTTTTTTTTCTTTTTTTTTTACTTTACTAAATGAATATTTCCAGACTGGTTTTGCAACTTACAACGACTTCCCCTACCACAGAAGATAACTTTACAATACTATTTAATTGAAGGTAGATGTGAGCTGTGCAGCAGGAGATCATGAAACAGACTGCAGTTATTATGATGGTCTTATCAGGTCGGTGCATTTCTTTAATTTCCTAAAATATCTGACATTTAGTTTGCTGTGAATTAATGTCATGCAGAAACTTGGTTGTTAAAAATGAAATCGAAAAATTTGATTTGAAGTCTGAAGTTCAAATGTGGACTAAAATGTGCATTTAGAATTTGTTTTATGCGAGTACTTCTGCTGAGTTTCAGATAAATCCTGAAACAAATCACGACCCCATTATCTGTACATGTCTCTTGTGTATATCTCTTTCATTAAACACACATTAATTAGTCCATGACATGTCTCTTTGTAATGAGTAACAAACTGTATAAAAGTGAGATTGTTGTCAAAACCATAAAGTGAATATCTTTATTATCACCACAGGACTGTGTTTCCTACCTGCCTGTTTTCCTCACATCTACATCCATGTCAGCATGTCAATGACCTGGTTTGAAGCTCAGGAATACTGCAGGTCGCACTACACTGACCTGGCCTCTGTGCATAATGAGCAAGAGTTGGCCAATCTCAATGAAGTAACAGGTGGTGTTGAAACCTGGATCGGACTGTACCCTGACGTTGAATCCTGGAGGTGGTCTCTGGAAAACCAGGATTACTATGGTGAAGGAGAAGCTGAGTTCAGGATGTGGTTGGATGGTCAACCCAATAATTGTCCAAGATTCTATGAAGCCTGTGTGATGTTTGATGCCAATGGGAAATGGGCAGATGCCGGCTGCTCTTTCACAGTCCCATTCTTCTGCTACAACACGAGTAAGTAAAAATATGATCAGTGCCCAGTTTAAGAATAGTTTAAGCTAATATCTGCAGTTGGTCACATTGAGGGTAAATGGCCAGGAAAATAACGTGGAAAAGATTTGCATTTTATAAAATTAATCAGCCTCATAGCTACAATTAAATATGGCATACAAATATCTATCAACATTACATAGCAAAGCTTAACATCGGGAAAAACATGGCCCTGAGTTTGAGAAACATCCACAGTAGCAGGAAGAGTAGCAGGTTCTTCATCATCCTGATGATGTTACTGAGGACGTGTGCTCATATTGTGGCAACTAAAAGCTCGAAACAATCATTTGTAGGATTTTTAACTGAAAGGAACTCACCAACATTGACATCAGGTAGCCAGTTTTATTCTATTTTGCGAGCAGTTATTGGAAAACAGATTTTTTTTTTTTTTATGTCTGCTTTACGATGGAAGCCTAAATGCAGACTTGTGCAGTTGTCTTTCACTATGCACAAAGTTAGCATTTATGCCTCTGCGCTAGTGATAGCTATAGCTGGAGGCATTATTGTGGTGGCGGGACGTGGTTTGGCTCAGCTGCAAGAGGGGCTGATTGGGGGAGTGGCTCAGGGACCGGTGCCTGGGAGAGGCTTAATTGGCCCCAGCTGAAACTTGTCCCTGATTGTCCCTCTCTGGCTTGATAAAAGGGAGTAGCAGGACACCAGACACGAGGGAGGACACGGAGTAGCAGGGTGGTTGTGAGACAGACAAAGGACACAGAAAGGGTGTATGAATGCAATGTATGTTTGTGGTGGAATAAACACCTTGGAAACACGACTTCAGCCGACTATCTTCATTCATGCTGGGAAAACCCACTGGTGGTAGGAAGATGCATCCCACAATTATGTTTTCAAGTCTTCGTCTCTGCATATGTAAATCTGTCCCGTTTTTGAGAATGCAATATCTCAAGAGTGCCTGCAGTGAATTGAAATTGTTCACAAATGTGCACTGTGACTCAGCAATGATCTAATTATATTTTGGTGGTGAAAGGTTGAGAATCGACACCTTAATGTGGTGGAGGGGTTTGAGTGTCTCAGTGATCCTGAGACATCCGCGATGAATTGCAGCACACGCAGTTCATCCACCTCGCCCGGATTAGGGAAACGAGGACACTCTCGTAAAGTCAGAACTGGGAAGGGAGCTTGCCGGCGAGCGCCTGCTAGCCGGGCCTTTGCCCATGGTGCCTGGAAAAACAACATGGAGCAGCCGCCCTGTGGGCCCAACACCCGAAGGTATATGCATCGGGGTCGTGTGCATTGTAGGCAGTGCGGAAGACCTGCCCAGGATTGCCAATTCATGTGGGGTTGGACCTGATGCCAATGGTGATGGGCCTGGGTTGGTCCCGTAGCTGCTCTGGGGCTACATTAGTGGGGCCTGTATCTGTGGGGTAGTGTAGTATTCATAGTCATCCCTCCAATAGTCTTCTGCCATTATTATCTATGAACACAACAGCTGAGTTAGTTAGCATTTCGATGTGTCAATAGTGATGATACTAAGCCTCGTCTAGCATTATCTATTGCTGATACTTTATCATAAATTTTAAATTTGTCTTTGTACTTTCCTGACCTTCTTTTGCAGATTGCACTATTCCTTTTTTATTTTTTCGCACCCGGTCAGATTTAATTGCTATTGTTACTACTCCTTTACATCTTTTGTTCAATGACTGACGGCAGATTTTCATAACGTTTGGGCCTTTGATCAGTATTTGATTGTTAATGGCAGATCTAATATAGTTGAGGTTGGTGGGTTTCCTCGGGGGCCATTGCCCGTGACTGACTGCTTCTACTTCTACAGCTAGTGCACAGTTAGCTAACTAGTCTTGTAGGTGCCATTTTTTCAGGACCCCCTCTGGTCCCTTTTTCTCATGCACTTGAGGTTCCCTCCCGAGTCTCCTGCCGGGTCAGGGAGTCTCTGCTTGCAGGACTGTCGTCTGTTGACTCATAGCTGGATCACAGCTTTCCTCCTTGGCGGGCAGTAACCCGCTGCTTGCTGAGCCATCTCTTTCTTGTCTGGCTGTCAGTCTGTGGGATCGTAGTCTTTCTGGAAACTCCGCACTCCTGTCTCCTGTGACTTCTTTTACCTGTTGGACTATAAGTTTGTGGCGTTTTAGTTAATTGGCTGGCATAGCTCGCTAGCTCATTCTCCAACTGTGATTCTTCACGCGGACCTGTAAGATATGGCAAAGGCATGGGTCGACCTGTAAGCATTTCATGTGGGGTTAGATGTGTGATTCTGTTAGTTTGTGTTTTCATGGACATCAGCGTTAGTAATAAAGCCTGCATCCAATTGAGCCTGCCATCCTTCATTATTTTAGCTAGTTTACTTTTCAAGTTTCCATTAGCTCGTTACAACTGACCCTTGCGACTGAGGATGATAAACACATTCAAACTTCTGCATGATCCCTACCATTTTGCCATTTTAGTTATTTGAAAAATTTGAAAATATCCCAGTAGGTGGTATGCCAAACTGAGGGAAACTTCCGTGCACAAAACTTTGTGGCTGCCAAAAATGGCGACTACCTTACGGTTTGAAAAACCTTGACAGTCTCCACCCTTGTGCGATGGTCAGGACGCTGCACATCTCTGAAGAAGCCTCACTACTTCCAGATATACATGGCACACGCAGTACGCTGCTCTCCAGCCGCTAATTTTCATGCAGCTGTTAAAGCATTCATTTGTGTGAGCTGGGCGGACCATAGCTGATCAGGTTTCATTGTTTGGATTTTCTGTGGATGTGTTACGGTCGTCATTTAGCTGTACAATACCATACCCTGCATGATTACCCGCTTTGTCCCTGCAGCATGAGCCATCCAGGAACAGTGAGATCTGCTGTGATAAGTTGGTTATGCAGATTCTCTCGCGTATGCATAAAAGCGTCTACAAATTGGATGCAGTTGTGGGGGTGCCGTCTATTGGTATCACCATCCTGGTTGCTGGTTTTACCATATTGCATCGCTGGTTAGTGAGTTTAGGTGCAAATAGTTTTACTTCATAGCCAGTCCTTCTGGCTTGAGTCAAGACAAACTGTGGGCAGGTGAGCAGTGCATGCAATTGATGAGACATTTACAGTGTCACTGTGTCCCATTGTCAATGCTTTTTGTCAGGCGAAGACAGCTGCTGCCAGTCCCTGGTAGCAGGGTGGCAGCCCCGCCTCTATTATCCAATTTAGTGCTATAGTATGCTAGCGGTTGTTTACCTACTGGTGCGTCTTACATTAATACTGCATTTGCGTACCCCGATCGTTTCCGCGACATAGACATGAAAGGTTTTGGAATAGTCTGGGTTTCCAAGTGCTGGTGCAGCCTGCAAATCCACTTTTAGAGCCTCAAATGCTCCCTCTGCCACCTCTGTCCACTGTAACTGGGCCGCACTGTCCGTTTGACCTGCAGCTCTGATGAGAGCTTGCACAGGGGCTGTTTTTAGGGGAAAGTCACAAATAAATGACCACTTCCACTTCAGCGTTTTCTACGCCTACGTGAAGCTGAAGGAGCAGGAGTGCAGGAACATCGTGTGGATCGCCGAGTGCATCGCCCAGCGGCACCGCGCCAAGATCGACAACTACATCCCCATCTTTTAAAAGCCTTCCTCCCTCCTCGCTCTTCTTCTTCCTCCCGTCCTCGTTTGCATTCAGCCCCTCTCTTTTTGTGTCCCGTCTCAGCTCGGTGTGCAAATATGTCCTCCATTCCTCACACGAATTGGTTCTCGATTTCCAATTTAAATCCAGAGACGCTCTGCTTCTGCTAAACCCTGCTTGGTCCAACAGCGCAAGCATTTGTCCCACTGTTTGTGGTTTTAGGGCTTTAGTTATGGCTTCCACTTGTGATGGGGCAATAAACCTTTTGCCTCCATACAGCCGTCTGCCCAAATACTCAACTTTCTGTTGACAGAATTGTAACTTCTGCTTGCTTACTTTTATGTCCATTCTGGGCAAGGGTAAAGATCACAACAGAATCTTTTTCACAATGTTCCTTTGTGGGGCTGCTACTAAGCAAATTGTCGACATACTGGATTACTGTACTTGGAACTTCTAGATGTTGTAAATCTTGAGCTTGTACTTGATTAAAGATGGTTGGGCTGTGTAAGAACCCTTGGGGCAGCCTTGTATAGGTGTACTGCTCACCTTGGTACATGAATGCAAACAAATGTTGTGAATTTGGATTAATTGGTACACTAAATAAAGCTGAGCATAAGTTAGTTACAATATACCACTTAGCATCTGGCAGGAGGTTCGACAGGAGAGTATGAATATCGGGAACCACCTGTGTACTTAGTTCCACAATGGAGTTAAAAACCCTCAGATCATGCACCATTTGGTAATTGTTAGAGTGTAGCTTTTTAATCGGGAAGCATTGCTTTCCTCTTTCGAGACCCAATGGTGGATGCTGATGTGGGTGGCTTTTGTGTTGTTTTCTTTAGCTGCTTGCGATCACTCTTGTGGTCTGGTCTCTCTTCGGGTCTCACTATCACCGCATGTGCCCCCTCCGTCAGGCGATCTGCTTGGTCCGCACTGCCCTGTGGGCTCCACCCCCCCAGTTGTTAATTTTTGATAGTCACATCTGTCCTTGATTTCTGAGGCTCTGTCGTCTTCTTTCAGGTCACCTGGTTCCGTGTCCTACGGCCTCTCACCCTCCGCAGCTGAATAAAATCCACCCTCTCTCCCTCTCTGGACCCATATCAATTTGAATATTGAGCCAACCGGTCCACCAAGGATGGCGTTTTCTCCCTCCTCAGCCCTCACCCACCCGGGCACTAGAGACTCCTACGTGAGAATGTTGTTCACAGACTTCAGTTCAGCATTCAACATCATCATTCCTCAGCAGTTAATATGGAAACTGGACCGGCTGGGCCCAAGCTCTTCTCTCTGTAATTGGTTGCTGGACTTTCTCACTGAGAGACCACAAGCAGTACGGTTTGGCAACAATACATCAGGAACCGTCACACTGAGCAAGGGGGCTCCCCAAGGATGTGTGCTCAGCCCCCTGCTTTTCATCCTGCTAACTCATGACTGTGCACCAACTCTACAGCACCAGTCACATCGGAAAGTTTGCGGATGACACGACTGTGGTGGATCTCGTCCGCAACAACGATTGGGTGAACCGACTGGCCACATGGTGCAGGGATAACAATCTCTCCCTTGACGTGACAAAAACAAAGGAGATTTTTACAGACTTCAGGGGAACCCTCACCCAACACCCCCCTCTGAACATCAACGGTTCTGCTGTGAGTGGGCGAGCAGCACCAAATGTATGGGTGTGAACATCACTGAGGATCTCTCCTGGCCAAAAAACACTGCATCACTGGCCAAAAAAGCCCAGCAGTGCCTCTACTTCCTCCAAATTAAAGAGAGCAGGAGCCCCAGCAGCCATTGTGTGCTCCTTCTACCGAGGCTCCATGGAGAGCATCCTGACCGGCTGCATCACTGTGTGCTACTGGAGCTGCACCGCCTCCAACCGCACCCCTGCAGGCATAGTGAAGGCAGCTGGTAGGATCATCGGTTCTGCACCCCCCCCCCTCCCTCCTGGACATCTACAACACTTGCCTTACTCACAAAGTAGTCAGCATGGTGAGAGACTCAACCCATCCGTCACACAGCCTCCTGCCTTCTAGGAGGAGGTACTGCTCCCTCCGTCATGCTCCTTCAGACTGAGGAACAGCTTAGCCCATGAGGCTGTCAGGATGCTCAACTCTCTCCCCCATCTATCCCCTATATGTCAATCGATAATTTGAGGTTTTTATTTAATTAAATTGTGTTGAATGTGGAATTACATTGAGGTCTATGTTAAAAATTAACCAAAAATAATGATAGTGTCACATTTCATCCTTGTGGTTTAGTTTTGTCAGTTTCTTCTTGTCCCTTTAGTCTCTTCTCATTGTAGCAGGATCCCTGTCTGTCCCTATTTTCTCCCCTATCACCTCTTCCTCAGGTTGCTGTCTCTCTCCCTGTTTATGGTCTGTCATGTGTTCTT
This sequence comes from Embiotoca jacksoni, assembly GCF_022577435.1. Taxonomy (NCBI): domain Eukaryota; kingdom Metazoa; phylum Chordata; class Actinopteri; family Embiotocidae; genus Embiotoca; species Embiotoca jacksoni. The sequence goes on from NW_027185432.1 coordinate 19,911, forward strand.
GTTTTGATCTGTGTCTGGAGGGTGTGGACTCATTCACTGCCCGCCTCCAGTCATCTCCCAGTATCACCTAATCAGGTTGGCACAGCTGTCTCTCATTCCAGTAATCACAACCTGGCAGTATATGAACCCCGGTCCTGCACTCCACCTGCATCAGTCCAGTTTTTCTTCGTTGTAATGTTGAAGCCTGGTTTCCATTGTCACACTTAGAGGCTTTTGTCTCGATCCAGGTACTTATTTGTCTTATTACTCTTATTTTGGCTACAGTGGCAGATATGGGAAGGGAAACAAGACTTGTGTTGTTCAGTTTTGGAATTTAGATGGAAGAAGCTGACAAATGCATCCTCCCAGTTTGATGGTCCATTTAATCTGTAAAAATTCCCATCTTTATCTCAACTCTACCAATGCAGCTGCCTCTTACAGCACCGAAGTGTTTTGGTGATAAATCTTCCCATGTATGCTGTCGGATTGAAACGTTTAAAGTCAGTTTATTATGTTGTGAAAAATAAATCAGTTGGGCCAAAATTCTTCAGGTACATTTCTTTCTTAACTATCATTCATTTAATAGTAAATAACATAATCAAAGACAAGTAGAAAAACAACAACACCAAAATAGACAGTTTAATGCAATTATAGATTTTATTTCTTTTGAAAGGTCAACACAGCAAAAACCCAGGTCTGTCAATGGAGACGTACCAATGAATGGTCTCAAAAGAGCTTCCTTTGATTCCTCACTGAGGTGTGCAAAATTGTAGAACCACTCACTTACTAAGTTCATAATACAAAACACATTGTTAAAATTCAAGCCATGAAGTAATAATAAAAGCCTTAAAAAAAAGTTTGTAAATTTTGACTGACCTTCATTAGTAATTTCTGTGTTTCTGTACTTTTATTGAAGTGGAGTGTAAAAAACAAATGACTTTGATTCAAAATGATCCTTCAATTAGGAACAGTCTGACCAACCCTTGTTCTCTGAAATGTCTCAGAAACAATAAGAAATTAATAACTCATTGTCTCTTGGGATCTTAATTGATTATCTGTCTTACCTTTCCAATTATTTTTACAACATGATTATCATTAATATAACCAAAATATATATTACCTTTTCTGCACTCTATAGCGACACAGGAGAGTGTCCTCTCCTTCTGCAGTCAAACAGACCTCATAATCATTAACAGTCATCACCAACAAATGGTGATTTCAACTGCTCACATAGTTCAAGTGAACATGTGTGCCAAATTTGAAGAAATTCTGAGATATCACCATGATAACAGGACGGATGGACAATGGTAGGTTCAGACAGACGAGACCTTCGGCCTCGGCTGTTGCCACCGCTGAGACATGAAAAACTGTAAAGCCACTGGCTTACTAAGTTCATAATACAAAACACATTGTTAAAATCCAAGCCATGAAATAAAAATAAAAGCCTTAAACTAGTGTAAATTTCAACACAAGAACATGACAAATAAAAGACCACCACCAGTAGGGGATTTTGCACCAACATCAAACAACCCATTAGATCCTTAAAAACATCTGTCTTATATCACATGTAATTGTTCTATATCACTCAACTGAAAAAAGAATCATTAAAATGAATTTCTGACACAAACAGAAAATCACTACTAATTGAAGCAGTATAATGCAGAAATGAATCAAATTGTGTATTTGACAATATTAAATGTTGAACCTACAACTACATGTGAAACTAAATTCAGTCCATTATGACAGCATGAAAAATGTGAGCTGAGATCAATAAGAACAAAAATTCCCATCATTTGAGGAGTTTTACTTTCAGATCTCTATTTCTGGTAAATGATAAAACGCTACTGCAACATGTTAATATGTGTGCTAGCTAACAGTGCAATGCAAAGGGAGAAATTAAAATAGGTATTTAGAGGCACAGTTCTCTTCTTCCTCCTCCTCCTCCTCCATCTTGTGGAAGATTTCCCCATCAGGCTGCTTCCTCCATCTCAGAGTGACTCCACTCAGGCCTTGCTCCTTCAGTCTCTGATTTAACTGTGAAACACAAACACTCTTCATTATTCTTCTAGTGACTAAAATGTGTAAAAGAAATGAAGCACAACAAATGCTGCATCCATTTTAGTCATGGCGGTACTCGGCAGCCTCTTCAGGGAATGTCCACCACTTGGCCTCCTTCTCAAAGTAACAAGAACAGATACAGTGTGGTCCTAGTACGAGGACCTCCAGGGTGGAAAGAGTTACATTTATCAAGTGATTCATGATTAGAGTTTCTGAATTAGTCATTCAACAAAGACTTATAGAGCCACAATAGACACGTTAATTGTGTCTTCAGTTTTCAGGCTCCTCTCCTGTGGAACCAGCTCCCAGTTTGTGTTCGAGAGGCAGAAACCCTCTCTAGCTTTAAGATTAGACTCAAAACTTTCCTTTTTGATAAAGCCTATAGTTAGGGCTGGCCCAGGTCGACCTGAACAACCCTTAGTTATGCTGTTATAGACCGAGGCAGCTGGGGGACCTCGTTACATGCTGAGCTTCTTTTCTTTCCTCCTACTCTTTAACTGACTCATACCTCACCATCTTTTTCTCTCACATAGTTTCTTTTTGTTATCTGTTGTCTCCATTCAGTTCCTTCGCTCGCGTAGTTTCTCTTCTTTCTTTTGCAGATGTCCCGTCATGGAGCTGCATGTCTCTAATCTGCGCTTGTCGTCTCCACCAACAGTTCTACTCTTCTATCTCTATGCTGTCCTTTTCTCTCTCTGCTCTCCTCTCTCCCCAACCGGTCGAGGCAGATGGCCGCCCACCTCTGAGTCTGGTTCTGTCGGAGGTTTCTTCCTGTTAAAGGGAGTTTTTCTTCCCTCTGTTGGAGGTTTTTCTCCCTTAAAGAGAAGTTTTTGCCCTCCTAGCTTATGTGGGAATTGTTGAATTGTTGGTTTCTCTGTATAATATTGTAAAGTTCTGCTGTAAGGACTTTAAAGTGTTAAGTGCCGTGAAATAACCTGTGTTGTGATTTGGCGCTATATAAATGAAATTGAATTGAATTGAATTAATGACAAATACGACAGGTTGAAAGACACCAGAATTATCATTGAAACACTCGAAGGCTGCACACATAACATCATGCTAAAAGCTGAATTTGGTCATCGTCAGTTAATGAACTCCTAGAAGACAATCAAGCAAGAAAGGAGCATTGTTCATGTAATACAGGATACAACTAATTAGCTCTGCTATTTTAGAACCGTATTATAAGTAAATGCAGTTTGTTCTAATATGAACCTTTAATGGTTTGGTAACTTTTTCTAAAAATTACTTCCTTAATATTTGCACTTTAAAAGCTTCACTTACAATAAAAATGATTTGCTGAGGAGGAATAATGATGAATTATTCCTGGTGAGTTTCTCTCAACATCTTTAACTTCTTAAATCTTGCTCAGATTTTAGAATATTTGGTTCCCTCTTCTTTTATCCAGCTGTTTCTGACCACTATTTTATTCACTGCACTGTTGTGGAAGTCAGTTTTGACTTAATGTTGTAAAGTACTTTCTGATTATTGCGTTTGTATTCTACTCCTGGTTTGTCTGAAAAACGTGCTGATATTTATATAAAAAATGATGTTATTATTCTTTCTGACAGAATAAAAGATTTACAACATCTAACAGAAGTTTGTTGTATTTTCAAAGCTTCATTTCCAGAGAGGGACTGAAGGGATGAGGAGGAGTCAGCTGACAGAGAAATGTGTATAAACTCTGAGAGGAAGATCAAACTGGTGAGGTATTCAACAACATTAGAGAGGGACTTGTTATAAACTGACAGACCTACAGCACTATAGCAACGGTAAAGTACTTCTTCCTATGCAGTTTACGTACAATAGTACAGATTGTGGTAAAATGGTCAGATTGTTTTACTTGATAGCTGATTAACATTAAATATTGATTTCCCGTCAATGGAAATGAATGGAGTTATATTCCAATATAATATCCCATTCCTGCTTCTCATTACCTTTTCAATGATGTCGTCCTTCAGCTCATCCATGTCCACAGAGGGGTCATGTTTCCTCAACACCACCTTCAGCACCTTCCTCTCCTTGATAGCTGTTTGATGAAAAAGAAAAAAACATTTTCACGGTGCAAAAGTAAAGTTAAATTATAAAAATGATGATGATGATGTTGATAGAATTTCTGTGGATGAAATCACCTTCATAACAAACAAAGTTCCGCTTGCTCCAGCAGTTGGAGTTGCCCCATTTACCGTTGTGTGAATAGACACAAGAGGCTGAGTACAGATTGGTTGGTGTGTTTGGCATCCAGTTAGTGAATGAAAGTGCGCTCTCATCTGACCACTTGAATGAATCTCTGTAGAGACCGATCCATGTTGGAGTTGTTGTCATCTTCTTCAACTGATCATTCTCAGCTTGGTTCCTCACACTGGCCAGGTCAGTGTGGTGCTCCCTGCAGTAGCTCTGAGCATCCTCCCAGATCTTTGGCTCGTTGACAAAAATAAAGCTCGATGTGCCTGAAAACATTTGAACAGTGTTTACCTCAGTGGTCCTGAACGAATGTGAATGTCTGAACAATACAATATTCAACTGCACTTCGTCATACGAGCGGGAACCCTTTTTATTTTAATTTTCTTTTTCTTTTGCTGGAACCACATCACTGTACCTGATATATTCCAGAGTTGTGAGGTGGGAGGAGCCATTTTGAGTACTCATGCCTCAGGAAATGAAGGCGGTTAAATCATTAATAAAATTAAGAACCCAAATTAAAATGATCTGGTTCTTGAAACAATTTGTTGGTACAAGCCTGTCTGTGTATGTAACAACTTGAAACAAATGTTCACTAAAGCTTTAGACACACATTTTGCTGCTAATTTTTGTGACCAACTGCAGATATTAGCTTAAACTATTCTTAAACTGAGCAGTGATCATATTTTTACTTACTCATGTTGTAGCAGAAGAATGGGGCGTTGGAAGAGCACAAGCTATCTGCCCATTTACCGTTGGCATCAAACATCACGCAAACTTTATGGTATCCTGGACCACCATTGGGTTCACCATCAAACCACATCCTGAACTCAGATTCTCCTTCACCATAGTAATCCTGGTTTTCCAGAGACCACCTCCAGGATTCAACGTCAGGGTACAGTCCGATCCAGGTATCAACATCACCTGTTACTTCATTGAGATTGGCCAAGTCTTGCTCATTATGCACAGAGGCCAGGTCAGTGTAGTGTGACCTGCAGTATTCCTGAGCTTCAAACCAGGTCATTGACATGCTGACATGGATGTAGATGTGAGGAAAACAGGCAGGTAGGAAACACAGTCCTGTGGTGATAATAAAGATATTCACTTTATGGTTTTGACAACAATCTCACTTTTATACAGTTTGTTACTCATTACAAAGAGACATGTCATGGACACCCACTGAGGAGGGTTGCCGAATTTATTTGTTGAGAGCACCACCATGTGGATGACAAGCTGGAGGGGAAAAAAGTGCAAAACTGATGTGCTCAGTGCATCTTTGATTGTGTATTTGTGGATGTTATGAATCAGACTTTACTTTGGATTCAAGTTTTTCCTACTTCGACCAGGTTTTTAATTTTCTTTATTCTGGGGCTTGTATGCAATCTACCAATCATGGCTCAACATGTAATGTGTTGGCACTTGCTGTAACAGAACATTTTGTTTTTTTTTTGTTCATGTGTGTTCAATGAGAGAGCTATTCACAAGAGACATGTACAGATAATGGGGTCGTGATTTGTTTCAGGATTTATCTGAAACTCAGCAAAAGTACTCGCATAAGACAAATTCTAAAAGCATTTTTGTGCAAATTTTAACTTCAGATAAAAAAAATGTGATTTCATTTTTAACAACCAAGTTTCTCCATGACATTAATTTACAGCAAACTAAATGCCAGATATTTGAGGAAATTAAAGAAATGCACCAACCTGATAAGACCATCATAATAACCACAGTCTGTTTCATGATGTCCTGCTGCACAGCTCACATCTACCTTCAATTAAATAGTATTGTAATGTTATATTCTGTGGTAGGGGAAGTCATTGTAAGTTGCAAAACCAGTTAGGAAATACTGATTTAGTAAAGTTTAAAAAAATAAAAATAATAATTATTACTTGCGAAGTGTAAGAGCCACAAGTGCATTATTAGTTCATTTAAGTTTCGGGAATATTAGTAATTTAATTTCTGAATTATGCTCATTGTGCAGTAACTAACATATGTAACATATCTTGAAAGACATTTATGTTAATGATTGACATGCCTCTTTTCTGTGATATAATGACGTCATGATGGCAACAGGTGCCAAACAGAGAGCTGCATTAGGCACGGCAGCATATAGTTTTTCTACCGTGTTACAGAGTTTATTATTTTGTGTTTTCAGTTAACTTTTTACTGTGTAAAATAAAGATAAAAGGAAAAGAATGAAAAGATCTCCTGTCATTCGCGTAAGGAAATGAAGTCACTGTGTCTGCAGCTCATTTGCGGCTTAACAATGGACAACTCAGATGGACCCGCTACACTAAGCGTATCAAAAGTCAAATATAATGCAGGAAATGGCCCCTATTGTATTTATAATGCTAATATCCAAAAAAGATTGATGCTGATGTTGTTGTCGATATCGAGATTGTTAATTTCTGTTTTAAGAATTTATTTCATTTTGTATGCTTGAAATTTGTTGTTTTTCAAATCTGTATAGTTTAAAGTTTGTATAGAAATTCATAAAAATAACTGGCAAATAAAAGTCAAATGTACAGTTCCCCCTGGATAGCAGTGGCATGAAATGGAAATATCAATGTAAATTATTACCTTCCACCGGTTATTTTTAAAAAGTTATAGAAGGTTGAATTACATTTAGTTGAGTAAACCATGTTGGTTAAGAGTGAAGAGATTGTTCAAAATCCAGTTCATGAATGTATATTTGTGGACTGACAATCAGCTCATTGTGTAGAATATCAACACCGTTGGACACATCAAACCACCGAGTGGTGTAAATACAAGACAAAATCAACGTCATACAATAGAAGACAGTCCGCACACAGGAGGGTTTTACACTGAGACAACTGATTTCTTTCAACTACAAAAACATCAAATTGTAAATAAATGAAAACTGCTTCATATTTAATACACGTACCCTACAAAAGCACCCAGAGCTCAAGAAAACGTGTTCTTGTTACGTGTTGTTATATTTGTTCTTACCTGAACAGATGAAACAAACAGAGAACCGATGACTCTTTCCGTCTGTGTGAAGGTTGTGTATTCTCAGTGCACTGAGTGTCCGCTTGCTCTAAAGAAATGGACATTTATAGATATAGCATGTAGCCTTTGTCCTGGAAACTGTGGCATGATGGGATGGAAGATCAGTCAGTGGGATTTGTTTAGTATATCAGGAGAATATTTGAATAGTTCAATCCCACTTCCAGCCATTTGGGAGGCTTGATGAGGGATCTTTATGATCCAAACATGGAAATGTGCTGTTAATATGCAATTGTTGACCTCTAACTAAACCAGAAGGTGACATCTGTGTTGTTGTGTTTCTGTGTTTTTCTGTTCACTTCTTTCCTCTTCCTCTGACCTCCTCATGCAGGAGATGCATCTTCCACAAAATATTAAATTTGTCAATAAAATGTATCCCGTGGGTGAGGAAGGCTGATGCTAGCCATGTATTCAGGTTAGAAATCTTCTGAAGGATTCAAGTCTTTTCTTCCAAGCAGGAACTGGTCCAGAAATCAACACATTTGGAGTTTGATAGTCACTCATATTTTCCAGCAGCAGAGTGAAATCTTTCTTCAGAGTCTCAGCCCTTTTTCTTTCACAGGCTATCAAAAGACCCTGTGTGGATAAAAAGCTTCAGACTTCGTAGGTTGGAGATATTCTTTGCTTTTGAACCAAGCGTTGAACTCTCCGTGTTACTGGGGGGCTCCACCAGAGGGCGCACCGGAGAATCAATGATACCATTAGAACATCCTGATTTGATACTCGAGGCAGCTATCACGTGTATGCGAACCCGTGGTTTGAAGCAAGTATATCTGTGTCTGTAGATGTGTTGGGAGGAGACCTTGTAGTTGCTCCGTTAGCTCCTTCACAGATGTGTTATCCAACACAGATGTTCAGTCTTTTCCATTTTTACATGCTTGGTTATGGTGTCCTCTTTCAAAATAGTTCCTGGTTCAGGTGTGACTTTGACAGTGTTTCTTCTGGCTCCCAATGTAACTGTGATTTCAAGGCTTTTCCTCCTTTTTCCGTGAACCATATAGGACAGGGAGCTGTCTCTTTAAACTCCAAACCAATAAATATAAAGAGAAATGAGTGTTATGATGCATTATTATTGTTATTATGGATCCTCTGCCCTAAAGGGCCTTCTGACCTGTTGGATAAGATACCCAGAATACACCTGGATCAGGTGGACAGGTGAAGCCTCTGTGGAAACATTAGACTCTCACATTAGACGACCGGTTCCTCTTTCACACGATTCATGATTCTTTCATTCAAATCAAATGTTTGTTTACTTTAAAATGTATAATGTTAAACATAATACGAGGTCAACGTATGTGATTATTGCATTTATATCTGTTTATATATTTGTTTTTAATTTACTTTTTCATTTTGTTTCTGCCACATTGAAGTTAATTGTGAATAAATGTTAAAACAATGTGATGTAAGATACACAAAAAGAAGTTACACACATGCAAAAGTGTAAAGACAAAATAATGAAGAACCCGACTATTATTTGATAACAGTCAAGTCTGATGACATTCAAGATGAGTTCAACAATAGTTCTTTCAAAACACATTGACATTTCACTATTGGATCTGCTAAGAAATTTGTGTGAAAGTTTGCTACAATTATTGTATGAATTCTCAAGTTATGACCACGTATGTATTCGTGAGGTCACAGTGACCTTTGACCACCACAATAAAATAAAAGAGGACTGCAGACTGGAGGGAGCTCCACTGAGAACACACAACCTTTAATACACAGACAGTCTGAAAGTGTTTTTAAGCTGTTGTTAGATTCTGCACAGCTGACATTTATCTCATTTAAGAACAATGGACCAAAGATTAAACAGAAATAGAACAGATCATTTAAACACCGGAGGGGAAGACATGGCAGCTCTGTAAAATGGCATGAGGCACGGCTTAGTTATTCAAATGTTCTCCTGACAGAGACAGGAGACAGAGAGAGGAGACAGAGACAGAGACAGCAGCGTCGTTTTAACTAACCAAATAAGCTCGGCTGGCTGAGTCTCTTCACCTTCACCTTGACCTTCTTTTGACTTGAACTGAAGGAACCTGGGGACCAGAAAGTAACATTAAACATACCGACACTCATCAACTCAAGCTACAAGTGAGCTGTCCAACAGAACACCGTGACACAGACGGACAGTCATTTATTTCCACAACCCTCTGAACTTCACCTGCCTCATGTTTATTTTGCTGTGACATCATGTCATGGAGGAGCTGAGTTGTTCAAAATGAAAAAGAAAAATTACAATCTTGAAGTGAACATGTTGACTGAAAACATGCTTTTTAACATCTTTGATGGAAGTTGGACCAGTTCTGGTGAATTTAGATAAAGTCTGGATTAAAGGCTTTGCCTATTATTTCTATATCTCTCTTATCTGTGCCGTATTGAATGCACACATCTACCTGGCTGTTTTCCTCACATCTACATCCTTGTTGAAAAGTCAATGACCTGGGCTGACCCTATTACATCCTATTCTAAAATATGATATAATATTACAAAATACCAACCATACAATAATACTTATAATCTGTAAATACATATAATCAAAGTGATTGTTAAATGTTAATTGTGTTGAATGTGGAATTGTGTTGAGTTCTATGTTCAAAATAAACCAAAATAATTATAGTGTCAAAGTTCATCCTTGTGGTTGAGTTTTGCAAGTTTCTTCTCGTTCCTTTAGTCTCTTCTCATTGTTTAGTTATAAAGTAAAGGAGTCTAAAATTACTTTTGTTTTTGTCGGGCATTTGGTTCCAAAACCTCTTCAAACATGATGTAGCGAACCTGCTTTGAAGAATCCTTCACAAAGTGCCAGAACCACATGTCCTCACCCGTTATCTCCGTGACCTGAGAAGGACCCATCAAGCTGACTTCACCCCCACATGCCTGTAGGTAACTTTTGGTAAACTGCTCTGGCCCTTCTTTATTACCCCTTTTGCCTCATAAAAACCCAAACTTCTGCCAGAGTATTGACCCTCCTGGAAGATCCACGTCTACCTCATGTGGTCATACTCCACCAAAAACTCACAAACTATAAGAACCAAAGATGGACTTTGTGATTCCTAACTATATACCCTGCTATAACATTTTTTTTTTTTTTGATACACTCTATTAATCCCCGAGGGGAAATTTCTTCGCTACAGCAGGGGGGCTCTCAGGGGGGAGATTCTGCAGCAGGCTGCCACTAGCGCGGCGCCAGGTAACCTGACCTGAGGTGCATGTTTTTGGATGATGGGAGGAAGTCGGAGAACCCGGAGAGAACCCACGCAAGCACAGGGAGAACATGCAAAATCCGCACAGAAAGGCCCAGGACCGGATTCAAAGCCCGAACCTTTTTTGCTGTGAGGTGACAGTGCTAACCACTGCACCACCGTGCCGCCCTAATGTACTTTCCAATGATTCTGCTAACTGTGACATTTTTAGAAAGTGTTCTGCATCACAAACTATGACTTTATGTGAATATGCAGACACTCTCTCTCTACTCCTGTAGGTCTCTCACCCTTCTCTCTCACTTTTCTCCACCTCCTTCACCTCTCTATCTGAGTAATTAGGTAAAATGACCTTATCGTTAAAATGTGATCTGTGTTGTATTATATCTCATAATACGTTGGTGAAGTGAAATAAGGGACTTCCTTTGTACATAGTTTGAATCAAAACGTCCTAAACGTGGGCCCTCATGACACCCTCCTCATGGCACCCCCTCCTCACCCCCTGAGAAAGGGTATTGATAAGGTGAAATTCGACACCCTGATCCTTGTCCATCCTCTTCAGCTTCAAAGAGGGAGACTCGAGGTGATCATTCAGATTCGTTTTAGATTCGGAGATTCGCAGATTCATTTAGATTCATTTAGATTTAGATTCTATTTAGTTTTCTTGTAGATTCATTTTTTACTCTTTTCCCTTCGTTTTTCAAGACTCCTCCAAGTTAATTTCGCTCCTCTTAGAGTTTTCAGTTATTTTTGAGTTTCACTAAGGAAGGAAAAAGTGAGTTTCTACTCATAACATTGATATACTGTAGCTGCACATTCAATATCTGTAATTTTCTTTTTAATTTCAGTTATTTACTTGCTTCTTCTTATTGGGGACTCCCTCTCTTATGTAGAGGTGTTTTCTTATTTGTTACTGAGCTTTTGTGTTTTTTCCAATTTGACTTGGTCATTTCTATATCTGCCTTTTTGTTAAGTTTTTAGCGCACGTAATAATCAAAGTCTTACAGTACGTCAGCAACTTCGATGATTACGTACTGAATTCAACCCATTTTGACGAGCCTGTATCACTATCGGTAATTATGTTCACGTTGCGAGCAAGGCCAGCTCTAAGCGCTCATCAGAGTTAGAAGTAGTGACGATTAGTAAATCAACGACCCAAGCCTCCACCTGCCGACGTCCAGCCTGACCGAGACGTCTCTGCCCGACGACCTCCACGGGACCTCAGGGCCAGCATCGTAGCCAGACGAACGGATTGGAAGCTGAGAACAGGAGGAAACCCCCGTTGTTCGTCTTCCATCTACCGGACCTCTGAGCGACACCATCTGGACCCGTCTCCGGCCCGTGGTCGAAATCATCACAAAGTAGGCTGGCTCATTTCTTCAGGGAGGCGAATTCAAAAATATAATTATAGATTTCACTCATTCAGTTCTTTCTGTTAGCCCGGTCGCAAATTCCCTCTTTCACTTCACCATCAGTAATCAGAAGTAATTTCTGCATTCTCATTCATATAAGCACATCTGTCATTTAGTCATTTCCTGTGAGAAGTTATACAATAAATCCTTTTTAATTAGACCCAACTGTGTCATGGTGGTATCTTTCGGAATGTATCAACATTAAGCAAACTGAATGCTCATGAATTATATTATGACAGTAGTTTTTTGCCTCTGGGTTTTATATTCTCATTTTAAATTCAAAATGTAATGATCCCGGTTGTTTTGTGATGTTTGCTACTCCAAATGATTCAGTCATTGTTTTGTCCACAAAGCAGAAATAACAGCTCTGGGATGGCCTTCAAAATTGATGGTTTGAATGGTTGACAAATGAGGAAGAATCAAATAAGGGAAATGAGATGCAAGTTAATCCACTGTAATAACAAAGGTACTGGGAGCCTTAAGGCTGCCTATGCTACAACTCAATGAAAAGCAATAGGAGTCATTGCTTTTCACTAAGTCATCTCTCCATGATTGACCACATCACTGTTGTTTAATCATCACCTCAACTTAAGATCAGAAAGTCAAAGGCTTATCAAAATTAACAATAATAATGTTCAGGGCACTTATCATGTGTTTTCTTTACCGTTGTCGTAGCAGTAGAATGGTAGTTGGGCATAACATTGTGTATCAAGCCATTTCCCACTTTCATCCATCGTCACACAAACTTCATAATATCCTGTGTTGCCATTGGGTTCACCATCCAACCACATCCTGAACTCACCATAGTAATCCTGGTTTTCCAGAGACCACCTCCAGGATTCAACGTCAGGGTACAGTCCGATCCAGGTTTCAACACCACCTGTTACTTCATTGAGATTGGCCAAGTCTTGCTCATTATGCGCAGAGGCCAGGTCAGTGTAGTGTGACCTGCAGTATTCCTGAGCTTCAAACCAGGTCATTGACATGCTGACATGAGGAAAACAGGCAGGTAGGAAACACAGTCCTGTGGTGATAATAAAGATATTCACTTTAATGCTGTTGGTTGGTTTATACAGTTTGTGATTCATTACAAAGAGACATATCATGGACTAACTTAATAATGTGTGTTCAATGAGATATATGAACAAGAGACATGCACAAATAATGCAATAGTCCTTTTTTTCAGACTTAATATAAAACTCAGTAAAAGTAGACCGACTCGCATGTAAGAAATTCCAAAAACATACTTAAGTCCACATTTTCACTTCATTTCTTTTTGAACAACCAAGTTCCTCCATGACATTATTTAACAGCTTGAATTCATACCAAAATAAATGCAAAGTATTTGAAAGAAATGAAGACATGCACCAACCTGATAAGACCATCATAACCATCATAACCGTCTGTTTCATGATGTCCTGCTGCACAGCTCACATCTACCTTCAATTAAATAGTATTGTAATGTTATATTCTGTGTTAAGGGAAGTCATTGTAAGTTGCAAAACCAGTCTGGAAATACTAATTTAGTAAAGTAAAAAAATAAAATAAATCAGAAGAAGAAAATTGATGCTGAAGTTGTAAATATCTAGATGGGTAACTTAAGTTATAAGAATACATTTTATTGTGTATACTTGGCATAAATTTAGTTTTTCAAATCTGTATAGTTTAGAGTTTGTATAGAAACTCGCTACAATAACTGCCAATGATGTAAAATGTACACTTCCCACTGGATAGTAGCAGAGGCTGCCGTTTCTATGTTTCATCTGTTTCAAATGATACGGGCCCCGGGCCACCACGGGGCCCCTAATTGCCCTGGAAGAAGTATTAACTCTCGACTTTTGACCACAACAGTGACATTCTTTACACCGTTTCACCCACAGGTCATTGGTGACATTGGAGTCTGGTATCAAGTCGCTTTGCGGTTTGTATAGTAGCTTGTTTATATTCCATTAACCCATTGATAATTTCCTTTGATTAATCGTGCCGACGTTGCAGCATGACAGAGTTGTCAAGTCCATTGCTTTTTTAATTCAGTCAGCAGAAATGCGTCATCGAAGTATAATAATTGATGGATGTATATTCACCGTCCCAACTTGTACACTTTTGGCTTTGAGTCACAACTCGTTTTGTGGAAGCTATCTGAATTTGTCTTTGTTGAAACATTCCAACACGGCATGTTTTATCAAAAAATGAAGATAATTTCTAACAATCACCAACTTGGTTGCTTTATTCTTATCGGTTAGGAAGAATTGGGGCATGCTGGGTAATTGCAGGGAAGGTGTACAAAGGGGACTGCAGGGAATTACCCACCATTCTCGAAGATAATGCATTTTTGTTTAAATACACTGTTTTAAACCACCACAAGTATTATGTGGCAAACACTATTCGGTTTATTGGTTCTCAAACTAATTCTACTGTTTTTAGAGTTGCACTGTTAATTGTCTTGAAACAAAGTACTTTGAACCATGAGTGAAGTTAATTGATCATTCTTGTAAGACACGCTACGACCATCCATGCAAGCATTCGTCGCTGCTGTCTAACGTGGACAGGAAGCATGTTCATAAAGGATATTTGGAACAAGATTGGGATACATTTACAAAGATAGGGCCATTTATTATTTTAAATGTGCCCCCAGGTGCTTAAGGCCGGACCTGGATAGCAGTGGCCTGAATTGGAAATATGATAGCAATGTAAAAGTGCTTAATGTTTGGTCTTAAGTTCATTAAATGTACCTTGTTATCTTCCACTTGTTTCTAATTTTAAATTGAATATATTTGAATAATATATATTATTCGATTAATTCATATTGGTTAGGAGTGAAGAAACTGTTCAAAATTTTGTCACTGCAGTGAGTATGTATTTGTGGACTGACAATCAGCTAGAATGAGTGAAGTGTAGAGTAGAGTGTAGAATATCAACACCGTTGGACACATCAAACCACCGAGTCGTGTAAATACAAGACAAAATCAACGTCATATAATAGAAGGGAGTCCGCACACAGGAGGGTTTTACAATGAGACAACTGATTTCTTTCAACTACAAAAACATCAAATTGTAAATAAATGAAAACTGCTTCAAATTTAATACACATACCCTACAAAACCACCTGGAACTGCACTTTATGTACTTCTTTCTTTAAGCAAATGTGTTTTTGTTGTGTTGTTCCATTCGTCCTTACCTGAACAAAATGTCCGTCTTCAGTAACAGCTGAAACAAACTCTCTGAGAACGGATGATCCCTCCGTCTGTGTAAAGGTTGTGTATTCTCAGTACAGTGAGTGTTTCCTTGCTAAAAAGAAATGTTCACTTATACTATTACTATCCTACTATATCAGCACATAGCCTTCGTCATAGAAATCGTAACATGACGGGGTGAAAGATCATTTGACCAGATTTGTTTACCGTATCAGAAGAATATTTGAATAATTGCGGGCCACTTCCAGACATTTTTAAAATGTAAATTTTGGATTGCAGGATTTGAGGACGACTGAGGCTTTTAGATAAAGACAAATACAAACAGAAAAAAAAGATCCTGAAGATCTGTAATTCTCAGTAGAGATGACCTATCTGCAGAGTATTGTGACATAACTTTAAATTGTATTATAAAACCATTGTATGAGGCCTTCAGTTTAGCACTGCCTTGACAGTGAATGATAATACTGGTTTACTTTAAAACCAGTTTATATCCCATTAATGTGGCTATAACTGCTCCATGGCTAATGCTAACATCTGTTGTAGAGATTCAGGAAAACAAGTAGTTGCACAAATAAGTTTTAAATTGATTTGCATTTGAGTGTGTGAAATAAATATTCGAGCCCGTAGCAAAACATGACTCAGTACTTGGTGGAGAAACCGTTGTTGGCGAGCACAGAGGTCAGATGTTTCTTATAGTTGGTCACCAGGTTTGAACACATCTCAGGTGGGATTTTGGTCCACTCCTCTTTGCAGATCCTCTCCAAATCCATAAGGTTTCAAAGCTGTCGCTTAGCAACTCGAAGCTTCAGCTCCTTCCACTGATTTTCTATGGGATTGAGGTCCGGAGACTGGCTCGGCCACTCCGTGACCTTAATGTGCTTCTCCTCGAGCCACTCCTTTGTTGCCTTGGTCCCCTCGATGCGGTGAAGTCGTCCTGTCCCCTCAGCAGAGAAACACCAACAAAGCATCATGTTTCCACCTCCATACTTGATGGTGGGGACGGTGTTCTCGGGGTTATAGTCAGCGTTGCTCTTCCTCCAAACACGGCAAGTCCAGTTGATGCCAAACAGCCGGATTTTGGTCTCATCTGAACACATCACCTTCTCCCAAGCCTTTTCTCAATCATTCAGGTGTTCATTGTAAACTTCATACGGGCTTCTACATGTGCTTTTTGAGCAGGGGGACCTTGCAGCGCTGCAGGATTTTAATCCATGACGGCGTAGTGTGTTACTGATGGTTTTCTTGGTGACTGTGGTCCCAGCTGTCTTGAGGTCATGAACAAGTTCCTCCCGTGTAGTTCTGGGCTGATCCCTCACCTTTGTCATACCCCATGAGGCCAGATCTTGCGTGGAGCCCCAGAACGAGACTGATCGATGGTCATTAGGGCCCGAGCACCGATGGTGCGAAGCCCTATTGTTTTTTGTAAAAATCTTCTTTTTCTTCTTCTTTGACGTTCTTATTCTTACGTAAAGTGATTTGCCTTTTTGGAGGCTTTATCATATTCAAAAACTCATGAAAGTGGATACACATATGCCTCCCGGCGAAAAATTTAGTATTCAAGTGGAGTCGCGAGTGGGCGCGGCCAAATGGCTCGAGAGCGCCCCCTAAAGAGATGCCCCGCCGGCCACATTTACCTAAATTCACGAAATCCGGTGGACACGTGTATCACACCGTTATGCACAAAAAAGTTACATTGCACTATTATGTCAACTCGACAGGAAGTCCACCATTTTGAATTTAGTCGCCATTTTGGGCGATTCTGACACATTGTACTTTGTCGAACTCCTCCGAGAGATTTTGTCGCACTGACTTGAATTTAGTTTCTATGTATAGAAAACATGTTTGAGATTAAATCTTATCAAAATAATTTGTTTTCGTCAATGCGTGTGCCCGTAAAGAGACGGCCATTTTGAGCGTCTCGCCATGAAACTACCAGTTGCTTTAAATCTTATGTACATGGACCGACCTTCTCCAAACATCACAGGTATGATAACAGACCCGCCCTTAAGACCCCTGTGTGGTAATATTCGCTCATAGTCAAAGCGCCCCCTGTTGGCCACTGGAAATTACACTTTTCATACTTTCACATTCTACGTCGAGCTGGTTGATCACATGAACCTAAATTCGGGTCACAATAACCTAAACATGTGGTTGATAATATATTGAGACATTTTTTAGACTTTGTCAATGGGCGTCGCCGTGACGATGCGGCAAAGTTTGATGTCTCACTGTGATACAGGAAGTTGATGTTGTAGGTCAAAGGATGCTTGAAACCTCACGAAAGGTGTGACATACGTCCAGTGTGGTAAGACCATACATCTGATATGTGTATTGCGAGTGGGCGTGGCCAAACGCATCGCCACGGCCCCTAAGCTGCAGCCCGGGCACCTGGTTTCACCTACATGCACCAAATTTGTTGGACACGTGTTTCAGATGTACCAAAAAGTCTCTTGGCTTCATGAATTTGTTTTCGTCGATCGGTCTGACCGTGTTGTGGTGGCCATTTTGAGCGTCTTCCCATGAACGTACAACTGACTGTAACTTTTATGTACATATTCCGATCTACCTCAGCAGTCCTGCCGTGAAGACACCTGTATGGTAATATTTCATCGTAGTCATAGCGCCCCCTGCTGGAGACAGGGAACGAGACAAAAATAGCAACTTTAAGCGGGGACATGCGGTCCCTCGTGCGCTGCAAGTCGGGGGAGCCGGCTTTGGGGAGCCGGCTTTGGGGAGCCGACGCTCAGAGTGCGAGGGTCCGTATATCACTGCTTGCAGTTTTAATTCTGCTTGTGCTTGTGTTTTGGTCTGTGTCTAAAGGGCGTCGATTTCTCCACTGCCCACCTCCAGATACTCCTTACTACCACTCCTCTGATCAGCTGGCACAGCTGCGTCCAGTTCCACTAATCACCGCCCAGCGGTATATCAATCCCGGTACTTCACTCCACCGTCAGTCCGTTCCGTCAGCTCACCTGGTACCACACTGCAGCACTCACAGTAAGTTTAGCTTCTGTTACTCTTCATCTGGTTCTGATTCCAGTCTGTGGTCTACCTGCTGCAGTTCAACGACCAGTGTGCCAGCCCGTCTGCCTGACCTAAACCTTGTTGTTCACTCACTTGGTGTCGGACTAAATCCACGGAGATCACCTGAGTAAAGCTACGGATGAGGCGATAACTCAGTTTGTCAGTCCATGGAAACCACACAGTCGACCCCCCCGAAAGGTCTGTGTCGCCCCACGGATGAGACCTGTTGACTCACTGGCCAACTGCACGTCATTGCCCAGAACTGCTGCTGCCTGTTTAGAGCTCCACCAGCAGCATAGACTCTTTGACCCAGTCTGGAGCCCAGACTCGCCTGACTCTCTCGCCGGTACTGCCAGGTTGCACGAAGAGGTGACAAACATTCTCGGCTCAGTGCCGGAGGATTTTAGACTTTACATACACAAGTTCTCTTGCTGGAACGTTGGACTTCTGGCTGGAAGCTCAAACTCTACATCACCCACTCTGGTTTAAATATTTTTTTATTATTATTTTCAACTCCATCTGCTGTGTGTCTGCTTCTGGTTCTTTATACACACTTCTCATAACAGAAACTACCACTTTTAAAAACAAGATATCCAGAGTTAATAATGTTCAAAGCAAAACCAACCAAATATGGAACATTTCTGAAGCACATTAAAGGTGACAAAACCTTAGAGAGGTTGTAGAGTACTGTGTGTTTGTGGCAAGTATTTGGATGAATCATTCCAGCTGCTTGTGGCAGAGTGAAAAGACAAAATAAAGATGAACCCAACTGTTATTTGAAAAGACAGATTTCATGACAACTTTCCAAAATGGTCTTTGGGATTCAATAATTCAAATCCTCTCCTGACAAAGACACCAGCATTGTTTTCACTAAACAAATAAGAGTGGATGACTGAGTGTCCTCATCTTTATGTTGTCCTTCTGGAGATACCGCCTTGGGGTTTAATGGGTCCGCCAACCAGTCAAATTGCAGTTTACATCCATGGTTTCCAGACTGTTAAAACATATTTACATAAGAATTTAGTGGATTCCTTATTTGTTTGTCCAATAAAGCTGATTGACGTAGACAATCTGCTTTGCGTGCTTTGTTTTGCACACTTTATTATTTACGATTCATGCACAATCGAAACTCTCGATGCAGTTCACGTATTAACGCCACAACATCGGTGAGGTTTTGAGCACACTGCTCTTCATCAGTCAAAAATTAATTTAAAAAGTTTTTAAGGTAAATTATAAACATTTCCATTAAAACCCTCGAGGCTCACAACTGAGACTGTCAATGCCGCCACATCCTCTGATGACCTCACCCACCCTCACGGGCCCGCCTCCCTCCAAAGTTTGGACCTTTCTCTTATATCATTGAACCGCTTCCTACTCGGCAGCAGTTCTTATAATATCAAGGGAAGAAGCACTTATAATGTTAGTTACCTGTTCTCAAGTCAATTTAACATCATCAGCTAGTAGAAGCCAACTCGTGATACCATAAATTCAGTGATTAGAGCTTGAACCTCCAGATAAGTACGTCTGTTTCC
This sequence comes from Embiotoca jacksoni, assembly GCF_022577435.1. NCBI lineage: Eukaryota > Metazoa > Chordata > Actinopteri > Embiotocidae > Embiotoca > Embiotoca jacksoni. The sequence goes on from NW_027185432.1 coordinate 39,512, forward strand.
TCCAGCGTAAAGTTTGGACGTTGGTCTCTGTCTGCTTCTTCATTCCTAGAAACTGACGGTCTGCTGCATCACAGTGGACTTAAAGGGGAAGAGAGGAGCTTATTGAAGTCGGCTGTTAGACACCTTTTAAATATCTATTCCTCTTTCTTCACTGTGCCGCAGTGCACTGGAGTTGTGCCCTGCTCCTGTGTTTAACAAAATACTATATATTTGGATATATATATATATGTATGTATAAATGTATATATTTTTTTCTATATATGTATAAACGTATATATATATATATATGTATACACCGTAATTTCCGGACTATAAGCCGCTATTTTTTTCCCACGCTTTGAACCTCGCGGCTTAAACAATGACGCGGCTAATTTATGGATTTTTCCCGCTTTCACAAGCTTCATGCCGCCAAAAAACTGAGCAAAAAAACACATTCTGTGACGGTGCTCAGTTTTTTGGTGGCATGAAGCTTTCATTAGATCAATGAAATTGCCAAACGGGTTAAGGTGAAACAATGTAACCTTTTAGTTTACTGTTTAGATTAAATCGAGCGCGCTCAAACTTCCCATCATTCTGATTACGGTAGTCATTTTGTCACCCTCATCATGGCAAAGACACGAAGAAATGCACATGATGCAGCTTTCAAGTTGAAGGCGATTAGATCTGGCTGTTGGAAAAGGAAATAGAGCTAACTCAACACAGAGAGAGCAGACGGCCGAGGTGTTTCAACTGTGCAGATCCGACTGAAAGCCAAAACAATCGCCACTGCGATGAAGTTTGAGGATTTTAGAGGTGGACCATTGTGGTGTCTCAGATTTATGAGACGTAAAGGCCTAGTCCATCAGGGTACGGACAAGTCTGTGTCAGCAGCTCCCTCCCGACTACGAGGAAAACGTTTCAAACTTCCGCAAATTCACTGATGCAAAGATAGCGGAGCATTACATTGGCCCGCACGACATCATAAATATGGATGAGGTTCCTCTAACGTTTGACCTGCCTCTCACTCGGACTGTCAACAGGAAAGGTCACGCTGAAATTTTTATTTTTGTTACAAGCCGTGTTTCGTTAAAGTCTGTGTAAAGTTAATTTGTTTCAATGTACCAGTAGGCATCTGCGGCTTATAGACATGTGCGGCTTATTTATGTTCAAAATAATTATTTTTTTTAAAATTCAGTGGGTGCGGCTTATATTCAGGTGCGCTCAATAGTCCGGAAATTATGGTATATATATATATATATATATATTTGTGTATATATTGTGGAATATAGATCTGATTAAAGCATATGTGGGCTCATATGATGTACGTTCAAAATACATACTGATTGTAATCATTGTAAAACACATTGTTTATGCAGAAAACATTACGGGTATGAAATATGGCCAAAAGTAGGATGCAACTAGTGCATCATATTAGGAAATGAAATGTGTTCGAGGGAACTGAATGTGTTGATTGTTTGTATTATCATAGACAACAGGAATCTGTGTGGAAGGGTCACGTGGGGTGCAACTCCCTATCAGGCAAGAGGAGGTGTGGCTTAAACGGAGGACAGTGGAAAACAACCAGACAAACATAATATGCAAATGTTCCCGTCACAGTATAGGTCACGCCTCTTCCATTAGCATAAGGGTATGTGCCGGAAAGCGGGAAGTTAGAATCCAACAAAGAGACGTTTGTTGATGTTGGGCTCTCCAAGATATCTTGTAAACTACGCTTAATAAAAATCAACTAAGACCGGTAAATGCCTAAAGACTGCTTCTATCAACGGACTCGGGGAAAACAATTGGGGACAACAATTTGAGATACAACAATTTGGGGGCTTCGTCCGGGATAGAGGCATATTCGGACCGGATTCAGCGACGCACAGGCACTCAGAGACCAGGTCGACTGCACGAAGGTAAGCAGAAAACCGAGTTTAAACTGAATTTCTGCGATTGACTATTACTAAAAAAGTCTCTGTGAATCTGTGTAAACTGAATCGCTAAAAAGGCAAAATAAAGTTGTGGAGAGCGGAATCTCTCGGGAAGAGAAGCGAGTAAAGTCCAGGTCGTGGCGGACCAAACCAGGGCCTGACGGGGCACTGGTAAAGCTGGGTGAAAGGCCCGGGGGAATTAAGGAAGCCCCCGAAGTAAGTCCTGGTGGTGGCGGACCCTACCAGGGTCTGACGAGGCCTTGGCAAGCGCTGGGTTAGAGGCCCGGGGGGGATTTCAGGAACCCCCCGAATTCTGTGGGTTGGAATGCCCGGGGAGCGTGAATCTGAACAAGAGAGTTAAAAAGAGTTGTAAAATATAATACTCAGAGAACGGCGACTCTCAAAAATAGAGGGTTGAGATGCCCGGAGAGCGAATCTCTCAGAAATAGAGCTAAATAGAGCAGTAGCGAAGCTCAGAGAGCGAATCTCTTAGAAATAGCGTTAAATAAAGCTGTAGTTTTAATACTGGGAGAGCGGCGTCTCTCAGAAATAGCGTTAAATAGACCTGTAGCTTTAATACTGGGAGAGCGGCGTCTCTCAGAAATAGCGTTAAATAGACCTGTAGCTTTAATACTGGGAGAGCGGTGATTCTCTCAGAAACAGCGTTAAATAAAGCTGTAATTATAATACTGGGAGAGCGGTGATTCTCTCAGAAACAGCGTTAAATAAAGCTGTAATTATAATACTGGGAGAGCGGTGATTCTCTCAGAAATAAAAGTGAGTAAGTGGAGCACACGCCAGGAAAGGCGTGGGGGAAGGGTAGCAATAGAAAGACAAAGGAAGTACAAAATGGAGGGAGAATTTGAGGGTGAGATGGGTGACAGTGACAGTGGCTGGGGACCCTATGAGTACCAGATGCAGCTGGTGCTGGCAGGAATGGGTACTGCAGCAGGCGATAAAAAGGAAAAGATAAGACAGAAGAAGTTGGAAGACATGTTAAAAGATGCGGTAAAAGGAAAAGAGGAATTGACTCTGCCATTAGGTAGACTGTTGTGGGAGAATGTAAAATTTAATAAAAAGAGAAAGGAGGAGGCGGAAGCCGAGATAAAAACTGTGAGTTGGATATATAAATCAGAATGGAAAAAACAAATAAAAAAATTCGACAAAGCTAGCAGTAAATGGCATCAATTGGCGGTAATATGGCAGGGTGTAAAGCACGCGTGCAAGGCAGGAAGTAAAGCTAAAACAGACATGCCAGAATTTAAAAAAGGAGGAGAAGCCGCCGCACTCAGTGCGCCGAGCGCCCCTCCCCCTCCATACAGTGATCAGACCAAGCCAGCAACGGGAGAAACAGCGAGACTATACCCAGTGCTGAATATAACCAAAGGCATACTGGATGTGGACTTTGACCCATCCACAGAGGTAACAACCAGTACACCAGGCCCCAAATACACGTCCACAACGAAGAAGAAACCCAAGCAGGTAAGACAAAGAGCTCCACCCCCAGAACTTAGTAGCATACACTCAGAAGGGGAAGACGAAGAGGAGCCACCGCCCCTGACGGAAGAAGAAGAAGAAGAAGAAGAAGTGCGGTACTATGCAGATGAAAGGGAGAGGGCTACGCTGGAACAGGTAAGTAACAGCTGCCGGACACCAGGAGAACGAAGGGACCCCACACGTAAGTGCAAAGCTGTTATCACACTGTCAGGGGATTGGGATCCAAACCCCACAGTAGCAAGCAGAGCTCAAGGGGCAAGTAAAGCTATCAGGACATCACACGAAGGGGTACGAAGCGCCATTCAGGTAAGTATGAGAGAAATGGAAGAACGTAAGCGTATGTTATTAACGCCTGATGAACAAGAAATAGAGGAAGAATTACAAAGGATGAGGGAAGAGTTTAATGATCCACCAAATGAGCAGACACAGAGACACACAGGACCTGCACACAATACACGCTCACACGACAACAACGCAGGCGAAAGGTATAACTACCCTCTGCTGCAAACAGCACACGGAACGGTTTACAAACCCCTCAATCTGACTGACGTGACCGGACTAGTGAACCAACTTCCTCCCATTACAGAAGGGGGTATTATGTGGATGAATAAGTTGGAAAAACTTACCACTGGACAAAACATGGCACTAGGTGACTGGAGAGCCATCATAGCACGATGTGTAACACCGGCAGAGCGCCGTCAAATTGAATTAGAGGCAAACACGTAACTCAAAGCAAATGACACACCCCTACATCAGGTATTTGCCGCCTTAGCGGTACAAATCAGAGGCACATTCCCATTACCCAGGGGGGCAGTCATCCCTAAATTAGTGTGGGACCCCAAAACAACACCTAGACAATACTTGACACAATCAAAAGAAGATTGGACCAAATGCACCGGCGTACACCCAAGTAAAAATTCACAAGGAGTGTGGTTTAGACAGGCGGTCATGGAAGGGTTACCAAAGACTGTTCAACAGATGATGATGGATAATCCTGACCTGCAGGGCTGTGATAGTCAGACCTGGGAAAGACATTTAGTACATCACTTACAACGAGCCAAAGATGTGACTGATAAAGAAGGTGAGGATGTGAAAGAGTTAGAAAGACAACTGTTAAAACTCCAGTTGGGACAAGCCCGAAAAGAAGTGAATAATGATAAAAAGCCGAAAAAAGAACAGGTAAAGATTTTGTTAACAGAAGCTGACCACACCCCTGATTTGTATCCCATCCCCCAATGGGAGGAGCCTCGTACTCCTCCCTACAGGTCTCCTGCATCGTACGAAAGGGGAAGGTTCCAGGAGGAGAGGGGGCGAGGCAGAGGACGAGGACGGGGTGGAAACGGAGGATCTGGTTACGACAGAGGGGACCAAGGAGGTTATGATCGATGCTATTACTGTGATCAAAGAGGACACTTCGCACGTTCATGCCCGGAGAAATACTACTACATGAGAGGGAGAGGACGAGGACCACGTGGAAGAGGTGGCCCCAGAGGACGAGGCGCACCCTCCTATGGTCAGTATCCAGTCGGGGAATTTGAAGATCACAGGATGGCTGAGGAGGAATTCCAGATGCCACAATGACACATCCCACGGAGAAACCCCAACCAACAGACCACGGCCGAACCCATGCTGTCCATACAAGTGGGGAAAGAAGAAGTGCCGTTCCTGGTGGACACAGGTGCGACATGTTCCACCATTAACCAGCCACTGGGACCCTTGTCTAATCAAACCATCAACGTTGTGGGATTCTCCGGGGTGAGTCAGACACTTTCTTTTACAACACCCCTCCCGACACAAGTAGCAGGTCAACAACATCTCCACCGATTTTTGATGTCACCAGAAGTTCCAGTCAACCTGCTGGGACGTGACTTGCTTATCAAACTAGGTGCCACCATTTTATGTGGACCAGAAGGATTACTTATACAGTTTCCTAATGGCACCGAAATACCCTGCACACCTAATGACACAATGAACGGACAATATCTGATTCGCTCGGATGAGCTAGAATATGCGGACATTTACTGGGGACTGATACAACCCAGTAATCTACCATACAAGGGTATTATGTCAAAATACAATGAGTGGCGGCCCTGGATAGCACAAATACACCCCTACGTCCCTCCCCCTGACCCTCCTCACCTGACCCTGTTCTACGATCGAGACGGAGATGAATGCTACCTTGAAGCATTCCAGGAGGAAGTCCAAGGTAAGAATTGGCACCTGCACACTGGGGACATATTGGTGGGACAAGAAGGAGTGGCAGCTATTGGTGAGTTATCGCCAGAACAAGATATGTGGTATAAAATGTCGTCTAATGCGTATCCACATGTTTCCCTTGCACTACACCCCCAACATGAAGCTAGGGAATTAGGACCAATGGTCAAAAAGGGGGTGGAATGTTGTGACTGGGAAGACACACATATCCCACATGTCACTCGATCTGTATCTCTCAAAATGTTTCGTATCCACAACCACACAGAGGACCACATCATTCTGGAACATCTATTGATACCCCGTGATCATGGCCGAGATAAATCAGACCATACACAGACACAACATCTCCTAGACTCATTACCACAAACATTATGGGCAACAGGACCTACGGACGTAGGGCAGGTACACTGCACCCCTGTCACCTTCGCCATTGATACACGGACACCTGTCTGGGTACCACAGTACCCACACAAGCCCGCTGCTGCGGAAGGCATAGAGGAAACAGTACATGGTTTACTCGCATCTGGTGTATTAGAATCATCTACATCAGCGTGGAACACGCCCATTCTCCCAGTGGAGAAAAAGGGTACAGGAAAGTTTCGAATGGCCCATGATTTACGAGCCATCAATAAAGTCCTTGCTACTAACACAGTGCCTGTGCCCAATCCATATGTAGCACTGAATAACATAACACCACAACACAAATATTTCTCATGCATTGATCTGGCCAACGCTTTCTTTTGCCTCCCATTGGAAGAAGCATTACGTGATGTATTCTCATTTACGTTCCAAGGAACGCAGTTGCGATACACACGGTTACCACAAGGGTTCGCACTCTCTCCAGGAATTTTTAATCAAATTCTTAAACAGTGCCTTGCAGATCTCGTGCTACCCCCATGCACCACACTCATACAGTACGTGGACGACCTACTACTGGCCTCTGCCACAGCGGAGGATTGCCTCACTGCCACACGGACACTCCTGTTGCATCTCTCTACACACGGGTTTGAGGTTAGTAAAAACAAACTACAAGTTGCACGACAGCAGGTGTCATTTTTGGGTCGATTAATATCACAAAAGGGGGCCTCAATGTCGCCTGCACACCGAACATCGATCCTGCACCATCCAAAACCATTGACAGTCAAAACCATGCTCTCGTTTCTGGGCCTGGTCGGATATAGTAGACACTATATACCTGAGTTCACATGCCTCACCCAGAGCTTACGTAACATGGTGAGAGAGGTGGGCATGCATAATCTCACTGGGCTGTTGAAATGGACTATCACGGCCGAACAGGCATTCATTAAACTTAAACAATTATTAGCCAACTCGTCCGAGCTGGCATTGGCGGACTACACTCTACCCTTTTATCTGGATGTTTCTGAAACAAACACAGTTGTAAATGGTGTGTTGTTTCAGAAAAAAGGGGGTGATAGGACAATATTGACATATTTAAGTGTCATGCTGGATCCAATGGAAAAAAGGCATCCATCATGCACAAGACATGCAGCAGGAGTAGTCAAACTCATCACAAAATGCGCACACATAGTCATGGGACACCCACTACATGTCCTAACATCACACAGCATAGTGGCATATGTGAACTCACAGACTTTTACTATGACATCACTGAGACAACAGCGACTCTCCAAAGTGCTGGAAGCACCAAATCTGGTGTTCACACACGAAGGAATTAACATGGCAGACAGAATAGGAGAAGGACTGGTACATGAATGCGCACAACGCGTAGAAGTAGAGGAAAAAGCCAGACCAGACCTAAAGACGAAACCAATAGCGGAGGCTTGGGACGTCTACACGGACGGCTGTTGCTACAGGGACGATAGAGAAGGACTGAAAGCAGGATATGCGGTGGTCCAAAGACAAGGTGACACATTCCAAACACTGAAGGCGAAAAAACTAGATGGAGCGCAGTCAGCACAACGAGCAGAAGTGGTAGCACTGATAGAAGCCCTGAAGCTAGCTGCAGGAAAAAAGGTAAACATTTACACAGATTCAGCTTATGCAGTACATGCTGCACAAGTAGATCTAGGACAGTGGATCAGAGCAGGGTTCCGCACAGCAGGACAGACACCAATCAAACACGAGACAGAGATGAGACAACTGGCGGAGGCAATGCAGCTACCCGAAGAAGTGGCCATCCTCAAATGCAGAGGACACGATAGTAGCAACACACGAACGGCTCGGGGCAACCAAGAAGCGGATGCAGCTGCCAAGAAGGTGACCGGATATCAGGCCCGGCTGTTCATGCTAAGTCCTGAAACAGAAAACAAAGGTCCTCTTAACCTAACAGAAATAGGGAAGGAGCAGGAGAAAACATCCCCCAAGATAAAGAAGGTCTGGAAGCAGAAGGGAGCGACGAACCACGAAGGAATCTGGAGAGCATCGGATGGCCAGCTGGTCATGCCGCCAGGACTTCGTGTATCACTGATGAAAGAAGCACATGGCGTGGGACACAACGGAGTGACCCAGATGAAGAGAACCTTGGAGGAATGGTGGCATCCCTATCTGGCAGATATCATATCAAAATGGGTAAAGTGTTGTCGCATCTGCATGTTATACAATGCCAAGCCGACATATAAGCCAGACCCAGGTAAGTATATGTTGAAAACAGTGCCAGGGAAAGAAGTGATAATAGACTATACAGATATGATCAGGCCAATAAGGGGAAACAGGTATGTTTTAATGTGCGTGGATGCATACACCGGATGGCCAGAAGCATGGCCGGTCTGGAAAGAGGATAGCAAGTCAGTGGTTAAATGTTTGATTAATCACTATATCCCGCAGCATGGATTTCCAGAAAAAATCAGGTCTGACAATGGCTCCCACTTTAAGAACCAGGACCTCCAAAAGGTAGAGGCCATGTTGGGGCTGAAACATTCGTTTGGAACCGTGTATCATCCCCAGTCGCAAGGTAAGGTAGAAAGGATGAACCAGACGGTGAAAGCTAAGCTGGCTAAGGTATGTGCACAAACAGGCCTGAATTGGGTGGATGCGCTCCCACTCGCACTCATGTCTATAAGATCTTCTGTACACAGAAACACTGGACACACTCCCTTCGAGCTCGAACACGGTAGACCTTTTCCAGGGCCGAATAGGGCTTTGCAAAATACTAACCCATTAACTGGCATGGCATGCAAAGACTATTACAAACAATTGCAATCACTCATATCTGAATTTGCAAAACAGGTTGGAACCTCCCCACAGTCGGACCACGAAGAACTTCCCCTCACTGACTGGGTGCTCCTGCGAGTCATCAAACGAAAGTGGGACGAGCCACGGTGGACCGGACTGTTCCTGGTGACAGAGAGGACCTCCCATGCAGTGAGGCTCAAAGGAAAAGGAGACACGTGGTATCACTTGACCCAGTGCGCGCCAGCACTGGAACCGCAGCGGACCCTGGAAGAGGCGAGCACCAACGTCGCCACAAACACCTCGAGCCCAGCTGGAACAGATGACATCGCATCAAAAGGGGCAGAATAATCCCCTCAACGATTAGATACCGAGACAGTCTACTCTCGGTATCCGAAGCAAGAAGACAGCCGACTCGAACGAGGGAGGGCTCGTTTGCATCAAGTGTCTGCCACGTCACTAGAAGATCGCAAGTTGAAGATCCACATAAATAAATTTTAAGTTTTGTTTGGCTATTGATACCTGTGCTGTTAATTGATACAATAATTCTGTTGACAAAGTAGGATGAACAAGAGAACCAGCCTCTGGGGTGACTGGAGATGGCTTATGGCCTTGGGACTCATCTCTGCAGGTGTAGTATGTGTCATATTATGGGAGATAGGGATTTCAGGTGTGCCATTGGGACCAAAGGAGCACCATAACCAGACAAGGGCACTCATCAGACGAAAAAGGGGACAACCAAAGAGGGTACAGTTCACCTACGAAATGGGCACCCAAACCACCTACCAATTTGACCTCTGTAAGATAATTACATGCGGACATGGCACGGGCGCATGGAGAAGTAAGAATGTTTACATGTGTATGGTTTATCCAAGAAGTGATGGGCAACTAAAAGGCCCTTTATGCAACAGTTGGAGTAAAGTATGGTGGACCACTAGCTCTACGGGTCATAAGCCACACATTCCTGAAATCATTCCTGCCCACTGCCATAAGACTTTACAATAACTCACCTCTGGCAAAATCCATCACAGTACAATAACACTGATGACTGTGTTTCTTGGTTGCTTGTATATTATGTGTATATTATATATATAGATATATACTGTACTATATGTATATGTATATATATATATACATATATATATATATATATATACATATATATATATATATATATATATATATATATATATATATATATATATATATATATATATATATATGTGGACTGTGTTTATTGGTTTGTTGTATATAATATATATAGATATTTAATGTACTGTATATATACTGTATATGCTGTGCATTTTATATTTTATATTTATATTTTTTACTACTATTTACTGCTATTTTATTTTATTGCTTTTCTATTATATATTCTATTCTATTATTTTATTCTATTGTTCTATTATTGCTTCTGTATGTATGCTGCTGTGGCGAAAAAATTTCCCCTCGGGGATTAATAAAGTATATACCTACCTACCTACCTACCTACCTTCCCGGTAAAGGTAACCCATATAAAGATTGGAAAAAGCACATTAGCCTGAGTAGAGGTGAAGGAACCGGTAACCCATTAATTCTGACAATACAAAACATTACCTTGACCATAGACCGCTATACCCAGTACTTACCCATAGGAGTAGACACTACCGGCACTGACCCAATCGGACTATTTAAAGTCACAATGATAAAGGTCCGAAACACGCGAACATTATTACAGACTAAACAATTAGACGAGAATGGGAAAGAGGTAACTATAGTAGCACAAGTTACCCCGGTAGTACTGTTAAGAATCGCTACTGGCTACAGCGAAAGAAACACTTGGTTGGATTGGATGTCAGCCACAGCTCTGTCCCAGAATATGTCTGAATGTGTGGCATGTTCTTCTGCACGTCCCACTTTGTTCACAGTGCCTGCTCCCTTATTTCCGGACACGGACCCGAATGGGTTGAGGTGTGTATTAAACCTTACTCTGTCAGAGAAACCAGACGGATGTGACATTCTAGGGAATGTATTTCCAGTAGTGAAAAAGAACATCATTCCCCCTATGTTCACGCCCAAAGCCGGTAATTACACCTGCTTTAACGGGACAGGAACAAACGAAGTTGGATACATAAATTCGGACTGGTGTATGAGATATCTAGACACCTCAGACTGGGCCAGCACAAAAAACCAACAATTAGGACAATGGGGACGGGGTGATTTGTTCTGGTACTGCGGAGGACTAACGATTTTGGTTCGAATGCCACTTAACTGGCGGGGGAGTTGCGCACTTATAAGGTTAGGTACACCTCTCACCTTGATTGGACAAAAACTAAATCAGCACAGAAGCAAAAGAGATGTAGGCCCCTTTGATTTCACCTCTACTACATATATGGATTCCATTGGAGTGCCTCGTGGAGTTCCAGATGAGTTTAAATTGGCAGACCAGGTGGCAGCTGGGTTCGAGAACCTACCCATCATTTCAGCACTATTCCCCATCACTCCGAATAAAAATGTGGACATAATTAATTTTGTGCATTATAATGTCCTCAGATTGGCAAATGCCACACGAGATGCTGTGGCTGGTCTCTCAGAGCAACTGGCGGCCACCTCCTTGATGACTGTACAAAACAGAATGGCATTGGACATGTTATTAGCAGAGAAAGGGGGCGTCTGTCACATGTTTGGTGATCAATGTTGCACATACATTGCGAACAACACTGCCCTCGATGGATCAGTGACTAGAGCTTTGGAGGGCTTGCGTACATTATCTCAAGAGATGCATGAAATGTCTGGTATCGATAATCCCTTTACTTCTATGATGACTTCCCTGTTTGGAAAATGGAAGGGTCTTATGATGTCTGTCATGATCTCCATTTCTGTGTTCTGCGCTCTACTGGTGATTTGTGGTTGTTGCTGTATACCTTGTCTCCGCGCTCTACTGGTAAAACTAATCAACAATGCAGTAGGTACTACTGATCCACAAGTATTGATGCCTCTCCTGGAAGACGACCAAAAGGAGGTATTTGATTTGGAATTGGTGATCTCTTAAAAGAGATCAAAAGGGGGAATTGTGGAATATAGATCTGATTAAAGCATATGTGGGCTCATATGATGTACGTTCAAAATATATACTGACTGTAATCATTGTATAACACATTGCTTGTAATATATGTTGGCTGTAATCATGGTAGAACACATTGCTTATGTAGGAATTTAGCACGTGTACGAAATACGGAGCGTAACTGACCATTGGGTGTACCTGTTGTAAAACAGGGAAGAGAGAGTTCAAGAGTCCAACTATAGGATAACAACTCTATAAATGGTATAGAAAACCATTGAACTAGTAATGACCCAGACATGAGACTAGTAAATAAGTAAGTGAAAGGAGGAAGTAAGTAGAACAGGCTCAGCACGAGAGGTTATACATTAGCTCTAAGTAAACATGCCCAGGACTGTATAAAAGTGTGTGCTTGATCTGTATGTGGCAGACTCCAACAAAGAGACCTCAGGTTGATGTTGGGCTCTCCAAGATATCTTGTAAACTACGCTTAATAAAAATCAACTAAGACCGGTAAATGTCTAAAGACTGCTTCTATCAACGGACTCGGGGAAAACAATTGGGGACAACAATTTGAGCTACAACAATATATATATATATATATATATATATATATGTGTGTGTGTGTGTGTGTGTGTGTGTGTGTGTGTGTGTGTGTGTGTGTTTACGCAACCAGTTGTTATCAACAGACCTGCACAACAACCAGGAGGAGTTTGAACTGTTCTTCCTCACAGAGCTGCTTCAATTCAGCCCTAGTTTTAGTTTTATCTTTGACTCATGTCGAGAGCACATCACTCCAAAAGGGCTTCTCTTTGTCTGTTTGTTCACTCAGACAAAGCATGGTGGGGATATTTTTAACAACTTTGATTACAACCCCTTAGAAAGAATATTGAGGTCTGAACCTCGGTGACCTCAATGACCGGTAGGCCTATGCACAACAGATAACACAAACAAGCTTACTCAAATACACTGTTGTTGATTCATCACCTCAGCTAAGATTACATATTTGGAGACGTATTTACATTAATAGTTATAACAATCAGGGAAGTGATTAAATTTCTTAAAGTACTTTTGTTGTAGCAGAAGAACATGGAATTAAACACCGGTAACTGCTGTGTGTTCGAACTTTGATGTTTGCTCTTAAGTCATTCAACCTCAAGAGAAAAAGGCGGCAGCTGTTTTTGGAGCCAGGCGCCACAGTTGTTCTCTGATGACTGCACAACCTCAGGGCATCTCACCTAAACTGCTAGCTGAATTACATGAGAATTCAAGTGAAATGGAGGTTGAGCTAACCATATTTGAAGCATCAGGTCCTATTTTGGTCCACCTCAACGCAGCACACCTTGAGCTGAGGGGCATCTATGCTGGTTGCGTAAACACACATATATATATATATATATATATATATATATATATATATATATATATAGATATACATTGGTGTGAAAAAGTGTTTGCCCCCTTCCTGATTTCCAATTTTTTTGCATGTCTGTCACACTTAAATGTTTCAGATCATCAAACAAATTTAAATATTAGTCAAAGATAACACAAGTAAACACAAAATGCAGTTTTTAAATGAAGGTTTTTATTATTAAGGGAGAAAAGAAATCCAAAACCACATGGCCCTGTGTGAAAAAGTGTTTGCCCCCTCCTGTTAAAACATAACTTAACTGTGGTTTATCACACCTGAGTTCAATTTCTCTAGCCACACCCAGGCCTGATTACTGCCACACCTATTCTCAATTAATAAATCACTTAAATAGGACCTGCCTGACAAAGTGAAGTAGACCAAAAGATCCTCAAAAGATAGACATCATGCTGAGATCCAAAGAAATTCAGGAACAAATGAGAAAGAAAGTAATTGAGATCTATCAGTCTGGAAAAGGTTCTAAAACCATTTCTAAAGCTTTGGGACTCCAGCAAACCACAGTGAGAGCCATTATCCACAAATGGAGAAAACATGGAACAGTGGTGAACCTTCACAGGAGTGGCCAGCTGACCAAAATTACCCCAAGAGCGCAGAGACGACTCATCCGAGAGGTCACAAAAGACCCCATAACAACATCCAAAGAACTGCAGGCCTCACTTGCCTCAGTTAAGGTCAGTGTTCATGACTCCACCATAAGAAAGAGACTCAGCAAAAATGGCCTGCATGGCAGAGTTCCAAGACCAAAACCACTGCTGAGCAAAAAGAACATTAAGGCTCGTCTCATTTTTGCCGGAAAACATCTTGATGATCCCCAAGACTTTTGGGAAAATACTCTGTGGACTGACGAGACAAAAGTTGAACTTTTTGGAAGGTGTGTGTCCCATTACATCTGGCGTAAAAGTAACACTGCATTTCAGAAAAAGAACATCACACCAACAGTAAAATATGGTGGTGGTAGTGTGATGGTCTGGGGCTGTTTTGCTGCTTCAGGACCTGGAAGACTTGCTGTGATAAATGGAACCATGAATTCTGCTGTTTACCAAAAAAATCCTGAAGGAGAATGTCCGGCCATCTGTTCGTGACCTCAAGCTGAAGCCAACTTGGGTTCTGCAGCAGGACAATGATCCAAAACACACCAGCAAGTCCACCTCTGAATGGCTGAAGAAAAACAAAATGAAGACTTTGGAATGGCCTAGTCAAAGTCCTGACCTGAATCCTATTGAGATGCTGTGGCATGACCTTAAAAAGGAGGTTGGTGCTGGAAAATCCTCCAATGTGGCTGAATTACAACAACTCTGCAAAGATGAGTCGGCCAACATTCCTCCACAGCTGGAAAAGACTCTGCAAGTTATCACAAACGCTTGATTGCAGTTGTTGCTGCTAAGGGTGGCCCTTTAAAAACTGCATTTTGTGTTTACTTGTGTTATCTTTGACTAATATTTAAATTTGTTTGATGATCTGAAACATTTAAGTGTGACAAACATGCAAAAAAATAAGAAATCAGGAAGGGGACGAACACTTTTTCACACCACTGTATATATATGGAAATATATAGTATTTTGTTAAACACAGGAGCAGGGCACAACTCCAGTGCACTGCGGCACAGTGAAGAAGCAGGAATAGATATTTAGAAAGTGTCTAACAGCCGACTTCAATAAGCTCCTCTCTTCCCCTTTAAGACCACTGTGATGCAGCAGACCGTCAGTTTCTTATGAATGAAGAACAAGCAGACCGACACCACCGTCCAAACTTCATGCTGGAGGAAACAGACATACTTGTCTGGAGGTTTAAGCTCTAATCACTGAATTTATGGTACTATTAGTCGGCCTCTACTGGCTGATGATGTTAAATTGACTTGGGAAGAGATAACTAATATTATAAATGCTTCTTCCCTTGATATTATAAGAACTGCTGCCGAGTAGGAAGCGGTTCAATGATATAAGAGAAAGGTCCAAACTCTGGAGGGAGGCGGGCCCGTGAGGGTGGGTGAGGTCATCAGAGGATGTGGCAGCATTGACAGTCTCAGTTGTGAGCCTCGAGGGTTTTAATGGTGGTACATTGGAAATGTTTATAATTTACCTTAAAAACTTTTTAAATTAATTTTTGACTGATGAAGAGCAGTGTGCTCAAAACCTTACCGATTTTGTGGCGTTAATACATGAACTGCATCGAGAGCTTCGATTGTGCATAAATCGTAAAAATAACGTGAATAACAAAACACACGCAAAGCAGATTGTTGACATCAATCAGCTTTATTGGACAAACAAATAAGGAATCCACTAAATTCTTATGTAAATATGTTTTAACAGTCTGGAAAACATGCAAGTAAACTGCAATTTGACTGGTTGGGGGGACCCATTAAACCCCAAGGCGGTATCTCTAGAAGGACAACATGAAGATGAGGACACTCAGTCATCCACTCTTATTTGTTTAGTGAAAACAATGCTGCCGTCTTTGTCAAGAGAGGAGTTGAATAATTGAATCCCCCAGACTATTTTGGAAAATTGTCATCAATAACGAAAATAATTCTCCACATAGTTTAACATCTGGTTCTTACACCAAAAGTATATGTCCATGTGTTTTAAAAGGACTATTGTTAAATTTATCTTGAGTGTCATCAAAGAGTACTCAATGAAATTTGTCTTTTCAAATAACACTTGGGTTCATCATTATTTTGTATTTTCACTCTGCCACAAGCACCTGGAATGATTCACCCTAATACTTGCCACAAACACAGAGTACCCTACACCCTCTCTAAGGTTTGTCACCTCCAAGAAAACGTTCCATAGTTGGCTGGTTTTGCTTTGAACATTATTAACTCTGGATATCATGTATTTAATGGCGGCAGTTTCTGTTATGAGAAGTGTGTGTGAAGAACCAGAAGCAGACACACAGCAGATGGAGTTAAAAATTTAAAAAAAATGTTTGTTTAAACCAGAGTGTGTGATGTAGTGGAATTGGACGCAGCTGTGCCAGCTGATCAGAGGAGTGGTAGTAGGCAGTATCTGGAGTTGGGCAGTGGAGATATCTACACCCTCCAGACACAGACCAAAACACAAGCACAAGCAGAATAAGCCTGGCTGCTACAATGAAACCTGTTAAAGTCAGTCCAAGTTCAGCTTTTGTAATGACTGGGGCAATGGATTTATCCCCCAGCAAACACAATCGTGGGGATTCTGGTATTCAATTAATTAGAGTTTACAAGTAAATCATTCTTCCTTTCTCGTCTCTTTTTTCTTTTATCATGAGAATATTCAGTTTCCTTATTACCAAGACTGCAACTCCATGTTTTCTATGAGGAATGAGCTATGATATATCTGACCAACAGTTTCTTTTCACATTTAAGCAGCTTCAGAGACAGTCAGGTGAGGCTCTTGTATAAAGGCTACGTGGGCGTGTTGGGATTTGAGATATGAGAAGCACTTCTCTCTTTTAATGGGGTTTTGCAGTGTTTACATTACAGGACATTATTTTCACACAACCATCCACGACTTAACACGCGTGACTCTCGCTCCATACTAAGATGACAACTACCACAGAAGAAGGTGGTCACTGAGCAAAAAAGTAAAACACACATAAATGAGTGTCATCACACTGCCTATCAAACCCCAAATTAAAACTGAAACAACATTATCCCCATCCAGAACCCATCCAGAACAGGACACACTATTCAAATCCCTCCCACACAGAACTTTATACCCACATCCCCACCGTTCCTTACCCTTCTCTCACTTACGAGAGCTCGACCACAAAAATGGTCCATGAGGCACACTGAAGCTGTCACCTTCAGGAGCCCTCCCGCTACCCCTTTAAGAGTTGTTAGTGGCTATGTTATACTACTGTACAGTATACATATTGGCCAGGAGGTTGTCATAGATGAGCAGAAATCCCAGTGGTGGAACTACAACAAATGGATCTGCAGCGTCAAAAACATTGCCGTCCTGGAGATGGTGTTTCTCCTCAAAATGAACTGGAAGAAAAGATCAAGACTTGCTCTTCATAAGCTCAGTAAAAATAAAACACATGGTGTACCAAGACCTAAACAGCCTCACACAAACTGGCATATGTCAATGAATATTTTCAAGGCGATTATGTCAGACAGTAAGTTTTACCGGATGGAGATTCCTAATGCAGTTACCAGGCAGCTGTTTCTGTTTTTAATTTTAATCAGACTGGAAAACAAACATTTAAATTTAGATCCAGTTATTGGAAAGCTTATGGAGCTTGTGCTACTTGCCCTCATATAGAAACAGTTTGCTGTTTTGTGCAACTACTTGTTTTCCTTAATCTCTACAACAGATGTTAGCATTAGCCATGGAGCAGTTATAGCCACATTAATGGGATGTAAACTGGTTTTAAAATAAACCAGTATTATCATTCACTGTCAAGGCAGTGCTCAACTGAAGGCCTCAACCAAAGGTTTTACAATACAATTTAAAGTTATGTCACAATACTCTGCAGATACTAAAGGCACTTTTAGAACAAATAGTTCTCTGAAATCTCTGAGAATAACTTCCCACAGGGCATTTTTACTGAAAATTATAGATCTCCAGGACCTTTTTTTCTGTTTGTATTTGTCTCTATGCGAAACATTTTTTAAAGCTAATGTAAAGAAGATTACAGAGCAGAAAACTGAGTTTTTATAAATGGTGTAAATCAGACCTGCATTGGCCACTGTGTTTGACCTATTAATGAACACTGACAACAGTCAAAGTTATTCTTGTGCTGAACTACCCTGAAGTAGAGGCTAAAAGAAGTATATTAAACCTGCAATCTAAAAGCCTCAGCCACCCTCAATTCCTGCAATCCAAAATTTTAAAATTTCCATTTTAAAAATGTCTGGAAGTGTCCCGCAATTATTCAAATATTCTTCTGATACGGTAAACAAATCTGGACGAACGATCTTTCACCCCGTCATGTCACGATTTCTATGACGAAGGCTACGTGCTGATATAGTAGGATAGTAATAGTATAAGTGAACATTTCTTTTTAGCAAGTGAACATTCACTGTACTGAGAATACACAACCTTTACACAGACGGAGGGATCATCCGTTCTCAGAGAGTTTGTTTCAGCTGTTACTGAAGACGGACATTTTGTTCAGGTAAGGACAAATGGAACAACACAACAAAAACACATTTGCTTAAAGAAAGGAGTACATAAAGTGCAGTTCCAGGTGGTTTTGTAGGGTATGTGTGTTAAATTTGAAGCCGTTTTCATTTATTTACAATTTGATGTTTTTGTAGTTGGAAGAAATCAGTTGTCTCAGTGTAAAACCCTCCTGTGTGCGAACTCTCTTCTATTGTGTGACGTTGATTTTGTCTTGTATTTACACCACTCGGTGGTTTGATGTGTCCAACGGTGTTGATATTCTACACTATGAGCTGATTGTCAGTCCACAAATATATATTCATGAACTGGATTTTGAACAATCTCTTCACTCTTAACCAATATGGATTAGTCAACTAATGTAATTCAACCCTATATAATCAAAAACAAATAACAAGTGGAAGGTAATAATTTACTTTGATATTTCCATTTCATGCCACTGCTATCCAGGGGGAACTGTACATTTGACTTTTATTTGCCAGTTATTTTTCTGAGTTTCTATACAAACTTTAAACTATACAGATTTGAAACAACAAATTTCAAGCATACAAAATTAATTGAATTCTTAAAACATAAAGACCAATCTAGATATCAACAACAACATCATCATCAGTTTTTGGAAAGTATTATTGTAAATATATAGGGGGCCATTTCCTGCATTACATTTTACTTTTTATACTTTTAGCAAGAATTTCGTTTTTTTTCTTATCTTTTCTTTTTTTTTAACTTTACTGAATGAGTATTTCCAGACTGGTTTTGCAACTTACAACGACTTCCCCTAACACAGAATATAACATTTAATTGAAGGTAGATGTGAGCTGTGCAGCAGGACATCATGAAACAGACTGTGGTTATTATGATGGTCTTATCAGGTTGGTGCATTTTTTTTAATTTCCTCAAGTATCTGACATTTAGATTGCTGGGAATTAATGTCATGGAGAAACTTGGTTGTTAAAAATTTAATCTAATTTTTTTTTATCTGAAGTTAAAATTTGTACAAAAATGTGCTTTTAGAATTTGTCTTATGCGAGTACTTTTGCTGAGTTTCAGATAAATCCTGAAACAAATCACGACCCCATTATCTGTACATGTCTCATGTATATCTCTCTCATTGAACACACATTAATTAGTCCATGACATGTCTCTTTGTAATGAGTAACAAACTGTGTAAAAGTGAGATTGTTGTCAAAACCATAAAGTGAATATCTTTATTGTCACTACAGGACTGTGTTTCCTACCTGCCTGTTTTCCTCACATCTACATCCATGTCAGCATGTCAATGACCTGGTTTGAAGCTCAGGAATACTGCAGGTCACACTACACTGACCTGGCCTCTGTGCATAATGAGCAAGAGTTGGCCAATCTCAATGAAGTAACAGGTGGTGTTGAAACCTGGATCGGACTGTACCCTGACGTTGAATCCTGGAGGTGGTCTCTGGAAAACCAGGATTACTATGGTGAAGGAGAATCTGAGTTCAGGATGTGGTCGGATGGTGAACCCAATAATGGTCCAGAGTACTATAAATTTTGTGGGGTGATGGACACCGACGGGAAATGGTTAGATTACAGCTGCTCTCACAATGCCCCATTCTTCTGCTACAACATGAGTAAGTAAAAATTATGATCACTGCTCAGTTTAAGAATAGTTTAAGCTAATATGTGCAGTTGGTCACATTGAGGTCAATTGTTCGGGAAATTAGTTTGCAAAGATTAGCAGCAAAATGTGCGTCTAAAGCTTTTGTGAACATTTGTTTCAAGTTGTTACATACACAGACAGGCTTGTACCAACAAATTGCTTTAAAAACCAAATCATTTTAATTTGAGTTCTTAATTTTATGAATGATTTAACCGCCTTCATTTCCTGAGGCATGAGTACTCAAAATGGCTCCTCCCACCTCACAACTCTGGAATATATCAGGTACAGTGATGTGGTTCCAGTAAAAAATAAAAAGATTAAAATAAAAAGGGTTCACGCTCGTATGACGGAATACAGTTGAATATTGTATTGTTCAGACGTTCACATTCATTCAGGACCACTGAGGTAAACACTGTTCAAATGTTTTCAGGCACATCGAGCTTTATTTTTGTCAACGAGCCAAAGATCTGGGAGGATGCTCAGAGCTACTGCAGGGAGCACCACACTGACCTGGCCAGTGTGAGGAACCTAGCTGAGAATGATCAGTTGAAGAAGATGACAACAACTCGTACATGGATCGGTCTCTACAGAGATTCATTCAAGTGGTCAGATGAGAGCGCACATTCATTCACTAACTGGATGCCAAACACACCAACCAATCTGTACGAAGCCTCTTGTGTCTATTCACACAACGGTAAATGGGGCAACTCCGGCTGCTGGAACCAGCGGAACTTTGTTTGTTACGAAGGTGATTTCATCCACAGAAATTCTATCAACATCATCATCTTCATTTTTATAATTTAACTTTACTTTTGCACCTTGAAAATGTTCTTTTCTTTTTCATCAAACAGCTATCAAGGAGAGGAAGGTGCTGAAGGTGGTGTTGAAGAAACATGACCCCTCTGTGGACATGGATGAGCTGAAGGACGACATCATTGAAAAGGTAATGAGAAGCAGGAATGGGACATTTCATGTTTCTATATATGAACAGATAAACCATAACCATATACAGGTGAACTAGACTCAAACAACAGGGGGCTGAATGGTTGCAATCGGGGCTTTAGCTTACCTTACCTCAGATGTACCTGCAGTCACTATCTGAAAAAGCAACTCATATCAAACACAATCTATAATGTGTTTTATTATAGATCAATGTTTGGAATATAACTCCATTCATTTCCATTCATGGAAAATCAATATTTAATGTTAATCAGCTATCAAGTAAAACAATCTGACCATTTTACTACAAGCTGTACTATTGTACATAAACTGCATAGGAAGAAGTACTTTACCATTGCTATAGTGCTGTAGGTCTGTCAGTTTATAACAAGTCCCTCTCTAATGTTGTTGAATACCTCACCAGTTTGATCTTCCTCTCAGAGTTTATACACATTTCTCTGTCAGCTGACTCCTCCTCATCCCTTCAGTCCCTCTCTGGAAATGAAGCTTTGAAAATACAACAAACTTCTGTTAGATGTTGTAAATCTTTTATTCTGTCAGAAAGAAAAATAACATCATTTTTTATACAAATATCAGCACGTTTTTCAGACAAACCAAGAGTAGAATACAAACGCAATAATCAGAAAGTACTTTACAACATGAAGTCAAAACTGACTTCCACAACAGTGCAGTGAATAAAATAGTGGTCAGAAACAGCTGGATAAAAGAAGAGGGAACCAAATATTCTAAAATCTGAGCAAACTGTGCAGTAAGATTTAAGAAGTGAAAGATGTTGAGAGAAACTCACCAGGAATAATTCATCATTATTCCTCCTCAGCAAATCATTTTTATTGTAAGTGAAGCTTTTAAAGTGCAAATATTAAGGAAGTAATTTTTAGAAAAAGTTACCAAACCATTAAAGGTTCATATTAGAACAAACTGCATTTACTTATAATACGGTTCTAAAATACCAGAGCTAATTAGTTGTATCCTGTATTACATGAACAATGCTCCTTTCTTCCTTGATTGTCTTCTAGGAGTTCATTAACTGACGATGACCAAATTTAGCTTTGAGCATGATGTTATGTGTGCAGCCTTCTAGTGTTTCAATGATAATTCTGGTGTCTTTCAATCTGTCGTATTTGTCATTAATTCACAATAAAATGTATTTTATCATTAAACAGACTGCGGTTTTTATGATGGTCTTATCAGGTTGGTGCATGTCTTCAATTCTTTCAAATACTTTGCATTTATTTTGGTATGAATTCAAGCTGTTAAATAATGTCATGGAGGAACTTGGTTATTCAAAAAGAAATGAAGTGAAAATGTGGACTAAAGTATGTTTTTGGAATTTCTTACATGCGAGTCGGTCTACTTTTACTGAGTTTTATATTAAGTCTGAAAAAAAGGACTATTGCATTATTTGTGCATGTCTCTTGTTCATATATCTCACTGAACACACGTTATTAAGTTAGTCCATGATATGTCTCTTTGTAATGAATCACAAACTGTATAAACCAACCAACAGCATTAAAGTGAATATCTTTATTATCACCACAGGACTGTGTTTCCTACCTGCCTGTTTTCCTCAAATCTACATCCATGTCCGCATGTCAATGACCTGGTTTGAAGCTCAGGAATACTGCAGGTCACACTACACTGACCTGGACTCTGTGCGTAATGAGCAAGACTTGGCCAATCTCAATGAAGTAACAGGTGGTGTTGAAACCTGGATCGGACTGTACCCTGACGTTGAATCCTGGAGGTGGTCTCTGGAAAACCAGGATTACTATGGTGAGTTCAGGATGTGGTTGGATGGTGAACCCAATGGCAACACAGGATATTATGAAGTTTGTGTGACGATGGATGAAAGTGGGAAATGGCTTGATACACAATGTTATGCCCAACTACCATTCTACTGCTACGACAACGGTAAAGAAAACACATGATAAGTGCCCTGAACATTATTATTGTTAATTTTGATAAGCCTTTCACTTTCTGATCTTAAGTTGAGGTGATGATTAAACAACAGTGATGTGGTCAATCATGGAGAGATGACTTAGTGAAAAGCAATGACTCCTATTGAAAATGAGTTTCTGACACGAACAGAAAATCACTTCTAATTGAAGCAGTACGATGCAGAAATGAATCAAATTGTGTATTTGACAATATTAAATGTTGAACCTACAACTCCATGTGAAACTAAATTCAGTCCATTATGATAGCATGAAAAATGTAAGTTGAGATCATCAATAGGAACAAAAATTCCCATCATTTGAGGAGTTTAACTTTCAGATCTCTATTTCTGGTAAATGATAAAACGCTACTGCAACATGTTAATATGTGTGATAGCTAACAGTGCAATGCAAAGGGAGAAATTAAAATAGGTATTTGGAGGCACAGTTCTCCTCTTCCTCCTCCTCCTCCATCTTGTGGAAGATTTCCCCATCAGGCTGCTTCCTCCATCTCAGAGTGACTTCACTCAGGCCTTGCTCCTTCAGTCTCTGATTTAACTGTGAAACACAAACACTCTTCATTATTCTTCTCGTGACTAAAGTGTGTAAAAGAAATGAAGCACAACAAATGCTGCATCCATTTTAGTCATGGCGGTACTCGGCAGCCTCTTCAGGGAATGTCCAACACTTGGCCTCCTTCTCAAAGTAACAAGAACAGATACAGTGTGGTCCTAGTACGAGGACCTCCAGGGTGGAAAGAGTTACACTTATCAAGTGATTCATGATTAGAGTTTCTCAATTAGGCATTCAACAAAGACTTATAGAGCCACAATAGACACGTTAATTGTCTACACTAAGCGTATCAAAAGTCAAATATAATGCAGGAAATGGCCCCTATTGTATTTATAATGCTAATATCCAAAAAAGATTGATGCTGATGTTGTTGTCGATATCGAGATTGTTAATTTCTGTTTTAAGAATTTATTTCATTTTGTATGCTTGAAATTTGTTGTTTTTCAAATCTGTATAGTTTAAAGTTTGTATAGAAATTCATAAAAATAACTGGCAAATAAAAGTCAAATGTACAGTTCCCCCTGGATAGCAGTGGCATGATATGGAAATATCAAAGTAAATTATCACCTTCCACCGGTTATTTTTTAAAAGTTATAGAAGGTTGAATTACATTAGTTGAGTAAACCATGTTGGTTAAGAGTGAAGAGATTGTTCAAAATCCAGTTCATGAATGTATATTTGTGGACTGACAATCAGCTCATAGTGTAGAATATCAACACCGTTGGACACATCAAACCACCGAGTGGTGTAAATACAAGACAAAATCAACGTCATACAGTAGAAGAGAGTCCGCACACAGGAGGGTTTTACACTGAGACAACTGATTTCTTTCAACTACTTTCAAGTAATACTACTGGCCTTGTTATTATGCACAGCAGCATGCTGACCCCAACAGGATCACTGACCTCAGCAGTATCGCTGACCTCTACAGAAACAGCCTGTTGCATACGCCTGAGGATTAATAGTTGATTAATACGAGATTGTATATAAGGGATATACAATGGCATACATATATAGTATTATTGTAAGCAAAGACTGGCATAGGATAGCACATATCCCATTAATGTGGCTCCATGGCTAATGCTAACATCTGTTGTAGAGATTCAGGAAAACAAGTAGTTGCACAAATAAGTTTTAAATTGATTTGCATTTGAGTGTGTGAAATAAATATTCGAGCGCGTAGCAAAACATGACTCAGTACTTGGTGGAGAAACCGTTGTTGGCGAGCACAGAGGTCAGATGTTTCTTATAGTTGGTCACCAGGTTTGAACACATCTCAGGTGGGATTTTGGTCCACTCCTCTTTGCAGATCCTCTCCAAATCCATAAGGTTTCAAAGCTGTCGCTTAGCAACTCGAAGCTTCAGCTCCCTCCACTGATTTTCTATGGGATTGAGGTCCGGAGACTGGCTAGGCCACTCCGTGACCTTAATGTGCTTCTCCTCGAGCCACTCCTTTGTTGCCTTGGTGCTCTCGATGCGGTGAAGTCATCCTGTCCCCTCAGCAGAGAAACACCCGCAAAGCATAATGTTTCCACCTCCATACTTGATGGTGGGGACGGTGTTCTCGGGGTTATTGTCAGCGTTGCCCTTCCTTCAAACACGGCGAGTCCAGTTGATGCCAAACAGCTGGATTTTGGTCTCATCTGAACACATCACCTTCTCCCAAGCCTTTTCTGAATCATTCAGGTGTTCATTGTAAACTTCATACGGGCTTCTACACGTGCTTTTTGAGCAGGGGGACCTTGCAGCGCTGCAGGATTTTAATCTATGATGGTGTAGTGTGTTACTGATGGTTTTCTTGGTGACTGTGGTCCCAGCTGTCTTGAGGTCATTAACAAGTTCCTCCCGTGTAGTTCTGGGCTGATCCCTCACCTTTGTCATACCCCATGAGGCCAGATCTTGCGTGGAGCCCCAGAACGAGACCGACCGATGGTCATTAGGGCCCGTGCACCGATGGTGCGAAGCCCTATTGTTTTTTGTAAAAATCTTCTTTTTCTTCTTCTTAGACGTTCTTATTCTTACGTAAAGTGATTTGCCTTTTTGGAAGCTTTATCATATTCAAAAACTCATGAAAGTGGATAAACATATGTCTCCCGATGAAAAATTTAGTATTCTAGTGGAGTCGCGAGTGGGCGCGGCCAAGTGGCTCGAGAGCGCCCCCTAAAGAGATGCCCCGGCGGCCACATTTACCTAAATTCACGAAATCCGGTGGACACGTGTATCACACCTATACGCACATTGCACCATTATGTCAACTCGACAGGAAGTCCACCATTTTGAATTTAGTCTCCATTTTGGGCGATTCTGACACGTTGTACTTTGTCGAACTAGTCCGAGGGATTTTGTCGCACCGACTTGAATTTAGGTTCTATTGATAGATAACACGTTTGAGATTAAATCTTATCAAAATAATTTGTTTCCGTCAATGCGTGTGCCCGTAAAGAGACGGCCATTTTGAGCGTCTTGCAATGAAACTACCAGTTGCTTTAAATCTTATGTACATGGACCGACCTTCTCCAAACATCACAGGTACGATAACAGCCCCGCCCTGAAGACCCCTGTGTGGTAATATTTGTTCATAGTCATAGCGCCCCCTGTTGGCCTCTGAAAATGACACTCTTCATACTTTCACATTCTACATCGAGCTGGTTGATCACATGAACCTAAAGTCAGGTCACAAGAACCTAAACATGTGGTTGATAATATATTGAGACATTCGTTCGACTTTGTTAATGGAAGCCGCCGTGACGATGCGGCAAAGTTTGATGTCTCGCCGTGACACAGGAAGTTGATGTTTAAGGTCGTATATCACTGCTTGCAGTTTTAATTGTGCTTGTGTTTGTGTTTTGGTCTGTGTCTAAAGGGCATCGATTTCTCCACTGCCCACCTCCAGATACTCCTTACTACCACTCCTCTGATCAGCTGGCACAGCTGCGTCCAGTTCCACTAATTACCGCCCAGCGGTATATCAATCCCGGTACTTCACTCCACCGTCAGTCCGCTCCATCAGCTCACCTGGTACCACACTGCAGCACTCACAGTAAGTTTAGCTTCTGTTACTCTTCATCTGGTTCTGATTCCAGTCTGTGGTCTACCTGCTGCAGTTCAACGACCAGTGTGCCAGCCTGTCTGCCTGACCTAAACCTTGTTGTTCACTCACCTGTTGTCGGACTAAATCCACGGAGATCACCTGAGTAAAGCTACGGATGAGGAGATAACTCAGTTTGTCGGTCCATGGAAACCACACAGTCGAACCCCCCAAAAGGTCTGCGTCGCCCCATGGATGAGACCTGTTGACTCACTGGCCGACTGCACGTCATTGCCCAGAACTGCTGCTTCCTGTTTGGAGCTCCACCAGCAGCATAGACTCTTTGACCCAGTCTGGAGCCCAGACTCACCTCACTCTCTCGCCGGTGCTGCCGGGTCGCACCAAGAGGTGACGAACATTCTCGGGTCAGTGCCGGAGGATTTTAGACTTTACATACACATGTTCTCTTGCTGGAACGTCGGACTGAGCCGGAAGCTCAAACTCTACATCGCCCACTCTGGTTTAAACAAACATTTTTTTTAAAATGTTTTAACTCCATCTGCTGTGTGTCTGCTTCTGGTTCTTTATACATACTTCTCATAACAGAAACTGCCACTTTTAAAAACAAGAGTTAATAATGTTCAAAGCAAAACCAACCAAATATGGAACATTTCTGAAGCACATTAAAGGTGACAAACCTTAGAGAGGGTGTAGAGTACTGTGTGTTTGTGGCAAGTATTGGGGTGAATCATTCCAGCTGCTTGTGGCAGAGTGAAAAGACAAACTAAAGATGAACCCAACTGTTATTTGAAAAGACAGATTTCATGACAACTTTCCAAAATGGTCTTTGGGATTCAAGAATTCAAATCCTCTCCTGACAAAGACACCAGCATTGTTTTCACTAAACAAATAAGAGTGGATGACTGAGTGTCCTCATCTTTATGTTTTCCTTCTGGAGATACCGCCTTGGGATTTAACGGGTTCGCCAACCAGTCAAATTGCAGTTTACATCCATGTTTTCCAGACTGTTAAATCATATTTACTTAAGACTTTAGTGGATTCCTTATTTGTCTGTCCAATAAAGCTGATTGACATAGACTTTGCGTGCTTTGTTTTACACATTTTATTATTTACGATTTATGCACAATCGAAACTCTCAATGCAGTTCATGTATTAACGCCACAACATCGGTGAGGTTTTGAGCACACTGCTCTTCATCAGTCAAAATTTAATTTAAAAAGTTTTTAAGGTAAATTATAAACATTTCCAATGTATCACCATTAAAACCCTCGAGGCTCACAACTGAGACTGTCAATGCCGCCACATCCTCTGATGACCTCACCCACCCTCACGGGCCCGCCTCCCTCCAGAGTTTGGACCTTTCTCTAATATCATTGAACCGCTTCCTACTCGGCAGCAGTTCTCATAATACCAGGGGAAGAAGCATTTATAATGTTAGTTACCTGTTCTCAAGTCAATTTAACATCATCAGCTAGTAGAGGCCAACTTGTTATACCATAAATTCAGTGATTAGAGCTTGAACCTCCAGTTAAGTATGTCTGTTTCCTCCAGCGTAAAGTTTGGACGTTGGTCTCTGTCTGCTTCTTCATTCCTAGAAACTGACGGTCTGCTGCATCACAGTGGACTTAAAGGGGAAGAGAGGAGCTTATTGAAGTCGGCTGTTAGACACCTTTTAAATATCTATTCCTCTTTCTTCACTGTGCCGCAGTGCACTGGAGTTGTGCCCTGCTCCTGTGTTTAACAAAATACCATACCCAATCTGCCTCGTTAAGATCATCAACTCTTCGTGTGTCTGAGTCATGCCGAGTCCACCTGATTCATTAAAATCACGCAGTATAGCAGTTTTTTTTTTTTTTTTTTTAAACTGACTAATAGAGATATCTGGTCTTTTCACGATAAAACAAAATAAGCGGTTCAAGTGAATGCTGGTATGGATTTGAATGCATTTCTCTGTAATATTTGCAAATTTCAATTGAGCTTCTGAGCTGGAAAAGGACCAACTGATGGTCGTCTGCTGCTCTCTGGTGGAGAATGAAATCACTGCAAATGTGCCAAGACTGAACCATACGCTTTGAAATTCGGATTTTAAAATAATATGCTTGGTATGTTGTCTGATGTTCTGGCAAAATGATAAATCAAACTTACTGATTCTGCTGAGTGAGGATGGCTGAGGAGAGGCATACGTGGGAAGATTTATCACCAAAACACCAAAACACTTCGGTGCTGTAAGAGGCAGCTGCATTGGTAGAGCTGAGATAAAGATGGGAATTTTTACAGATTAAATGGACCATCAAACTGGGAGGATGCATTTGTCAGCTTCTTCCATCTAAATTCCAAAACTGAACAACACAAGTCTTGTTTCCCTTCCCACATCTGCCACTGTAGCCAAAATAAGAGTAATAAGACAAATAAGTACCTGGATCTAGATAAAAGCCTCTAAGTGTGACAATGGAAACCAGGTTTCAACATTACAATGAACAAAAACTGGACTGAACAAGATGAAAGAATGACATGATGTGCAATGATGAAAAATCTGAATTTTCTAGGTTAGAAACAGCCTGACTCCTGCACCATCATGTCTGACAGATGCTAGATGTATTACAGATACTAAATGCAATAATTACTCTTTAAAGTAAAATCAAACCTGGCTGACTGTAAAGTATTATTACTACATCATGTGTGGGTTTGTAAATCATTACAGCATGTTTATAATATATTGCCGTTGACTTGAATACAGAAATATTCCCCAGGCTCTCTGAGTTACAGCACCTGGCACTGCATTGTTTTTTCAAGTGCATTTACCACCATTCAACCCGCCCATATTTAGAGACTTAGCATCACGGCAGGTCATAGGAGCAGCTGCAGCAGTCAGCTCATCTCTCTGTGCTGCAGGACTGAAAGGCTACAAAGATCTTTTTTTACCCACAAACATCTTTCCAACACCGCGTTGAACTTCAGAGAAGACGGCGGGGTTGCAGAGCTGGAGCTAAGCTAAAGGCGGAAAGGAGGAAATATAAACCAGCGGTACCGGCGATCTTAATGGGGAACGTGAGGTCGTTGGCCAACAAGACGGACGAGCTCGGCGCGCTGGTAAAGACCCAGAGGGAATACCGGGAGTGCTGCATCATGTGTTTCACCGAGACATGGCTGCACTCACATTTCCCGGACCACAGGTGGTGCAATCCCGACCACGTGTGTGTGAAGGAACGTTTCTGTAGCCCGGACATTGAACTGCTAGCCGTGGGGATTATTATTTGCCGAGGGAGTTCTCGTCCGCCATCGTTATCGCTGTTTACGTTCCTCCATCAGCTGACGCAGAGGCAGCAGTGGACACCATCCACTCCACTGTGGCTAAACTGCAGACTAAGCATCCCGGTGCATTTTTGGCAGTTACTGGAGACTTTAACCAGTCTGGATAAAGTACTGCCAACTTTGCACCAGTATGTTAACTGCCCCACACGGAACAATAAAACTCTGGACTTACTGTATGCTAATGCCATGGATGCATACAGTACTACTGCCCTTCCCCCCCTTGGTAGGTCTGATCACAACCTGGTCCTGCTGACTCCCAAGTATGTTCCCCTGGTGCAGAGGCAGCCTGTGACCACCAGGACTGTGAGGAGGTGGACACAGGATAGCCTCCTACAGGACTGCTTTGAGTCCACAGACTGGAATGTGCTGTTTGGACCACATGGGGAGGACATCAACAGCATGACGGACTGTATCACAGAATACATCAAATTCTGTGAACACACCACCGTACCATCCCGGGCTGTAAAATGCTTCCCCAACAATAAGCCGTGGATCACCAGTGACCTGAAAGTTCTTCTTAATAAGAAGAAAGCAGCTTTCAGGTCTGGGGACAGGGAGGAGCTCAGGAGAGTGCAGCGCCACCTGAAGGAGAAGCTCAAGGAGTGCAAGGACTCCTACAGGAGGAAGCTGGAGGCCAAACTCCAGCTGAACAACGTGAGGGAGGTGTGGACCGGTATGAAAGAGATTACTGGCTTCAAGGGGAGAGAGAGACAACCAGGGGGCTCCCTGGAGAGGTCAAATGAACTAAACTGTTTCTTCAACAGGTTTAGTTCACCACCCTCATCTGTCTCCTCCACACCTCACACCTCCCAAACACCTCTGCTGCCTCCCCTCTGCAATTTGCGTACCAGCCTCGTGTGGGAGTGGACGATGCCATCATCTACCTGCTGCAATGAGCTCAGTCTCACCTGGATGGAACCGGTGAATCTGTGAGAATCACTTTCTTTGATTTCTCCAGTGCATTTAACACCATCCAACCACTGCTGCTGAGTGAGAAGCTGCGGGTGGTGGGGGTGGACGCGTCCACCATCTCCTGGATCAATGACTACCTGAAAGGCAGACCACAGTTTGTCCATCTGGGCAGTGTGCTGTCTGATACGGTGGTCAGTGGTACTGGAGCTCCACAGGGGACTGTTCTGTCTCCCTTTCTGTTCACCTTATACACAACTGACTTCCAGTACAATTCAGAGTCCTGCCATCTGCAGAAGTTCTCTGATGACTCTGCAGTGGTAGGATGTATAAGGGATGGACGGGAGGATGAGTACAGGGCAGTAGTGGAGGACTTTGTGGAGTGGGCGGGTAGAAATCACCTGCTCCTGAACGTGGCCAAGACCAGAGAGATGGTGGTCGACTTCAGGAGGAAGGCGACGGCTCCACAACCGCTGAGAGTTCTGGGAGAGGAGGTGGACATGGTTGAGGAGTACAAGTACCTGGGTGTGTCCATCAACAACAGACTGAACTGGAAGACCAACATCAATGCTGTCTACAAGAAGGGGATGAGTCGACTCTTTTTCTTGAGGAAACTTCGATCCTTCAATGTGTGCAGCGAGATGTTGGAGATGTTCTACCAGTCTGTTGTGGCCAGTGCATTGTACTTCGCTGTGGTCTGCTGGGGGAGCAGCATTGGAGCCGGTGACACCAACAGACTTAACAAACTGGTTAAGAAGGCCGGCTCCATCATCGGCTACAAACTGGACAGCCTGGAAAAGGTGGTGGAGAGGAGGACGCTGAACAAACTATTGTCCATATTGGATAATCCTGTCCACCCTCTCCACCACCTGCTGCAGGGACAGCGGAGCACTTTCTCTAAAAGATTCCTCCAGCTCCGCTGTCACAAAGACAGATACAGGAGATCATTCCAGATACAGGAGATCATTCCTGCCAACCGCAATAAGACTGTACAATAACTCACCTCTGACAAAATCCATCACAGTACAATAACACTGTTGACTGTGTTTCTTGGTTTGTTTGTATATTATATATAGATATATACTGTACTGTATATATATATAAATACATATATATATATATATATATATGTTGACTGTGTTACTTGGTTTGTTGTATATAATATATATAGATATATAATGTACTGTATATACTGTGCATTTTATATTTTATATTTATATTTTTTACTGCTATTTACTGCTATTTTATTTTATTGCTTTTCTATTATTATATTATTCTATTCTATTATTTTATTCTATTGTTTCTATTATTGTCTTATTGCTTCTGTATGTATGCTGCTGTAGCGAAAAAATTTCCCCTCGGGGATTAATAAAGTAAATACCTACCATACCTACCTACCTACCTACCTACCTACCTACCTTCTTGTCCCCGTCCTCTCCTGTCTCTGCTCTCTGTCCACATCCTGTTAGACTTTGCATGAACTCTGTCAACACTTCCAGGACTTGAAGGAATTGTGTTAATAATAATCAGTAGCTCTTTTTCATTCATCTGTTTATTTATTGACAGGCGGATTTTTAATAATCCTCCTGATTTTAAAATGCAAAAAAAAAAAACACATCGATGGGAAAAGACTGCATATATTGGAGCCTTGCTTTTAAACCATGTTTCTACAAAGTGAACCCCATACAGTAATAGGAAAACTATGTAGTGTAAGGTTAAGAAGATGGCGCCATGCTAGTGCCCTAATAATATAAACCATCGGTACCGGTGATTTTAATGGAGAATGTGAGGTCCTTGGCCAATAAGACTGATGAGCTTGGCACGCTGGTCAAGACCCAGAGAGTACCGTGAGTGCAGCATCATGTTTTTCACTGAGACATGGCTGCACTCACATTTCCCGGACCACAGTGCTGCCGTACCCGGCTTCAGGACCGTTCCCGGCTTCAGGACTGTTTGGGCGGACAGAGACGTTGGACAGAGCGGTAAGAAGAAAGGTGGAGGGATTGCAATGTATGTGAATGAGAGGTGGTGCAATCCCGACCATGTGTGTGTGAAGGAACGTTTCTGTACCCCGGACATTGAACTTCTAGCCGTGGAAGCACTCTCGGGAGTTCTCGTCCGCCATTGTTATCGCTGTGTACATTCCTCCATCAGCTGATGCAGAGGCAGCAGTAGACACCATCTACTCCACTGTGTCTAAACTGCAGACTCAGCATCCCGGTGCATTTTTGGCAGTTACTGGAGACTTTAACTGCACCAGTCTGGATAAAGTACTGCCAACTTTGTACCAGTATGTGAACTGTCCCAAACGGAACAATAAAAACCTGGACCTGCTGTATGCTAATGCCATTGATGCATACATTGCTACTGCACCCTTCCCCCCCTTGGTAGGTCTGATCACAACCTGGTCCTGCTGACACCCAAGTATGTTCCTCTGGTACAGAGGCAGCCTGTAAACACCAGGACTGTGAGGAGGTGGACACAGGAGGCTAAAGACGCCCTGCAGGACTGCTTTGAGTCCACGGACTGGGATGTGCTGTGTGGTCCACATGGGGAGGATATCAATAGCATGATGGACTGTATCACAGATTAGATTAAGTTCTGTGAACACACCACCGTACCATCCCGGACTGTACGCTGCTTCCCCAACAACAAACCGTGGATCACCAGTGACCTGAAAGTGCTTCTTAACAAGAAGAAAGCAGCTTTCAGATCTGGGGACAGGAACGAGCTCAGGAGAGTTCAGCACGACCTGAAGGAGAAGCTCAGGGAGTGCAAGGACTCCTACAGGAGGAAGCTGGAGGCAAAACTCCAGCAGAACAACGTGAGGGAGGTGTGGACCGGTATGAAGGAGATTACTGGCTTCAAAACGAGAGAGAGACAACCAGGGGGAAACTGGAGAGGGCCAATGAGCTAAACTGTTTCTTCAACAGGTTTAGTTCACCGCCCTCATCTGTCTCCTCCACACACCACACCTCCCAAACACCTCTGCTGCTTCCCCCCTCCCGCCTCTGCCCCCCCTGGTGAGCTGCATGTACACAGAGCTCTCAACATCAAACAGCTCTTCCACCATTGACACCATGACCCCCCTGCCCTCTCTCTCTGTGACGACTGGCCAGCTTAGGAGACAGCTGGAGAGACTCCACCAGCACAAGGCTGAAGGACCTGATAGCCCCGGGGTCCTGAAGACCTGCACCGTCCAGCTGGCTGAGGTCCTACAACACCTCTTCAACCTGAGCCTGAAGTAGGTGGAAGTCCAGGTGCTGTGGAAGACGTCCTGCCTGGTTACAGTCCCCAAGAAGACGACTCCATCCGGCCTCAACGACTACCGTCCGGTTGATCTCACATCTCAAGTGATAAAGGTGCTGGAGAGGCTGGTCTTGGCCCACCTGAGACTGCGGGTGAAATCTTCTCTGGACCCGCTGCAATTTGCATACCAGCCTCATGTGGGAGTGGATGATGCCATCATCTACCTGCTGCAATGAGCTCAGTCTCACCTGGATGGAACCTGTGACTCTTTGAGAATCACTTTCTTTGATTTCTCCAGTGCATTTAACACCATCCAACCACTGCTGCTGAGTGAGAAGCTGCGGGTGGTGGGGGTGGACGCATCCACCGTCTCCTGGATCAATGACTACCTGACAGGCAGACCACAGTTTGTCCATCTGGGCAGTGTGCTGTCTGTTACGGTGGTCAGTGGTATTGGAGCTCCTCAGGGAACTGTTCTGTCCCCCTTCCTGTTCACCTTATACACCGCTGACTTCCAGAACAACTCAGAGTCACGACATCTGCAGAAGTTCTCTGATGACTCTGCAGTGGTAGGATGTATAAGGGATTGACGGGAGGATGAGTACAGGGCAGTAGTGGAGGACTTTGTGGAGTGGGCGGGTAGAAATCACCTGCTCCTGAACGTGGCCAAGACCAGAGAGATGGTGGTCGACTTCAGGAGGAAGGCGGCGGCTCCACAACCGCTGAGAGTTCTGGGAGAGGAAGTGGACATGGTGGAGGAGTACAAGTACCTGAGTGTGTCCATTGACAACAGTACTTTATCCAGACTGGTTAAAGTCTCCAGTAACTGCCAAAAATGCACCGGGATGCTTAGTCTGCAGTTTAGCCACAGTGGAGTGGATGGTGTCCACTGCTGCCTCTGCGTCAGCTGATGGAGGAACGTAAACAGCGATAACGATGGCGGACGAGAACTCCCTCGGCAAATAATAATCCCCACGGCTAGCAGTTCAATGTCCGGGCTACAGAAACGTTCCTTCACACACACGTGGTCGGGATTGCACCACCTGTGGTCCGGGAAATGTGAGTGCAGCCATGTCTCGGTGAAACACATGATGCAGCACTCCCGGTATTCCCTCTGGGTCTTTACCAGCGCGCCGAGCTCGTCCGTCTTGTTGGCCAACGACCTCACGTTCCCCATTAAGATCGCCGGTACCGCTGGTTTATATTTCCTCCTTTCCGCCTTTAGCTTAGCTCCAGCTCTGCAACCCCGCCGTCTTCTCTGAAGTTCAACGCGGTGTTGGAAAGATGTTTGTGGGTAAAAAAAGATCTTTGTAGCCTTTCAGTCCTGCAGCACAGAGAGATGAGCTGACTGCTGCAGCTGCTCCTATGACCTGCCGTGATGTTAAGTCTCTAAATATGGGCGGGTTGAATGGTGGTAAATGCACTTGAAAAAACAATGCAGGTGCTGTAACTCAGAGAGCCTGGGGAATATTTCTGTGTTCAAGTCAACGGCAATATATTATAAACATGCTGTAATGATTTACAAACCCACACGATGTAGTAATAATACTTTACAGTCAGCCAGGTTTGATTTTACTTTAAAGGGTAATTATTGCATTTAGTATCTGTAATACATCTAGCATCTGTCAGACATGATGGTGCAGGAGTCAGGCTGTTTCTAACCTAGAAAATTCAGATTTTTCATCATTGCACATCATTTCATTCTTTCATCTTGTTCAGTCCAGTTTTTCTTCGTTGTAATGTTGAAGCCTGGTTTCCATTGTCACACTTAGAGGCTTTTATCTAGATCCAGGTACTTATTTGTCTTAATTCTCTTATTTTGGCTACAGTGGCAGATGTGGGAAGGGAAACAAGACTTGTGTTGTTCAGTTTTGGAATTTAGATGGAAGAAGCTGACAAATGCATCCTCCCAGTTTGATGGTCCATTTAATCTGTAAAAATTCCCATCTTTATCTCAGCTCTACCAATGCAGCTGCCTCTTACAGCACCGAAGTGTTTTGGTGATAAATCTTCCCACGTATGCTGTCGGATTGAAACGTTTAAAGTCAGTTTATTATGTTGTGGAAAATAAATCAGTTGGGCCAAAATTCTTCAGGTACATATCTTTCTTAACAATCATTCATTTAATAGTCACTAACATAATCAAAGACAAGTATAAAAACAAAAACACCAAAATAGACAGTTTAACGCAATCATCGATTTTATTTCATTTGAAAGGTCAACACAGCAAAAACCCAGGTCTGTCAATGGAGACGTACCAATGAATGGTCTCAAAAGAGCTTCCTTTGATTCCTCACTGAGGTGTGCAAAATTGTAGAACCACTCACTTACTAAGTTCATAATACAAAACACATTGTTAAAATCCAAGCCATGAAATAAAAATAAAAGCCTTAAACAAGTTTGGAAATTTCAACACATAAGAACACGACAAGTAAAAGACCACCACCAGTAGGGGATTTTGCACCAACATCAAACAACCCATTAGATCCTTAAAAACATCTGTCTTATATCACATACAATTGTTCTATATCACTCAACTGAAAAAAGAAACATTAAAATGAGTTTCTGACACAAACAGAAAATCACTACTAATTGAAGCAGTATGATGCAGAAATGAATCAAATTGTGTATTTGACAATGTTAAATGTTGAACCTACAACTACATGTGAAACTAAATTCAGTCCATTATGATAGCATGAAAAATGTGAGCTGAGATCATCAACAGGAACAAAAATTCCCATCATTTGAGGAGTTTAACTTTCAGATCTCTATTTCTGGTAAATGATAAAACGCTACTGCAACATGTTAATATGTGTGCTAGCTAACAGTGCAATGCAAAGGGAGAAATTAAAATAGGTATTTGGAGGCACAGTTCTCCTCTTCCTCCTCCTCCTCCATCTTGTGGAAGATTTCCCCATCAGGCTGCTTCCTCCATCTCAGAGTGACTCCACTCAGGCCTTGCTCCTTCAGTCTCTGATTTAACTGTGAAACACAAACACTCTTCATTATTCTTCTTGTGACTAAAATGTGTAAAAGAAATGAAGCACAACAAATGCTGCATCCATTTTAGTCATGGCGGTACTCGGCAGCCTCTTCAGGGAATGTCCACCACTTGGCCTCCTTCTCAAAGTAACAAGAACAGATACAGTGTGGTCCTAGTACGAGGACCTCCAGGGTGGAAAGAGTTACATTTATCAAGTGATTCATGATTAGAGTTTCTCAATTAGGCATTCAACAAAGACTTATAGAGCCACAATAGACACGTTAATTGTGTCTTCAGTTTTCAGGCTCCTCTCCTGTGGAACCAGCTCCCAGTTTGTGTTCGAGAGGCAGAAACCCTCTCTAGCTTTAAGATTAGACTCAAAACTTTCCTTTTTGATAAAGCCTATAGTTAGGGCTGGCTCAGGTAGACCTGAACCAACCATTCGTTATGCTGTTACAGGCCAAGGCAGCTGGGGGACCTCGTTACATGCTGAGCTTCTTTTCTTTCCTCCTACTCTTTAACTGACTCATACCTCACCATCTTTTTCTCTTACATAGTTTCTTTTTATTATCTGTTGTCTCCATTCAGTTCCTTCGCTTGCGTAGTTTCTCTTCCTTCTTTTGCAGATGTCCCGTCATGGAGCTGCATGTCTCTGATCTGCGCTTGTCGTCTCCACCAACAGTTCTACTCTTCTATCTCTATGCTGTCCTTTTCTCTCTCTGCTCTCCTCTCTCCCCAACCGGTCGAGGCAGATGGTCGCCCACCTCTGAGTCTGGTTCTGTCGGAGGTTTCTTCCTGTTAAAGGGAGTTTTTCTTCCCTCTGTTGGAGGTTTTTCTCCCTTAAAGAGGAGTTTTTTCCCTCCTAACTTATGTGGGAATTGTT
This sequence comes from Embiotoca jacksoni, assembly GCF_022577435.1. Lineage (NCBI taxonomy): Eukaryota > Metazoa > Chordata > Actinopteri > Embiotocidae > Embiotoca > Embiotoca jacksoni. The sequence continues at coordinate 77,348 of NW_027185432.1, forward strand.
GAATTGTTGGTTTCTCTATAATATTGTAAAGTTCTGCTGTAAAGACTTTAATGTGTTAAGTGCCGTGAAATAACCTGTGTTGTGATTTGGCGCTATATAAATAAAATTGAATTGAATTGAATTTATGACAAATACGACAGATTTAAAGACACCAGAATTATCATTGAAACACTCGAAGGCTGCACACATAACATCATGCTCAAAGCTAAATTTGGTCATCGTCAGTTAATGAACTCCTAGAAGACAAGCAAGCAAGAAAGGAGCATTGTTCATGTAATACAGGATACAACTAATTAGCTCTGGTATTTTAGAACCATACTATAAGTAAATGCAGTTTGTTCTAATATGAACCTTTAATGGTTTGGTAACTTTTTCTAAAAATTACTTACTTAATATTTGCACTTTAAAAGCTTCACTTACAATAAAAATGATTTGCTGAGGAGGAATAGTGATGAATTATTCCTGGTAAGATTGTCTCAACATCTTTAACTTCTTAAATCTTCCTGCACAGTTTGCTCAGATTTTAGAATATTTGGTTCCCTCTTCTTTAACCCAGGTTTTTCTGACCACTATTTTATTCACTGCACTGTTGTGGAATTCAGTTTTGACTTCATGTTGTAAAGTACTTTCTGATTTTTACATTTGTATTCTACTCCTGGTTTGTCTGAAAAACATGTTACTATTTATATTAAAAATAAATGCTGTTATTTTTCTTTCTGTAAGAAGAAATAAATTTCAACATCTAACAGAAGTTTGTTGTATTTTCAAAGCTTCATTTCCAGAGAGGGACTGAAGGGATGAGGAGGAGTCAGCTGTCAGAGAGATGTGTATAAACTCTGAGAGGAAGATCAAACTGGTGAGGTATTCAACAACATTAGAGAGGGACTTGTTATAAACTGACAGACCTACAGCACTATAGCAATGGTAAAGTACTTCTTCCTATGCAGTTTATGTACAATAGTACAGCTTGTAGTAAAATGGTCAGATTGTTTTACTTGATAGCTGATTAACATTAAATATTGATTTTCCATGAATGGAAATAAATGGAGTTATATTCCAAACATTGATCTATAATAAAACACATTATAGATTGTGTTTGATATGAGTTGCTTTTTCAGATAGTGACTGCAGGTACATCTGAGGTAAGGTAAGCTAAAGCCCCGATTGCAACCATTCAGCCCCCTGGTGTTTGAGTCTAGTTCACCTGTATATGGTTATGGATTATCTGTTCATATATAGAAACATGAAATGTCCCATTCCTGCTTCTCATTACCTTTTCAATGATGTCGTCCTTCAGCTCATCCATGTCCACAGAGGGGTCATGTTTCTTCAACACCACCTTCAGCACCTTCGTCTCCTTGATAGCTGTTTGATGAAAAAGAAAAGAACATTTTCAAGGTGCAAAAGTAAAGTTAAATTATAAAAATGAAGATGATGATGTTGATAGAATTTCTGTGGATGAAATCACCTTCATAACAAACAAAGTTCCGCTTGCTCCAGCAGTTGGAGTTGCCCCATTTACCGTTGTGTGAATAGACACAAGAGGCTTCGTACAGATTGGTTGGTGTGTTTGGAATCCAGTTAGTGAATGAATGTGCGCTCTCATCTGACCACTTGAATGAATCTCTGTAGAGACCGATCCATGTACGAGTTGTTGTCATCTTCTTCAACTGATCATTCTCAGCTAGGTTCCTCACACTGGCCAGGTCAGTGTGGTGCTCCCTGCAGTAGCTCTGAGCATCCTCCCAGATCTTTGGCTCGTTGACAAAAATAAAGCTCGATGTGCCTGAAAACATTTGAACAGTGTTTACCTCAGTGGTCCTGAATGAATGTGAATGTCTGAACAATACAATATTCAACTGTATTTCGTCATATGAGCGTGAACTCTTTTTATTTTAATCTTTTTATTTTTTACTGGAACCACATCACTGTACCTGATATATTCCAGAGTTGTGAGGTGGGAGGAGCCAGTTTGAGTACTCATGCTTCAGGAAATGAAGGCAGCTAAATCATTCATAAAATTAAGAACTCAAATTAAAATGATTTGGTTCTGAAAACAATTTGTTGGTACAAGCCTGTCTGTGTATGTAACAACTTGAAACAATTGTTCACAAAAGCTTTAGACGCACATTTTGCTGCTAATCTTTGTAAACTAATTTCCCGAACAATTGACCTCAAAGTGACCAACTGCAGATATTAGCTTAAACTATTCTTAAACTGAGCAGTGATCATAATTTTTACTTACTCATGTTGTAGCAAAAGAATGGGGTGTTGGAAGAGCAGCTGAAATCTGCCCATTTCCCGTCGGTTTCCATCACCCCACAAACTTTATAGTACTCTTGACCATTATTGGGTTGACCATCAAACCACATCCTGAACTCATCTTCTCCTTCACCATAGTAATCCTGGTTTTCCAGAGACCACCTCCAGGATTCAACGTCAGGGTACAGTCCGATCCAGGTTTCAACACCACCTGTTACTTCATTGAGATTGGCCAACTCTTGCTCATTATGCACAGAGGCCAGGTCAGTGTAGTGTGACCTGCAGTATTCCTGAGCTTCAAACCAGGTCATTGACATGCTGACATGGATGTAGATGTGAGGAAAACAGGCAGGTAGGAAACACAGTCCTGTAGTGACAATAAAGATATTCACTTTATGGTTTTGACAACAATCTCACTTTTACACAGTTTGTTACTCATTACAAAGAGACATGTCATGGACTAATTAATGTGTGTTCAATGAGAGATATACACAAGAGACATGTACAGATAATGGGGTCGTGATTTGTTTCAGGATTTATCTGAAACACAGCAGAAGTACTCACATAAGACAAATCCTAAATGCACATTTTTGTGCAAATTTTAATTTCAGATGAAAAAAATGTGATTTCATTTTTAACAAACCAAGTTTCTCCATGACATTAATTCACAGCAAACTAAATGTCAGATATTTGAGGAAATTAAAGAAATGCACCAACCTGATAAGTGTTAGGTTCAGAACTATAACATAGCGCTGATAGGATAAGAATCAAACCCACAGTCAGACAAACACAAGGCTTGGACCCAAATCTGAGTTTTACTTGCAGCAAGGGAAGTCCGTGCAGGGTCTTAGAGTTGTAAGCTCTTCACCTGGCATCAGCCAACTCCGAATCAGACTTCCCTCTTTGCTCCTTTTATTGTACGTATGGGGTTACAAAACATCACGTGATTACATTACTATAGATAAGGTCACATGTTCTGTAACGTGAGTGCATAGGGGTTCAATGCCCTTTGCACCCTATATGAGTATGTTTGCTTTTAATCAAAGTGTGTGCTAAATTAGATGAGTCAGTTCCTTTGTTGCAAGAGAGGAACTCGTGGTTTGTGTATGTAGTAGTGACCTTTCAACTACAGTTATCTACATAGATTAAAGAAAACTTTTCACACATAACAGTAACTTAATTTACACACTGACAATGAGTTACTATTTTTCCTAACATTCCCTCCTGTTTGTCATTTTGTAAATTCCTTAGATCATTGTGACATCAACATAACATCACTTGTTTTCACATTTTCAATGTATGCATCATTTTAGACCTTGGAATCATTTCACTCATTTTCAGGGGGGTCCCGTTCATGTTGCTGTAGGAGCACATAATTAAATAATGTGTTTGCCACCATCTTCTGTATCATCAACCGTAGGCAAGGAATAACACAACTTATGAGTACACAGAATATTATCAACACCGCGAGTACAGGCATGAATATCTTCAGTAACATATGCCACCATGGGCCTGTAGTCAACCAGGAGTACATATCCCAGCTGCCTATGCCAGGGTGGTCTTTGGTCATAACAGATTGCATTTGTCTCAGGACATTCATGGCAGTGGATATGTTGGTGTTAACCTCGTCAGGGATGTAAGTACAACATGTAGTTCCTATTTTCACACAGACACCTCCCTCAGATGCAGTCAGGAGGTCCAATACCATCCTGTTCTGGAGCACCATGAGGCGGAGTGCCATGATTTCTCTATTTTGGCCTTCATTTACTTTTATAGACGCATTTGCCCACACTTGGAATCTATAGTCAACAGTTTCCAAACGTAACATTAATTTTCCCACTCCTAATTGGGGAAGGGCCGCGAGGATTACTTTTGATGCATCAGTCCAGAGTTTACGGTCTTTTGGTACGTCAGTTCCCCATATGCTGTCGTGGGGCTTAACTCCGTTATCAATCATCCACTGATTTAATGTGGTGCATCGCTTCAGAGTTATGTGTGGCTGTGATAGCAGTACCGATATTATAGCGAGATGTCTTGCTGGTGATAAGAATGTCATTTTAGTTTGTGTCATCAGAACATCCACCTCGTGTGTGACTAGCAGTGTTAATTGGTGAAACAACACCACTTCCGCGGAGCACTGTACGGCTTGTGCTGCTGCGCATACTGCTCTTACACACGGGGGTAGTGCACACGCCACTGGGTCCAATCTTTTAGAGTAGAAAGCTACTGGCTTCATTTTTCCTCCATATTCTTGTGTCAGTACCGATGTCATAAACGGACCTTTGCAGTCCACTGTTTGTGTGAAAGGTTTATCATAGTCCGGTAGTCCCAGAACCGTGGCACTGGTTAATGCTTGTTTAAGGGCTACTAATGCTGTTTCTCCTTCTAGTGACCATTTAATCTTTTCAGAGAGGTTCATTGGACTTGCATAGATGAGATCTAGCAGGGGTTGAGTCTGCTCTGCGTAGTTTGGGATCCATAATCTACAGTAGTTACATAACCCAAGGAATTGCATCATTTGTCGTTTAGTTTGTGGTTTTGGTGTCTGCGTTATAGCTTGTTTCCTTTCTTCTTGTATGCGTCTTCCGTCACCACTGACCACATGACCTAAAAAGGTCACTTCCTCTTGCACCCACTGTAGTTTAGACAGTGATGCCTTATTTCCTGTTTGAGCGAGGTGTTTCAGCAATGCTATGGATGTGTGTATGCAGTGTTCCTTGGTGTCTGCTGCAATCAATATGTCATCGACATACACTATCACCTGTGAATGTTCAGGTGTAGGGAAATCTGCCAAGCAGTTCTGTATTGCCATTGAAAATATAGTGGGGCTATCACAGTACCCTTGTGGGAGCCTGGTGTACGTATATTTTCTTCCTTCTATTGTAAACCCGAACCACCCCTGTGAATCTTTGTCCACTGGGATGGAGAAAAATGCATTGCTTAGATCTACTACCGTAAACACCTTTTTATCTGCTTTCAACTGATTCAATAATGTGTGTGGGTCGGGTACACATGGGGCCATACTCTCAACAGCTTCATTAACCGCTCTTAAATCTTGAATCATCCTCCAGTTGTCTGAATCTGCCTTTTTAACTGGAAAAATAGGTGTATTACATGTAGCTTCGGGGGCTTCTATTAAGATTCCTGCTCTTATCATGTCTTTTATTACTGGTTTGATGCCTTTTTCAGCATCCAGTTTTAATGGGTATTGACGCACTCTTGGCCTATAATTTGTTTTGGCTTTAATTTTTACCGGTTTTACTGTAGTCATTAATCCTACATCTGTTTTCCCTTTTGACCAGAATGACGATGGGACTTGCATCAATTCAGGATAGTTCTTTAGATCAGTTATATATCATTCAACTATATCATCCTTGTATGCAGACAGGTGCACATGAGGTGATACCGGTAAAAACCAGTTCAGGATTTTCCGGTACATGGTTCCAGTCTCGTTTACTTCCCACCCAGACTCATCTTTTTTCCAGGTTTGGAGTTTGTCTCCTTTGGTTACGAAGGGACCTATTTCTTTCCACGCAGCTTTACTTGGTTTGGTGATTGACACGTGTGGTACAATGCCAAAATTGTAATACAGCTCTTGGGCTGGTTTGGATAGCACAACACTACATCCTGTTTTTCCTTTTCCATCAGTGTACATTGTTTTTAACGTGATTCTCTGAGGTCCTAGTTTCTGAACCTTTTCATTGTAGAGTAAATCTGGTCCTGGGGTATGTTTAAACCTCAGGGTCACATGCATCTGATCCGCATGTTGTTCTTGATACTGGCCTGTTTGTTTTTTCCTTGCAAACTTTAGGAGTTGTTCTCCAGTGTGAGTGGGGTCTGGTTGAGGCATGTCGAGGGACCAGTAGTAACAAGGTTCGCTATGATTCTGCACCACTAGTGTGTCGACAGCCTCCCCTTTCCCCACTGCGACCATTCCTTTAGAGGTAGGAACTATAGATATTTTCATAGCTAAGAGTAAGTCTCTCCCTAACAGGTTGACTGGACACTCAGGACAGATTACCACTGAACTTCGGGTTTCCTCTCCTGATTGTGAGTCTCGTATCCATACCGGTTTGGACGTGCGATGACAGTTAAGCTGTCCATTTGCGGATTTCACAAAAATCCGTCCATTTGATGGTGTTAAACCAGGCACGTGTTGTTTTAAAACTGTTTTGTCTGCACCTGAATCACATAAAAATGTGATGGGTTTTCCGTTTACTTCCAATTCTCTTGTGGGTTTTTCATGATCTCCCGAGAAATTTAATAATACTTCTGTAAGATCTAGTATGGGTGTCTCGTCCACACTACTTTGATCCTTTCCTCCTTTTTCCTTCTCTAGTCATTTATTGCGAAATGGGTTATGTGAGGGTGGTTGTTTGTATTCTTCGTCATGTTGGTCAGAGTTGTCTTCTGCTATGCAGTCTCGTGCATAGTGTCCTTTTTTGCCACACCTCCAACAACTGTCATCCCTGTCTCCGGGGTAGCGCAGTGGAGCCCATCCTCCTCTGCCTCTGCCTCTCCCCCTTCCTCCACGCCCCCTGCCTCTGGGCGGGCCGAGGAAAAAGACTTGTGATGGTTCCTCATAGTCTAATAAGTATGTGGCTGCTGTTTCTGCTGTCCTTTTCTTTTTCTTTTTTATAATACTTTGGGCGTGTTGAGCCCAGTTCATACACGGGACGAGTCCGTCTGTCGGGTGGTTGACATTGTGTTTTTTGATAAAGTCAGCTATGCTCTGGTGGAGGCCTGACATCAGAGCCTGTTTTAGTTGTTGTTGATATGGGCCATCTGGATTACCGTCGTCGTGTAGTCCGCTGTTCTGTCTGAATACTCCCTCCAGTCTTGTCCTGTATTCATGTACGTCCTCTCCTTCTTTTTGTCTACACTGTGCTATTTTAGCGTAGTCTGGTCTCCGTCGGAATACTTCGGTCATGCTGTCATACACAGGTTGTATCTGGGCATTTAGTTCTGCTGTACCGTAGCCTAGGACGTTACCATCCGCTGCTTTCCCTGTGTACACTCTTCTTACTCTATTCCAATTATATGTGAGACATCTTTTAAACGTTTGTTCTACTTCTATGCCATTTAGGCGGTAGGAGTCTCTTAACTGTTTATGTCTCTCTATCCATCCCTCCACATCAGTGACATAGTCTCCTAAGCTTTTACATGCTTCCGCACATTCGCTCTCCGTCCATGGTCTGTATACGTCAATAGTTCGTTCTTGGTCACCGTTTATGCCGAAATGAGGGTTAGCCACCGCCATTAGGGGGTATGTTTCAGTGTTATATTTTGGTGGGGGGTCGGGTCCTGTGCCACAGCCTTCACATTCGTTGTTTTTTTGTGTTATGCCATATTTTTCTTTATAGGCTGTCAACGTTGGATACACGCCAGCTGCTCCAGCTGTCTGACTTCTAGTTTTCATGGGACTAGTTAGTTGAGCTGCAGTCGGGCCTATTTCGTTTATCACTTTTTGTTCCTCTTCTATTTCCTGTTGTCTCTGGCGCTCCTCTTCTGCGTCTAATCTTTCCAACTCTCTAACTGCTCTCTCTGCTTCTTCCCTCCGCTGTCTATGTATATCAGACGGGGGTCCTGTCTCTTCATCCTGTTTTACGACTGCCGTGGCTTGCAGCGTAGCACGCTTATCTCTCCCTGCTTTTTTCCTTTTTTTTACTTGCTCTAACCATTTTCTAGCTACACTTAACTGTTCTTCCTTTCGTTGCTTGTCTTTCCCTGTCTTTCCTGACATACTCAATATCAATCCTTCTACTACTTTCTTACATTGCCCTTCCACTAATCTTCCGTCAAACTCAAACTTTTTCTTCCAGTTATCTAGGAATCTGGTGCTGCCTGGATATGCCCGTTCCATAAACTTGGCGTCTCCCTCTAAGGCAGGCTTACTGTTTTCACTCCCCATTATGTCAATATTCTTTGTGTCCTTTACAGACTACGTGTCTTTTTCAGGACCTATTTTCCTTAATCCACTACTATGTGTACTTTAACAGACCACAGGATTACGTTTACACCGTTAGGTTTCCTCTTGTGCTGTTGTTTCCACTAGTGGCATTCACACACACACACACACACACACTCACACACTCGAGCTCTCTGTTAACCTCCCTTACGGCGGAGTTACCTGATTAACCTCCCTTACGGCGGAGTTACCTAATTAACCTCCCTTACGGCGGAGTTACCTAATTGACCTCCCTTACGGCGGAGTTACCTAATTGACCTCCCTTACGGCGGAGTTACCTAATTGCGCATTCACGGTTATAGAGCCGTACTCTTTCCTTACTTTTAGCGTTGTTTCTGTCTCCTTGGGTGATTCAGGATCCCGTCAATCGTCGTCCACCGAGGGGAGTTCAGACGTTATAGCACCGGCCTGGCCACGAATTCACGCCCCAGGTCTTTTTGCAGGCATCCTAGATGTCCTGGCTGTCGACAGACTCCGGTGTGTCCTCTCCCTCCCCACTGGGCGGCGATATCTTGGGATCCGGCTCGAAGGACCAAGTTGTATGTTAGGTTCAGAACTATAACATAGCGCTGATAGGATAAGAATCAAACCCACAGTCAGACAAACACAAGGCTTGGACCCAAATCTGAGTTTTACTTGCAGCAAGGGAAGTCCGTGCAGGGTCTTAGAGTTGTAAGCTCTTCACCTGGCATCAGCCAACTCCGAATCAGACTTCCCTCTTTGCTCCTTTTATTGTACGTATGGGGTTACAAAACATCACGTGATTACATTACTATAGATAAGGTCACATGTTCTGTAACGTGAGTGCATAGGGGTTCAATGCCCTTTGCACCCTATATGAGTATGTTTGCTTTTAATCAAAGTGTGTGCTAAATTAGATGAGTCAGTTCCTTTGTTGCAAGAGAGGAACTCGTGGTTTGTGTATGTAGTAGTGACCTTTCAACTACAGTTATCTACATAGATTAAAGAAAACTTTTCACACATAACAGTAACTTAATTTACACACTGACAATGAGTTACTATTTTTCCTAACAATAAGACCATCATAATAACCACAGTCTGTTTCATGATGTCCTGCTGCACAGCTCACATCTACCTTCAATTAAATAGTATTGTAATGTTATATTCTGTGTTAGGGGAAGTCGTTGTAAGTTGCAAAACCAGTCTGCATATACTCATTTAGTAAAGTTTAAAAAAAAGAAAAAAAAATGAATTACTTGCTAAGTGTAAGAGCCACAAGTGTATTATTAGTTAATTTAAATTTCGGGAATATTAGTAATTTAATTTCTGAATTATGCTCATTGTGCAGTAACTAACATATGTATCATATCTTGAAAGACATTTATGTTAATGATTGACGTGCCTCTTTTTTGTGATATAATGACGTCATGACGGCAACAGGTGCCAAACAGAGAGCTGCATTAGGCACGGCAGCATATAGTTTTTCTACCGTGTTACAGAGTTTATTATTTTGTGTTTTCAGTTAACTTTTTGCTGCGTAAAATAAAGATGAAAGGAAAAGAATGAAAAGATCTCCTGTCGTTCGCGTAGGGAAACGAAGTCACTGTGTCTGCAGCTCATTTGCGGCTTAACAATGGACAACTCAGATGCAACACCGCTACACTAAGCGTATCAAAAGTCAAATATAATGCAGGAAATGGCCCCTATTGTATTTATAATGCTAATATCCAAAAAAGATTGATGCTGATGTTGTTGTCGATATCTAGATTGGCAATTTCTGTTTTCAGAATTTATTTCATTTTGAACACTTGAAATTTGTTGTGTTTCAAATCTGTATATTTTAAAGTTTGCATAGAAATTCATACAAATAACTGGCAAATAAAAGTCAAATGTACAGATCCCCCTGGATAGCAGTGGCATGAAATGGAAATATCAAAGTAAATTATTACTTTCCAGCGGTTATTTTTAAAACGTTATATAAGGTTGAATTACATTAGTTGAGTAAACCATGTTGGTTAAGAGTGAAGAGATTGTTCAAAATCCAGTTCATGAATGTATTTTTGTGGACTGACAATCAGCTCATAGTGTAGAATATCAACACCGTTGGACACATCAAACCACCGAGTGGTGTAAATACAAGACAAAATCAAAGTCATACAATAGAAGACAGTCCGCACACAGGAGGGTTTTACACTGAGACAACTGATTTCTTTCAACTACAAAAACATCAAATTGTAAATAAATGAAAACTGCTTCATATTTAATACACGTACCCTACAAAAGCACCCAGAGCTCAAGAAAACGTGTTCTTGTTACGTGTTGTTATATTTGTTCTTACCTGAACAGATGAAACAAACAGAGAACCGATGACTCTTTCCGTCTGTGTGAAGGTTGTGTATTCTCAGTGCACTGAGTGTCCGCTTGCTCTAAAGAAATGGACATTTATAGATATAGCATGTAGCCTCTGTCCTGGAAACTGTGGCATGATGGGATGGAAGATCAGTCAGTGGGATTTGTTTAGTATATCAGGAGAATATTTGAATAGTTCAATCCCACTTCCAGCCATTTGGGAGGCTTGATGAGGGATCTTTATGATCCAAACATGGAAATGTGCTGTTAATATGCAATTGTTGACCTCTAACTTCACCAGAAGGTGACATCTGTGTTGTTGTGTTTCTGTGTTTTTCTGTTCACTTCCTTCCTCTTCCTCTGACCTCCTCATGCAGGAGATGCATCTTCCACAAAATATTAAATTTGTCAATAAAATGTATCCCGTGGGTGAGGAAGGCTGATGCTAGCCATGTATTCAGGTTAGAAATCTTCTGAAGGATTCAAGTCTTTTCTTCCAAGCAGGAACTGGTCCAGAAATCAACACATTTGGAGTTTGATAGTCACTCGTATTTTCCAGCAGCAGAGTGAAATCTTTCTTCAGAGTCTCAGCCCTTTTTCTTTCACAGGCTATCAAAAGACCCTGTGTGGATAAAAAGCTTCAGACTTCGTAGGTTGGAGATATTCTTTGCTTTTGAACCAAGCATTGAACTCTCCGTGTTACTGGGGGGCTCCACCAGAGGGCGCACCGGAGAATCAATGATACCATTAGAACATCCTGATTTGATACTCCAGGCAGCTATCACGTGTATGCGAACCCGTGGTTTGAAGCAAGTATATCTGTGTCTGTAGATGTGTTGGGAGGAGACCTTGTAGTAGCTCCGTTAGCTCCTTCACAGATGTGTTATCCAACACAGATGTTCAGTCTTTTCCATTTTTACATGCTTGGTTATGGTGTCCTCTTTCAAAATAGTTCCTGGTTCAGGTGTGACTTTGACAGTGTTTCTTCTGGCTCCCAATGTAACTGTGATTTCAAGGCTTTTTCTCCTTTTTCCATGAACCATATAGGACAGGGAGCTGTCTCTTTAAACTCCAAACCAATAAATATAAAGAGAAATGAGTGTTATGATACATTATTATTGTTATTATGGATCCTCTGCCCTAAAGGGCCTTCTGACCTGTTGGATAAGATACCCAGAATACACCTGGATCAGGTGGACAGGTGAAGCCTCTGTGGAAACATTAGACTCTCACATTAGTCGACCGGTTCCTCTTTCACACGATTCATGATTCTTTCATTCAAATCAAATGTTTGTTTACTTTAAAATGTAAAATGTTAAACATAATACGAGGTCAACGTATGTGATTATTGCATTTATATCTGTTTATATATTTGTTTTTAATTTACTTTTTAATTTTGTTTCTGCCACATTGAAGTTAATTGTGAATAAATGTTAAAACAATGTGATGTAAGATACACAAAAAGAAGTTACACACATGCAAAAGTGTAAAGACAAAATAATGAAGAACCCGACTATTATTTGATAACAGTCAAGTCTGATGACATTCAAGATGAGTTCAACAATAGTTCTTTCAAAACACATTGACATTTCACTATTGGATCTGCTAAGAAATTTGTGTGAAAGTTTGCTACAATTATTGTATGAATTCTCAAGTTATGACCACGTATGTATTCGTGAGGTCACAGTGACCTTTGACCACCACAATAAAATAAAAGAGGACTGCAGACTGGAGGGAGCTCCACTGAGAACACACAACCTTTAATACACAGACAGTCTGAAAGTGTTTTTAAGCTGTTGTTAGATTCTGCACAGCTGACATTTATCTCATTTAAGAACAATGGACCAAAGATTAAACAGAAATAGAACAGATCATTTAAACACCGGAGGGGAAGACATGGCAGCTCTGTAAAATGGCATGAGGCACGGCTTAGTTAGTCAAATGTTCTCCTGACAGAGACAGGAGACAGAGAGAGGAGACAGAGACAGAGACAGCAGCGTTGTTTTAACTAACCAAATAAGCTCGGCTGGCTGAGTCTCTTCACCTTCACCTTGACCTTCTTTTGACTTGAACTGAAGGAACCTGGGGACCAGAAAGTAACATTAAACATACCGACACTCATCAACTCAAGCTACAAGTGAGCTGTCCAACAGAACACCGTGACACAGACGGACAGTCATTTATTTCCACAACCCTCTGAACTTCACCTGCCTCATGTTTATTTTGCTGTGACATCATGTCATGGAGGAGCTGAGTTGTTCAAAATGAAAAAGAAAAATTACAATCTTGAAGTGAACATGTTGACTGAAAACATGCTTTTTTTATCATCTTTGATGGAAGTTGGACCAGTTCTGGTGAATTTAGATAAAGTCTGGATTAAAGGCTTTGCCTATTATTTCTATATCTCTCTTATCTGTGCTGTATTGAATGCACACATCTACCTGGCTGTTTTCCTCACATCTACATCCTTGTTGAAAAGTCAATGACCTGGGCTGACCCTATTACATCCTATTCTAAAATATGATATAATATTACAAAATACCAACCATACAATAATACTTATAATCTGTAAATACATATAATCAGAGTGATTGTTAAATGTTAATTGTGTTGAATGTGGAATTGTGTTGAGTTCTATGTTCAAAATAAACCAAAATAATTATAGTGTCAAAGTTCATCCTTGTGGTTGAGTTTTGCAAGTTTCTTCTCGTTCCTTTAGTCTCTTCTCATTGTTTAGTTATAAAGTAAAGGAGTCTAAAATTACTTTTGTTTTTGTCGGGCATTTGGTTCCAAAACCTCTTCAAACATGATGTAGCGAACCTGCTTTGAAGAATCCTTCACAAAGTGCCAGAACCACATGTCCTCACCCGTTATCTCCGTGACCTGAGAAGGACCCATCAAGCTGACTTCACCCCACATGCCTGTAGGTAACTTTTGGTAAACTGCTCTGGCCCTTCTTTATTACCCCTTTTGCCTCATAAAAACCCAAACTTCTGCCAGAGTATTGACCCTCCTGGAAGATCCACGTCTACCTCATGTGGTCATACTCCACCAAAAACTCACAAACTATAAGAACCAAATATGGACTTTGTGATTCCTAACTATATACCCTGCTATAATGTACTTTACAATGATTCTGCTAACTGCCATTTTTAGAAAGTGTTCTGCATCGCAAACTATGACTTTACGTGAATATGCAGACACTCTCTCTCTACTCCTCTATGTCTCTCACCCTTCTCTCTCACTCTTCTCCACCTCCTTCACCTTTCTATCTGAGTAATTAGGTAAAATGACCTTATCGTTAAATTGTGATCTGTGTTGTAATATTATATCTCATAATACGTTGGTGAAGTGAAATAAGGGACTTCCTTTGTACATAGTTTGAATCAAAACGTCCTAAACGTGGGCCCTCATGACACCCTAATCATGACACCCCCTCCTCATGACACCCCCTCCTCACCCCCTGAGAAAGGGTATTGATAAGGTGAAATTCGACACCCTGATCCTTGTCCATCCTCTTCAGCTTCAAAGAGGGAGACTCAAGGTGATCATTCAGATTCATTTTAGATTCGGAGATTCGCAGATTCATTTAGATTCATTTAGATTTAGATTCTATTTAGAGAGAGTGCAAGGACTCCTACAGGAGGAAGCTGGAGGCCAAACTCCAGCAGAACAACGTGAGGGAGGTGTGGACCGGTATGAGGGAGATTACTGGGTTCAAGGGGAGAGAGAGACAACCAGGGGGCTCCCTGGAGAGGTCCAATGAGCTAAACTGTTTCTTCAACAGGTTTAGTTCACCAACCTCATCTGTCTCCTCCACGCCTTACACCTCCCAAACACCTCTGCTGCCTCCCCCCTCACCCCTGGTGAGCTGCATAGAGCCCTCAATCTCAAAGGGCTCTTCCTCCATCAACACCTGGAGAGGCTGGTCTTGGCACACCTCAGGCCGCTGGTGAAATCTTCTCTGGACCCTCTACAATTTGCATACCAGCCTCATGTGGGAGTGGACGACGCCATCATCTACCTGCTGCAACTAACTCAGTCTCACCTGGATGGAACCGGTGACTCTGTGAGAATCACTTTCTTTGATTTCTCCAGTGCATTTAACACCATCCAACCACTGCTACTGAGTGAGAAGCTGTGGGTGGTGGGGGTGGACACGTCCACTGTCTCCTGGATCACTGACTACCTGACAGGCAGACCACAGTTTGTCCGTCTGGGCAGTGTGCTGTCTGATACGGTGGTCAGTGGTATTGGAGCTCCTCAGGGAACTGTTCTGTCTCCCTTCCTGTTCACCTTATACACCACTGACTTCCAGTCCAACTCAGAGTCACGACATCTGCAGAAGTTCTCTGATGACTCTGCAGTGGTCGGGTGTATAAGGGATGGACGGGAGGATGAGTACAGGGCAGTAGTGGAGGACTTTGTGCAGTGGGCGGGTAGAAATCACCTGCTCCTGAACGTGGCCAAGACCAGAGAGATGGTGGTCGACTTCAGGAGGAAGACGACGGCTCCACAACCACTGAGAGTTCTGGGAGAGGAGGTGGACATGGTGGAGGAGTACAAGTACCTGGGTGTGTCCATCGACAACAGACTGAACTGGAAGACCAACATCAACGCTGTCTACAAGAAGGGGATGAGTCGACTCTTTTTCTTGAGGAAACTTCGATCCTTCAATGTGTGCAGCAAGATGTTGGAGATGTTCTACCAGTCTGTTGTGGCCAGTGAACTGTACTTCGCTGTGGTCTGCTGGGGGAGCAGCATTGGAGCCGGAGACACCAACAGACTTAACAAACTGGTTAAGAAGGCCGGCTCCATCATCGGCTACAAACTGGACAGCCTGGAAAAGGTGGTGGAGAGGAGGACGCTGAGGAAACTATTATCCATATTGGATAATCCTGTCCACCCTCTCCACCACCTGCTGCAGAGACAGAGGAGCACTTTCTCCAAAAGATTCCTCCAGCTCCGCTGTCACAAGGACAGATTCAGGAGATCATTCCTGATACAGCAGATCATTCCTGCCAAACGCAATAAGTCTGTACAATAACTCACCTCTGGCAAAATCCATCACACAAAAATAACACTGTTGTCTGTGTTCTTGGTTGTTTGTATATAATATATATAGATATATACTGTACTGTATGTACTGTGCATTTTATAATTTATATTTTATATTTTTACTGCTATTTTACTGCTATTTTATTGCTTTCTATTATTCTATTATTATCTTATTGCTTCCTGTATGCTGCTGTAGCAAATAAAAATTCCCCTCGGAGATTAATAAAGTAACTACCTAACCTAACCTATTTAGTTTTCTTGTAGATTCATTTTTTTACTCTTTTCCCTTCGTTTTTCAAGACTCCTTCAAGTTAATTTCACTCCTCTTTGAGTTTTCAGTTATTTTTGAGTTTCACTAAGTTTTGATTGGTCATTTTTATATCTGCCTTTTTGTTAAGCTTTTAATGCACATAGTAATCAAAGTCTTACAGTACGTCAGCAACTTCGATGATTACGTACTGAATTCAACCCATTTTGACGAGCCTGTATCACTATCGGTAATTATGTTCACGTTGCGAGCAAGGCCAGCTCTAAGCGCTCATCAGAGTTAGAAGTAGTGACGATTAGTAAATCAACGACCCAAGCCTCCACCTGCCGACGTCCAGCCTGACCGAGACGTCTCTGCCCGATGACCTCCACGGGACCTCAGGGCCAGCATCGTAGCCAGACGAACGGATTGGAAGCTGAGAACAGGAGGAAACCCCCGTTGTTCGTCTTCCATCTACCGGACCTCTGAGCGACACCATCTGGACCGGTCTGCGGCCCGTGGTGGAAATCATCACAAAGTAGGCTGGCTCATTTCTTCAGGGTGGCGAATTCAAAAATATTATTATAGATTTCACTCATTCAGTTCTTTCTGTTAGCCCGGTCGCAAATTCCCTCTTTCACTTCACCATCAGTAATCAGAAGTAATTTCTGCATTCTCATTAATATAAACACATCTGTCATTTAGTCATTTCCTGTGAGAAGTTATACAGCAAATACTTTTTAATTAGACCCAACTGTGTCATGGTGGTATCTTTCTGAATGTTTAAAAGAATTTGAGTTTTGACACAAGAATTCCAATTTAGATTATGATTGACTGATTTCATATTGATTTTGAATTCATAATTTGTCCAATATTGGACTAGTGCCCCTTCTAATAACGAGAGCAATATTTAATCCTCTCGAATTAAATTGACATCACGCTACACGTGACATATAGTATATATATAAGAAACTCTGCCTTATACTACATAGTTTTCCTATTACTGTATGGGGTTCACTTTGTAGAAACATGGTTTAAAGGCAAGGCTCAAATATATGCAGTCTTTTCCCATCGATGTTTTTTTTTCACATGTTAAAATCAGGAGGATTATTAAAAATCCGCCTGTCAACAAATAAACAGATGAATGAAAAAGAGCTACTAATTATTGTTAACACAATTCCTTCAAGTCCTTGAAGTGTTGACAGAGTTCATGCAAAGTCTAACAGGATGTGAACAGAGAGCAGAGACAGAAGAGGATGGGGACAAGCAGCAGTCCAGGTCTTGAGCCACAGCTCCTGGCGGAGGTGTTGGAAAGATGTTTGTGGGTAAAAAAGATCTTTGTATCTGTGATACATCTAGTATCTGTCAGACATGATGGTGCAGGAGTCAGGTCGTTTCTAACCTAGAAAATTCAGATTTTTCATCATTGCACATCATGTCATTCTTTCATCTTGTTCAGTCCAGTTTTTCTTCATTGTAATGTTGAAGCCTGGTTTCCATTGTCACACTTAGAGGCTTCTATCTAGATCCAGGTACTTATTTGTCTTATTACTCTTATTTTGGCTACAGTGGCAGATGTGGGAAGGGAAACAAGACTTGTGTTGTTCAGTTTTGGAATTTAGATGGAAGAAGCTGACAAATGCATCCTCCCAGTTTGATGGTCCATTTAATCTGTAAAAATTCCCATCTTTATCTCAGCTCTAACAATGCAGCTGCCTCTTACAGCACCGAAGTGTTTTGGTGTTTTGGTGATAAATCTTCCCACGTATGCTGTCGGATTGAAACGTTTAAAGTCAGTTTATTATGTTGTGAAAAATAAATCAGTTGGGCCAAAATTCTTCAGGTACATATCTTTCTTAACAATAATTCATTTAATAGACAATAACATAGTCAAAGACAAGAAGAAAAACAACAACACCGAAATAGACAGTTTAACGCAATTATAGATTTTATTTCTTTTGAAAGGTCAACACAGCAAAAACCCAGGTCTGTCAATGGAGACGTACTAATGAATGGTCTCAAAAGAGCTTCCTTTGATTCCTCACTGAGGTGTGCAAAATTGTAGAAGTGGAGTTTAGAAAACAAATGACTTTGATTCAAAATGATCCTTCAATTAGGAACAGTCTGACCAACCCTTGTTCTCTGAAATGTCTCAGAAACAATAAAAAATGATTGACTCATTGTCTCTTGGGAACTTAATTGATTATCTGTCTTACTTTTCTAATTATTTTTACCACAACATGATTATCATTAACATGACCAAAATATATATTACCTTTTCTGCACTCTATAGCTACACAGGAGAGTGTCCTCTCCTTCTGCAGTCAAACAGACCTCATAATCATTAACAGTCATCACCAACAAATGGTGATTTCAACTGCTCACATAGTTCAAGTGAACATTTGTGCCAAATTTGAAGAAATTCTCTGAGATATCACCTTCATGATAACAGGACGGATGGACAATGGAGACATTAAAAACTGCAAAGCCACTTGCTTATTAAGTTCATAATACAAAACACATTGTTAAAATCCAAGCCATGAAATAAAAATAAAAGCCTTAAACAAGTTTGGAAATTTCAACACATAAGAACACGACAAATAAAAGACCACCACCAGTAGGGGATTTTGCACCAACATCAAACAACCCATTAGATCCTTAAAAACATCTGTCTTATATCACATATAATTGTTCTATATCACTCAACTGAAAAAAGAAACATTAAAATGAGTTTCTGACACAAACAGAAAATCATTACTAATTGAAGCAGTATGATGCAGAAATGAATCAAATTGTGTATTTGACAATATTAAATGTTGAACCTACAACTACATGTGAAACTAAATTCAGTCCATTATTATAGCATGAAAAATGTGAGCTGAGATCATCAACAGGAACAAAAATTCCCATCATTTGAGGAGTTTAACTTTCAGATCTCTATTTCTGGTAAATGATAAAACGCTACTGCAACATGTTAATATGTGTGATACCTAACAGTGCAATGCAAAGGGAGAAATTAAAATAGGAATTTGGAGGCACAGTTCTCCTCTTCCTCCTCCTCCTCCTCCATCTTGTGGAAGATTTCCCCATCAGGCTGCTTCCTCCATCTCAGAGTGACTCCACTCAGGCCTTGCTCCTTCAGTCTCTGATTTAACTGTGAAACACAAACACTCTTCATTATTCTTCTCGTGACTAAAATGTGTAAAAGAAATGAAGCACAACAAATGCTGCATCCATTTTAGTCATGGCAGTACTCGGCAGCCTCTTCAGGGAATGTCCACCACTTGGCCTCCTTCTCAAAGTAACAAGAACAGATACAGTGTGGTCCTAGTACGAGGACCTCCAGGGTGGAAAGAGTTACATTTATCAAGTGATTCATGATTAGAGTTTCTCAATTAGGCATTCAACAAAGACTTATAGAGCCACAATAGACACGTTAATTGTGTCTTCAGTTTTCAGGCTCCTCTCCTGTGGAACCAGCTCCCAGTTTGTGTTCGAGAGGCAGAAACCCTCTCTAGCTTTAAGATTAGACTCAAAACTTTCCTTTTTGATAAAGCCTATAGTTAGGGCTGGCTCAGGTAGACCTGAACCAACCATTCGTTATGCTGTTACAGGCCAAGGCAGCTGGGGGACCTCGTTACATGCTGAGCTTCTTTTCTTTCCTCCTACTCTTTAACTGACTCATACCTCACCATCTTTTTCTCTTACATAGTTTCTTTTTATTATCTGTTGTCTCCATTCAGTTCCTTCGCTTGCGTAGTTTCTCTTCTTTCTTTTGCAGATGTCCCGTCATGGAGCTGCATGTCTCTGATCTGCGCTTGTCGTCTCCACCAACAGTTCTACTCTTGTATCTCTAGCTGTCCTTTTCTCTCTCTGCTCTCCTCTCTCCCCAACCGGTCGAGGCAGATGGTCGCCCACATCTGAGTCTGGTTCTGTCGGAGGTTTCTTCCTGTTAAAGGGAGTTTTTCTTCCCTCTGTTGGAGGTTTTTCTCCCTTAAAGAGGAGTTTTTTCCCTCCTAACTTATGTGGGAATTGTTGAATTGTTGGTTTCTCTGTATAATATTGTAAAGTTCTGCTGTAAGGACTTTAAAGTGTTAAGTGCCGTGAAATAACCTGTGTTGTGATTTGGCGCTATATAAATAAAATTGAATTGAATTGAATTCATGACAAATACGACAGATTGAAAGACACCAGAATTATCATTGAAACACTAGAAGGCTGCACACATAACATCATGCTCAAAGCTAAATTTGGTCATCGTCAGTTCATGAACTCCTAGAAGACAAGCAAGGAAGAAAGGAGCATTGTTCATGTAATACAGGATACAACTAATTAGCTCTGGTATTTTAGAACTGTATTATAAGTAAATGCAGTTTGTTCTAATATGAACCTTTAATGGTTTGGTAACTTTTTCTAAAAATTACTTACTTAATATTTGCACTTTAAAAGCTTCACTTACAATAAAAATGATTTGCTGAGGAGGAATAATGATGACTTATTCCTGGTAAGTTTCTCTCAACATCTTTAACTTCTTAAATCTTCCTGCACAGTTTGCTCAGATTTTAGAATATTTGGTTCCCTCTTCTTTTATCCAGCTGTTTCTGACCACTATTTTATTCACTGCACTGTTGTGGAAGTCAGTTTTGACTTCATGTTGTAAAGTACTTTCTGATTATTGCGTTTGTATTCTACTCCTAGTTTTTCTGGAAAACGTGCTGAAATTTATATAAAAAATGATGTTATTATTCTTTCTGACTGAATAAAAGATTTACAACATCTAACATAAGTTTGTTGTATTTTCAAAGCTTCATTTCCAGAGAGGGACTGAAGGGATGAGGAGGAGTCAGCTGGCAGAGAAATGTGTATAAACTCTGAAAGGAAGATCAAACTGGTGAGGTATTCAACAACATTAGAGAGGGACTTGTTATAAACTGACAGACCTACAGCACTATAGCAATGGTAAAGTACTTCTTCCTATGCAGTTTATGTACGATAGTACAACTTGTAGTAAAATGGTCAGGTTGTTTTACTTGATAGCTGATTAACATTAAATGATGATTTTTCCATCAGTGGAAATGAATGGAGTTATATTCCAAACATTGATCTATAATAAAACACATTATAGATTGTGTTTGATATGAGTTGCTTTTTCAGATAGTGACTGCAGGTACATCTGAGGTAAGGTGAGCTAAAGCCCCGATTGCAACCATTCAGCCCCCTGGTGTTTGAGTCTAGTTCACCTGTATATGGTTATGGTTTATCTGTTCATATATAGAAACATGAAATGTCCCATTCCTGCTTCTCATTACCTTTTCAATGATGTCGTCCTTCAGCTCATCCATGTCCACAGAGGGGTCATGTTTCCTCAACACCACCTTCAGCACCTTCCTCTCCTTGATAGCTGTTTGATGAAAAAGAAAAAAACATTTTCAAGGTGCAAAAGTAAAGTTAAATTATAAAAATGATGATGATGATATTGATAGAATTTCTGTGGATGAAATCACCTTTGAAACAAACAAAGTTACGCTTTTTCGAGCAGCCGGAGTTGCCCCATTTACCGTTGTGCGAATAGACACAAGAGGCTTCGTACAGATTGGTTGGTGTGTTTGGAATCCAGTTAGTGAATGAATGTGCGCTCTCATCTGACCACTTGAATGAATCTCTGTAGAGACCGATCCATGTTGGAGTTGTTGTCATCTTCTTCAACTGATCATTCTCAGCTAGGTTCCTCACACTGGCCAGGTCAGCGTGGTGCTCCCTGCAGTAGCTCTGAGCATCCTCCCAGATCTTTGGCTCGTTGACAAAAATAAAGCTCGATGTGCCTGAAAACATTTGAACAGTGTTTACCTCAGTGGTCCTGAACGAATGTGAATGTCTGAACAATACAATATTCAACTGTATTCCGTCATACGAGCGTGAACTCTTTTTATTTTAATCTTTTTATTTTTTGCTGGAACCACATCACTGTACCTGATATATTCCAGAGTTGTGAGGTGGGAGGAGCCATTTTGAGTACTCATGCTTCAGGAAATGAAGGCAGCTAAATCATTCATAAAATTAAGAACTCAAATTAAAATGATTTGGTTTTTAAAACAATTTGTTGGTACAAGCCTGTCTGTGTATGTAACAACTTGAAAAAAATGTTCACAAAAGCTTTAGACGCACATTTTGCTGCTAATCTTTGCAAACTAATTTCCCGAACAATTGACCTCAATGTGACCAACTGCACATATTAGCTTAAACTATTCTTAAACTGAGCAGTGATCATAATTTTTACTTACTCATGTTGTAGCAGAAGAATGGGGCATCGTGAGAGCAGCTGTAATCTAACCATTTCCCGTCGGTGTCCATCACCCCACAAACTTTATAGTACTCTGGACCATTATTGGGTTGACCATCCGACCACATCCTGAACTCATCTTCTCCTTCACCATAGTAATCCTGGTTTTCCAGAGACCACCTCCAGGATTCAACGTCAGGGTACAGTCCGATCCAGGTTTCAACACCACCTGTTACTTCATTGAGATTGGCCAACTCTTGCTCATTATGCACAGAGGCCAGGTCAGTGTAGTGCGACCTGCAGTATTCCTGAGCTTCAAACCAGGTCATTGACATGCTGACATGGATGTAGATGTGAGGAAAACAGGCAGGTAGGAAACACAGTCCTGTGGTGATAATAAAGATATTCACTTTATGGTTTTGACAACAATCTCACTTTTATACAGTTTGTTACTCATTACAAAGAGACATGTCATGGACTAATTAATGTGTGTTTAATGAAAGAGATATACACAAGAGACATGTACAGATAATGGGGTCGTGATTTGTTTCAGGATTTATCTGAAACTCAGCAAAAGTACTCGCATAAGACAAATTCTAAAAGCACATTTTTGTACAAATTTTAACTTCAGATAAAAAAAAATTAGATTAAATTTTTAACAACCAAGTTTCTCCATGACATTAATTCCCAGCAATCTAAATGTCAGATACTTGAGGAAATTAAAAAAAATGCACCAACCTGATAAGACCATCATAATAACCACAGTCTGTTTCATGATGTCCTGCTGCACAGCTCACATCTACCTTCAATTAAATGTTATATTCTGTGTTAGGGGAAGTCGTTGTAAGTTGCAAAACCAGTCTGGAAATACTCATTCAGTAAAGTTTAAAAAAAAGAAAAGATAAGACAAAAACGAAATTCTTGCTAAAAGTATGAAAAGTAAAATGTAATGCAGGAAATGGCCCCCTATATATTTACAATAATACTTTCCAAAAACTGATGATGATGTTGTTGTTGATATCTAGATTGGTCATTTATGTTTTAAGAATTCAATTAATTTTGAATGCTTGAAATTTGTTGTGTTTCAAATCTGTAGAGTTTAAAATTTGTATAGAAACTCAGAAAAATAACTGGCAAATAAAAGTCAAATGTACAGTTCCCCCTGGATAGCAGTGGCATGAAATGGAAATATCAAAGTAAATTATTACCTTCCACTTGTTATTTGTTTTTGATTATATAGGGCTGAATTACATTAGTTGACTAATCCATATTGGTTAAGAGTGAAGAGATTGTTCATAATCCAGTTCATGAATGTATATTTGTGGACTGACAATCAGCTCATAGTGTAGAATATCAACACCGTTGGACACATCAAACCACCGAGTGGTGTAAATACAAGACAAAATCAACGTCACACAATAGAAGAGAGTCCGCACACAGGAGGGTTTTACACTGAGACAACTGATTTCTTCCAACTACAAAAACATCAAATTGTAAATAAATGAAAACTGCTTCAAATTTAACACACATACCCTACAAAACCACCTGGAACTGCACTTTATGTACTCCTTTCTTCAAGCAAATGTGTTTTTGTTGTGTTGTTCCATTTGTCCTTACCTGAACAAAATGTCCGTCTTCAGTAACAGCTGAAACAAACTCTCTGAGAACGGATGATCCCTCCGTCTGTGTAAAGGTTGTGTATTCTCAGTACAGTGAATGTTCGCTTGCTAAAAAGAAATGTTCACTTATACTATTACTATCCTACTATATCAGCACGTAGCCTTCGTCATAGAAATCGTGACATGACGGGGTGAAAGATCGTTTGTCCAGATTTGTTTACCGTATCAGAAGAATATTTGAATAATTGCGGGACACTTCCAGACATTTTTAAAATGTAAATTTTAAAATTTTGGATTGCAGGAATTGAGGGTGACTGAGGCTTTTAGATTGCAGGTTTAATATACTTCTTTTAGCCTCTACTTCAGGGTAGTTCAGCACAAGAATAACTTTGACTGTCGTCAGTGTTCATTAATAGGTCAAACACAGTGGCCAATGCAGGTCTGATTTACACCATTTATAAAAACTCAGTTTTCTGCTCTGTAATCTTCTTTACATTAGCTTTAAAAAATGTTTCGCATAGAGACAAATACAAACAGAAAAAAAAGGTCCTGTAGATCTATAATTTTCAGTAAAAATGCCCTGTGGGAAGTTATTCTCAGAGATTTCAGAGAACTATTTGTTCTAAAAGTGCCTTTAGTATCTGCAGAGTATTGTGACATAACTTTAAATTGTATTGTAAAACCTTTGGTTGAGGCCTTCAGTTGAGCACTGCCTTGACAGTGAATGATAATACTGGTTTATTTTAAAACCAGTTTATATCCCATTAATGTGGCTATAACTGCTCCATGGCTAATGCTAACATCTGTTGTAGAGATTCAGGAAAACAAGTAGTTGCACAAAACAGCAAACTGTTTCTATATGAGGGCAAGTAGCACAAGCTCCATAAGCTTTCCAATAACTGGATCTAAATTTAAATGTTTGTTTTCCAGTCTGATTAAAATTAAAAACAGAAACAGCTGCCTGGTAACTGCATTAGGAATCTCCATCCGGTAAAACTTACTGTCTGACATAATCGCCTTGAAAATATTCATTGACATATGCCAGTTTGTGTGAGGCTGTTTAGGTCTTGGTACACCATGTGTTTTATTTTTACTGAGCTTATGAAGAGCAAGTCTTGATCTTTTCTTCCAGTTCATTTTGAGGAGAAACACCATCTCCAGGACGGCAATGTTTTTGACGTTGCAGATCCATTTGTTGTAGTTCCACTACTGGGATTTCTGCTCATCTATGACAACCTCCTGGCCAATATGTATACTGTACAGTAGTATAACATAGCCACTAACAACTCTTAAAGGGGTAGCGGGAGGGCTCCTGAAGGTGACAGCTTCAGTGTGCCTCATGGACCATTTTTGTGGTCGAGCTCTCGTAAGTGAGAGAAGGGTAAGGAACGGTGGGGATGTGGGTATAAAGTTCTGTGTGGGAGGGATTTGAATAGTGTGTCCTGTTCTGGATGGGTTCTGGATGGGGATAATGTTGTTTCAGTTTTAATTTGGGGTTTGATAGGCAGTGTGATGACACTCATTTATGTGTTTTTACTTTTTTGCTCAGTGACCACCTTCTTCTGTGGTAGTTGTCATCTTAGTATGGAGCGAGAGTCACGCGTGTTAAGTCGTGGATGGTTGTGTGAAAATAATGTCCTGTAATGTAAACACTGCAAAACCCCATTAAAAGAGAGAAGTGCTTCTCATATCTCAAATCCCAACACGCCCACGTAGCCTTTATACAAGAGCCTCACCTGACTGTCTCTGAAGCTGCTTAAATGTGAAAAGAAACTGTTGGTCAGATATATCATAGCT
This sequence comes from Embiotoca jacksoni, assembly GCF_022577435.1. NCBI lineage: Eukaryota > Metazoa > Chordata > Actinopteri > Embiotocidae > Embiotoca > Embiotoca jacksoni. Next base: position 102,889 of record NW_027185432.1, read on the forward strand.
CATTCCTCATAGAAAACATGGAGTTGCAGTCTTGGTAATAAGGAAACTGAATATTCTCATGATAAAAGAAAAAAGAGACGAGAAAGGAAGAATGATTTACTTGTAAACTCTAATTAATTGAATACCAGAATCCCCACGATTGTGTTTGCTGGGGGATAAATCCATTGCCCCAGTCATTACAAAAGCTGAACTTGGACTGACTTTAACAGGTTTCATTGTAGCAGCCAGGCTTATTCTGCTTGTGCTTGTGTTTTGGTCTGTGTCTGGAGGGTGTAGATATCTCCACTGCCCAACTCCAGATACTGCCTACTACCACTCCTCTGATCAGCTGGCACAGCTGCGTCCAATTCCACTACATCACACACTCTGGTTTAAACAAACATTTTTTTTTAATTTTTAACTCCATCTGCTGTGTGTCTGCTTCTGGTTCTTCACACACACTTCTCATAACAGAAACTGCCGCCGTTAAATACATGATATCCAGAGTTAATAATGTTCAAAGCAAAACCAGCCAACTATGGAACGTTTTCTTGGAGGTGACAAACCTTAGAGAGGGTGTAGGGTACTCTGTGTTTGTGGCAAGTATTAGGGTGAATCATTCCAGGTGCTTGTGGCAGAGTGAAAATACAAAATAATGATGAACCCAAGTGTTATTTGAAAAGACAAATTTCATTGAGTACTCTTTGATGACACTCAAGATAAATTTAACAATAGCCCTTTTAAAACACATGGACATATACTTTTGGTGTAAGAACCAGATGTTAAACTATGTGGAGAATTATTTTCGTTATTGATGACAATTTTCCAAAATAGTCTGGGGGATTCAATAATTCAACTCCTCTCTTGACAAAGACGGCAGCATTGTTTTCACTAAACAAATAAGAGTGGATGACTGAGTGTCCTCATCTTTATGTTGTCCTTCTAGAAATACCGCCTTGGGGTTTAATGGGTCCCCCCAACCAGTCAAATTGCAGTTTACTTGCATGTTTTCCAGACTGTTAAAACATATTTACATAAGAATTTAGTGGATTCCTTATTTGTTTGTCCAATAAAGCTGATTGATGTCAACAATCTGCTTTGCGTGTGTTTTGTTATTCACGTTATTTTTACGATTTATGCACAATCGAAGCTCTCGATGCAGTTCATGTATTAACGCCACAACATCGGTAAGGTTTTGAGCACACTGCTCTTCATCAGTCAAAAATGAATTTAAAAAGTTTTTAAGGTAAATTATAAACATTTCCAATGTATCACCATTAAAACCCTCGAGGCTCACAACTGAGACTGTCAATGCCGCCACATCCTCCGATGACCTCACCCACCCTCACGGGCCCGCCTCCCTCCAGAGTTTGGACCTTTCTCTTATATCATTGAACTGCTTCCTACTCGGCAGCAGTTCTTATAATATCAAGGGAAGAAGCATTTATAATATTAGTTATCTCTTCCCAAGTCAATTTAACATCATCAGCCAGTAGAGGCCGACTAATAGTACCATAAATTCAGTGATTAGAGCTTAAACCTCCAGACAAGTATGTCTGTTTCCTCCAGCATGAAGTTTGGACGGTGGTGTCGGTCTGCTTGTTCTTCATTCATAAGAAACTGACGGTCTGCTGCATCACAGTGGTCTTAAAGGGGAAGAGAGGAGCTTATTGAAGTCGGCTGTTAGACACGTTCTAAATATCTATTCCTGCTTCTTCACTGTGCCGCAGTGCACTGGAGTTGTGCCCTGCTCCTGTGTTTAACAAAATACTATATATTTCCATATATATACAGTGGTGTGAAAAAGTGTTTGTCCCCTTCCTGATTTCTTATTTTTTTGCATGTTTGTCACACTTAAATGTTTCAGATCATCAAACAAATTTAAATATTAGTCAAAGATAACACAAGTAAACACAAAATGCAGTTTTTAAAGGGCCACCCTTAGCAGCAACAACTGCAATCAAGCGTTTGTGATAACTTGCAGAGTCTTTTCCAGCTGTGGAGGAATGTTAGCCGACTCATCTTTGCAGATTTGTTGTAATTCAGCGACATTGGAGGATTTTCCAGCACCAACCTCCTTTTTAAGGTCATGCCACAGCATCTCAACAGGATTCAGGTCAGGACTTTGACGAGGCCATTCCAAAGTCTTCATTTTGGTTTTCTTCAGCCATTCAGAGGTGGACTTGCTGGTGTGTTTTGGATCATTGTCCTGCTGCAGAACCCAAGTTGGCTTCAGCTTGAGGTCAGGAACAGATGGCCGGACATTCTCCTTCAGGTTTTTTTTGGTAAACAGCAGAATTCATGGTTCCATTTATCACAGCAAGTCTTCCAGGTCCTGAAGCAGCAAAACAGCCCCAGACCATCACACTACCACCACCATATTTTACTGTTGGTATGATGTTCTTTTTCTGAAATGCGGTGTTACTTTTACGCCAGATGTAATGGGACACACACCTTCCAAAAAGTTCAACTTTTGTCTCGTCAGTCCACAGAGTATTTTCCCAAAAGTCTTGGGGATCATCAAGATGTTTTCCGGCAAAAATGAGACGAGCCTTAATGTTCTTTTTGCTCAGCAGTGGTTTTGGTCTTGGAACTCTGCCATACAGGCCATTTTTGCCGAGTCTATTTCTTATGGTGGAGTCATGAACACTGACCTTAACTGAGACAAGTGAGGCCTGTAGTTCTTTGGATGTTGTTATGGGGTCTTTTGTGACCTCTTGGATGAGTCGTCGCTGCACTCTTAGAGTAATTTTGGTCGGCCGGCCACTCCTGGGAAGGTTCACCACTGTTCCATGTTTTCTCCATTTGTGGATAATGGCTCTCACTGTGGTTCGCTGGAGTCCCAAAGCTTTAGAAATGGCTTTAGAACCTTTTCCAGACTGATAGATCTCAATTACTTTCTTTCTCATTTGTTCCTGAATTTCTTTGGATCTCGGCATGATGTCTATCTTTTGAGGATCTTTTGGTCTACTTCACTTTGTCAGGCAGGTCCTATTTAAGTGGTTTATTAATTGAGAATAGGTGTGGCAGTAATCAGGCCTGGGTGTGGCTAGAGAAATTGAACTCAGGTGTGATAAACCACAGTTAAGTTATGTTTTAACAGGAGGGGGCAAACACTTTTTCACACAGGGCCATGTGGGTTTGGATTTCTTTTCTCCCTTTATAATAAAAACCTTCATTTAAAAACTGCATTTTGTGTTTACTTGTGTTATCTTTGACTAATATTTAAATTTGTTTGAGGATCTGAAACATTTAAGTGCGACAGACATGCAAAAAAATTGGAAATCAGGAAGGGGGCAAACACTTTTTCACACCAATGTATATATATGTGTTTACGCAACCAGCATAGATGCCCCTCAGCTCAAGGTGTGCTGCGTTGAGGTGGACCAAAATAGGACCTGATGCTTCAAATATGGTTAGCTCAACCTCCATTTCACTTGAATTCTCATGTAATTCAGCTAGCAGTTTAGGTGAGATGCCCTGAGGTTGTGCAGTCATCAGAGAACAACTGTGGCGCCTGGCTCCAAAAACTGCTGCCGCCTTTTTCTCTTGAGGTTGAATGACTTAAGAGCAAACATCAAAGTTCGAACACACAGCAGTTACCAGTGTTTAATTCCATGTTCTTCTGCTACAACAAAAGTACTTTAAGAAATTTAATCACTTCCCTGATTGTTATAACTATTAATGTAAATATGTCTCCAAATATGTAATCTTAGCTGAGGTGATGAATCAACAACAGTGTATTTGAGTAAGCTTGTTTGTGTTATCTGTTGTGCATAGGCCTACCGGTCATTGAGGTCACCGAGGTTCAGACCTCAATATTCTTTCTAAGGGGTTGTAATCAAAGTTGTTAAAAATATCCCCACCATGCTTTGTCTGAGTGAACAAACAGACAAAGAGAAGCCCTTTTGGAGTGATGTGCTCTTGACATGAGTCAAAGATAAAACTAAAACTAGGGCTGAATTGAAGCAGCTCTGTGAGGAAGAACGGTTCAAACTCCTCCTGGTTGTTGTGCAGGTCTGTTGATAACAACTGGTTGCGTAAACACACACACACACACACACACACACACACACACATATATATATATATATATATATATATATATACCGTAATTTCCGGACTATTGAGCGCACCTGAATATAAGCAGCACCCACTGAATTTTAAAAAAATAATTATTTTGAACATAAATAAGCCGCACATGTCTATAAGCCGCAGATGCCTACCGGTACATTGAAACAAATTAACTTTACACAGACTTTAACGAAACACGGCTTGTAACAAAAATAAAAATTTCAGTGTGACAGATGATTCGCCTTTCCTGTTGACAGTCCGAGTGAGAGGCAGGTCAAACGTCAGAGGAACCTCATCCTTATTTATGATGTCATGCGGGCCAATGTAATGCTCCGCTATCTTTGCATCAGTGAATTTACGGAAGTTTGAAACGTTTTCCTCGTAGTTGGGAGGGAGCTTTTGACACAGACTTGTCCGTACCCTGATGGACTAGGCCTTTACGTCTCATAAATCTGAGACACCACAATGGTCCACCTCTAAAATCCTCAAACTTCATCGCAGTGGCGATTGTTTTGGCTTTCAGTCGGATCTGCACAGTTGAAACACCTCGGCCGTCTGCTCTCTCTGTGTTGAGTCAGCTCTATTTCCTTTTCCAACAGCCAGATCTAATCGCCTTCAACTTGAAAGCTGCATCATATGCATTTCTTCGTGTCTTTGCCATGATGAGGGTGACAAAATGACTACCGTAATCAGAATGATGGGAAGTTTGAGCGCGCTCGATTTAATCTAAACAGTAAACTAAAAGGTTACATTGTTTCACCTTAACTCGTTTGGCAATTTCATTGATCTAATGAAAGCTTCATGCCACCAAAAAACTGAGCAACGTCACAGAATGTGTTTTTTTTGCTCAGTTTTTTGTCGGCATGAAGCTTGTGAAAGTGGGAAAAATCCATAAATTAGCCGCGTCATTGTTTAAGCCGCGAAGTTCAAAGCGTGGGAAAAAAGTAGCGGCTTATAGTACGGAAATTACGGTGTATACATATATATATTTATATATATACGTTTATACATATATAGAAAAAATTATATACATTTATACATATATAGAAAAAAATATATACATTTATACATATATAGAAAAAAATATATACATTTCTATATACATATATATATATATCCAAATATATAGTATTTTGTTAAACACAGGAGCAGGGCACAACTCCAGTGCACTGCGGCACAGTGAAGAAAGAGGAATAGATATTTAAAAGGTGTCTAACAGCCGACTTCAATAAGCTCCTCTCTTCCCCTTTAAGTCCACTGTGATGCAGCAGACCGTCAGTTTCTAGGAATGAAGAAGCAGACAGAGACCAACGTCCAAACTTTACGCTGGAGGAAACAGACATACTTATCTGGAGGTTCAAGCTCTAATCACTGAATTTATGGTATCACAAGTTGGCCTCTACTAGCTGATGATGTTAAATTGACTTGAGAACAGGTAACTAATATGATAAATGCTTCTTCCCTTGATATTATGAGAACTGCTGCCGAGTAGGAAGCGGTTCAATGATATAAGAGAAAGGTCCAAACTCTGGAGGGAGGCGGGCCCGTGAGGGTGGGTGAGGTCATCGGAGGATGTGGCGGCATTGACAGTCTCAGTTGTGAGCCTCGAGGGTTTTAATGGTGATACATTGGAAATGTTTATAATTTAACTTAAATACTTTTTAAATTAATTTTTGACTGATGAAGAGCAGTGTGCTCAAAACCTCACCGATGTTGTGGCGTTAATACATGAACTGCATCGAAAGTTTCGATTGTGCATAAATCGTAAATAATAAAGTCTGTAAAACAAAGCACGCAAAGCAGATTGTCTACGTCAATCAGCTTTATTGGACAAACAAATAAGGAATCCACTAAATTATTATGTAAATATGTTTTAACAGTCTGGAAACCATGGATGTAAACTGCAATTTGACTGGTTGGCGGACCCATTAAACCCCAAGGCGGTATCTCCAGAAGGACAACATAAAGATGAGGACACTCAGTCATCCACTCTTATTTGTTTAGTGAAAACAATGCTGGTGTCTTTGTCAGGAGAGGATTTGAATTCTTGAATCCCAAAGACCGTTTTGGAAAGTTGTCATGAAATCTGTCTTTTCAAATAACAGTTGGGTTCATCTTTATTTTGTCTTTTCACTCTGCCACAAGCAGCTGGAATGATTCATCCAAATACTTGCCACAAACACACAGTACTCTACAACCTCTCTAAGGTTTTGTCACCTTTAATGTGCTTCAGAAATGTTCCATATTTGGTTGGTTTTGCTTTGAACATTATTAACTCTGGATATCTTGTTTTTAAAAGTGGTAGTTTCTGTTATGAGAAGTGTGTATAAAGAACCAGAAGCAGTCACACAGCAGATGGAGTTGAAAATAATAATAAAAAAATGTTTAAACCAGAGAGGGCGATGTAGAGTTTGAGCTTCCAGCCAGAAGTCCAACGTTCCAGCAAGAGAACGTGTGTATGTAAAGTCTAAAATCCTCCGGCACTGACCCAAGAATGTTCGTCACCTCTTGGTGCGACCCGGCAGTACTGGCGAGAGAATCAGGTGAGTCTGGGCTCCAGACTGGGTCAAAGAGTCTATGCTGCTGGTGGAGCTCCAAACAGGAAGCAGCAGTTCTGGGCAATGACGCGCAGTCGGCCAGTGAGTCAACAGGTCTCATCCATGGGGCGACGCAGACCTTTCGGGGGGGTCAACTGTGTGGTTTCCATTGACTGACAAACTGAGTTATCTCCTCATCCGTAGCTTTACTCAGGTGATCTCCGTGGATTTAGTCCGACAACAGGTGAGTGAACAACAAGGTTTAGGTCAGGCAGACGGGCTGGCACACTGGTCGTTGAACTGCAACAGGTAGACCACAGACTGGAATCAGAACCAGATGAAGAGTAACAGAAGCTAAACTTACTGTGAGTGCTGCAGTGTGGTACCAGGTGAGCTGACGGAACGGACTGACGGTGGAGTGAAGTACCGGGATTGATATACCGCTGGGCGGTAATTAGTGGAACTGGACGCAGCTGTGCCAGCTGATCAGAGGAGTGGTAGTAAGGAGTATCTGGAGGTGGGCAGTGGAGAAATAGACGCCCTTTAGACACAGACCAAAACACAAACACAAGCAGAATTAAAACTGCAAGCAGTGATATACGACCTTAAACATCAACTTCCTGTGTCACGGCGAGACATCAAACTTTGCCGCATCGTCACGGCAGCTTCCATTAACAAAGTCGAACGAATGTCTCAATATATTATCAACCACATGTTTAGGTTCTTGTGACCTGACTTTGTGTTCATGTGATCAACCAGTTCGACGTAGAATGTGAAAGTATGAAGAGTGTCATTTCCAGTGGCCAACAGGGGGCGCTATGACTATGAGCGAATATCACCACACAGGGGTCTTCAGGGCGGGTCTGTTATCGTACCTGTGATGTTTGGAGAAGGTCGGTCCATGTACATGAGATTTAAAGCAACTGGTAGTTTCATGGCGAGACGCTCAAAATGGCCGTCTCTTTATGGACACACGCATTGACGGAAACGAATTATTTTGATAAGATTTAATCTCAAACATGTTTTCTATCCACAGAACCTAAATTCAAGTCGGTGCGACAAAATCCCTCGGACTAGTTCGACAAAGTACAACGTGTCAGAATCGCCCAAAATGGCGACTAAATTAAAAATGGTGGACTTCCTGTCGAGTTGACATAATGGTGCAATGTGCGTCTAGGTGTGATACACGTATCCACCGGATTTCGTGAATTTAGGTAAATGTGGCCGCCAGGGCATCTCTTTAGGGGGTGCTCTCGAGCCATTTGGCCGCGCCCACTCGCGACTCCACTAGAATACTAAATTTTTCATCGGGAGACATATGTTTATCCACTTTCATGAGTTTTTGAATATGATAAAGCTTCCAAAAAGGCAAATCACTTTACGTAAGAATAAGAACGTCAAAGAAGAAGAAAAAGAAGATTTTTACAAAAAACAATAGGGCTTCGCACCATCGGTGCACGGGCCCTAATGACCATCGATCGGTCTCGTTCTGGGGCTCCACGCAAGATCTGGCCTCATGGGGTATGACAAAGGTGAGGGATCAGCCCAGAACTACACGGGAGGAACTTGTTCATGACCTCAAGACAGCTGGGACCACAGTCACCAAGAAAACCATCAGTAACACACTACACCGTCATGGATTAAAATCCTGCAGTGCTGCAAGGTCCCCCTGCTCAAAAACCACATGTAGAAGCCTGTATGAAGTTTACAATGAAGATAGATAGATAGATAGATGGATGGATGGATGGATGGATGGATGGATGGATGGATGGATGGATGGATGGATGGATGGATGGATGGATGGATGGATGGATGGATGGATGGATGGATGGATGGATGGATGGATGGATGGATGGATGGATGGATGGATGGATGGATGGATGGATGGATGGATGGATGGATGGATGGATGGATGGATGGATGGATGGATGGATGGATGGATGGATGGATGGATGGATGGATGGATGGATGGATGGATGGATGGATGGATGGATGGATGGATGGATGGATGGATGGATGGATGGATGGATGGATGGATGGATGGATGGATGGATGGATGGATGGATGGATGGATGGATGGATGGATGGATGGATGGATGGATGGATGGATGGATGGATGGATGGATGGATGGATGGATGGATGGATGGATGGATGGATGGATGGATGGATGGATGGATGGATGGATGGATGGATGGATGGATGGATGGATGGATGGATGGATGGATGGATGGATGGATGGATGGATGGATGGATGGATGGATGGATGGATGGATGGATGGATGGATGGATGGATGGATGGATGGATGGATGGATGGATGGATGGATGGATGGATGGATGGATGGATGGATGGATGGATGGATGGATGGATGGATGGATGGATGGATGGATGGATGGATGGATGGATGGATGGATGGATGGATGGATGGATGGATGGATGGATGGATGGATGGATGGATGGATGGATGGATGGATGGATGGATGGATGGATGGATGGATGGATGGATGGATGGATGGATGGATGGATGGATGGATGGATGGATGGATGGATGGATGGATGGATGGATGGATGGATGGATGGATGGATGGATGGATGGATGGATGGATGGATGGATGGATGGATGGATGGATGGATGGATGGATGGATGGATGGATGGATGGATGGATGGATGGATGGATGGATGGATGGATGGATGGATGGATGGATGGATGGATGGATGGATGGATGGATGGATGGATGGATGGATGGATGGATGGATGGATGGATGGATGGATGGATGGATGGATGGATGGATGGATGGATGGATGGATGGATGGATGGATGGATGGATGGATGGATGGATGGATGGATGGATGGATGGATGGATGGATGGATGGATGGATGGATGGATGGATGGATGGATGGATGGATGGATGGATGGATGGATGGATGGATGGATGGATGGATGGATGGATGGATGGATGGATGGATGGATGGATGGATGGATGGATGGATGGATGGATGGATGGATGGATGGATGGATGGATGGATGGATGGATGGATGGATGGATGGATGGATGGATGGATGGATGGATGGATGGATGGATGGATGGATGGATGGATGGATGGATGGATGGATGGATGGATGGATGGATGGATGGATGGATGGATGGATGGATGGATGGATGGATGGATGGATGGATGGATGGATGGATGGATGGATGGATGGATGGATGGATGGATGGATGGATGGATGGATGGATGGATGGATGGATGGATGGATGGATGGATGGATGGATGGATGGATGGATGGATGGATGGATGGATGGATGGATGGATGGATGGATGGATGGATGGATGGATGGATGGATGGATGGATGGATGGATGGATGGATGGATGGATGGATGGATGGATGGATGGATGGATGGATGGATGGATGGATGGATGGATGGATGGATGGATGGATGGATGGATGGATGGATGGATGGATGGATGGATGGATGGATGGATGGATGGATGGATGGATGGATGGATGGATGGATGGATGGATGGATGGATGGATGGATGGATGGATGGATGGATGGATGGATGGATGGATGGATGGATGGATGGATGGATGGATGGATGGATGGATGGATGGATGGATGGATGGATGGATGGATGGATGGATGGATGGATGGATGGATGGATGGATGGATGGATGGATGGATGGATGGATGGATGGATGGATGGATGGATGGATGGATGGATGGATGGATGGATGGATGGATGGATGGATGGATGGATGGATGGATGGATGGATGGATGGATGGATGGATGGATGGATGGATGGATGGATGGATGGATGGATGGATGGATGGATGGATGGATGGATGGATGGATGGATGGATGGATGGATGGATGGATGGATGGATGGATGGATGGATGGATGGATGGATGGATGGATGGATGGATGGATGGATGGATGGATGGATGGATGGATGGATGGATGGATGGATGGATGGATGGATGGATGGATGGATGGATGGATGGATGGATGGATGGATGGATGGATGGATGGATGGATGGATGGATGGATGGATGGATGGATGGATGGATGGATGGATGGATGGATGGATGGATGGATGGATGGATGGATGGATGGATGGATGGATGGATGGATGGATGGATGGATGGATGGATGGATGGATGGATGGATGGATGGATGGATGGATGGATGGATGGATGGATGGATGGATGGATGGATGGATGGATGGATGGATGGATGGATGGATGGATGGATGGATGGATGGATGGATGGATGGATGGATGGATGGATGGATGGATGGATGGATGGATGGATGGATGGATGGATGGATGGATGGATGGATGGATGGATGGATGGATGGATGGATGGATGGATGGATGGATGGATGGATGGATGGATGGATGGATGGATGGATGGATGGATGGATGGATGGATGGATGGATGGATGGATGGATGGATGGATGGATGGATGGATGGATGGATGGATGGATGGATGGATGGATGGATGGATGGATGGATGGATGGATGGATGGATGGATGGATGGATGGATGGATGGATGGATGGATGGATGGATGGATGGATGGATGGATGGATGGATGGATGGATGGATGGATGGATGGATGGATGGATGGATGGATGGATGGATGGATGGATGGATGGATGGATGGATGGATGGATGGATGGATGGATGGATGGATGGATGGATGGATGGATGGATGGATGGATGGATGGATGGATGGATGGATGGATGGATGGATGGATGGATGGATGGATGGATGGATGGATGGATGGATGGATGGATGGATGGATGGATGGATGGATGGATGGATGGATGGATGGATGGATGGATGGATGGATGGATGGATGGATGGATGGATGGATGGATGGATGGATGGATGGATGGATGGATGGATGGATGGATGGATGGATGGATGGATGGATGGATGGATGGATGGATGGATGGATGGATGGATGGATGGATGGATGGATGGATGGATGGATGGATGGATGGATGGATGGATGGATGGATGGATGGATGGATGGATGGATGGATGGATGGATGGATGGATGGATGGATGGATGGATGGATGGATGGATGGATGGATGGATGGATGGATGGATCTTGCAATGTTCTAATGTGTGTGTCCCAAAGCCTGTTTCTGGACTCCTGCTTGTTTCAGCCAGACCCCGCTGCACCCCTGCAGCTCTGGACTCTTCTGCAACTTTGAGACTGGCTCTCCGTGCCTGCTTTCGGGTCCTCATTGGGCCACATATCACAACATACCCAGCTTAGAAGCAACTTCTGTCTATGTGGTTGGAGCTCTAATTGTTTTCTGAAATCTGCTGAAGAGCGGGTGTCGACGCTGTTAACTCCTCACCACTTTTTTAATGGCTCCACTCTGGCTTTCGCACAACCATTTTAATAATCCCAAATTTCAAATCGCACGTCAAAACAGCAGTAAATTGAGGTGCACCGTGTATGGGCCAACATGACTTTCTGTAGCTGCGTGCAGTAACACGACTACTTTCTAGTCACAAAGTTACCAAAATGGACCATAAACATCATAATGTTATGAATAAAGCAGCCATCAAAGGACAAAGCGGCAGTTCAACGAGGCTTAATGCACCGAAACATGATTTAAAATCATATTATACAGCTATTGTGACAATAATGATGCTCTCAGATCTGCAGACATCTGCTGGATCTGGTCAGAAACAGCAATGTTTATCTGGAAAAGTATTTAAAATAGAAACCAGGGGCCGTATTCGTCTTTGAGAGCTCCTAACTCAGCCTAATTTTTTTTTTACAATTTTGATTTACATGAGACAAAGTGACTTAAATTATGGCACACATTTATTGAGTGTATTATACAGTACAAGGACACTTTAATGGTCACACAGAGTAAAGAACTGAATAATTTACAAATGCATTTTGTTATGGAAGGTGTGGGGCATAATATGCCACGAGGTTAGAGCAGTGGTCCCTTCAAAAGTGGTCGCTGGTGTGTTTTCCACAGTGATCATGCTGTTCAGAGACTAGAAGAGCGTGAAAAGGCCGGGCTCGGTGGTGCAGGTATTCATCGTGGTTGGTAGAAAACTATGAGAAAAGTCAACGTATAAGATGAGAAAAGTAGCACAAGAAACAAAAAACCCTGACACGAACTACGATCCCCAATAGGTCCAATAACGCGTATTCTTGGAAAAAAAAAACTGAGCCACGTTAACCCCTGACAGGAAAGATTTCCAATATATTTCTTTGCTGAACAATACAAAAAAAATACTGAATGCAGCACAGCAAGTTTCAATAAAATGTCAAAAGATTATCACAAAAAATAACCACACAGATCATATGATGTGTGCATGCGTACAGTGTCAGGTCTCACCTGAAGGAAATGGGAAGGAGCCTTGATGGTTGCACCCAGCTCCCTTGCTGGCCCAGTGCTGGATTCAGGAAGCAGTTGCAGGGCTCTGAACACAGCTGCAGCATGCTCCACTGCTGGTGAAAAATTGATGAATTTGATGAAAAAAAGCATAATACAAGGCAGTTCCATAAATTAGATGGTTTTAACTACAAGATCATGAACACACCAGCTGACCGACTGAGCCCTGTGGGATTTAGAAGCCTATATTTTCGCACACCATGCCAAGGTCACTTATGGGGGACCAATTGTCTGTAATGTGTCAGATACTTAACGTGTTTCTACTCAAACACTGATGTGTTGTGGGGATGCCGTGAATGTACCAGAGTAGAGGACTATTTTCCTGGAAAGGTTCAGATCTGTCCTCAATATTCCGTTACCACAGTCCTTCTACATACAATACATGCTGACAATGAACGTACCTGTTCAGTTGTCTGTGGATGGGTGGTCTCTGAGAGGACAGCAGGACAGGAGACTTTCACAGGGCTCACCTGCAAGAAATCCACAAGAAAACCGTTTAAAATTTTGAAAACCATTTGTGTCATGGCTTTGATGTAAACACTGCATATCTGGACACAGTAGAGTCCCTCAACAGAAATAAGAGTTGAATTAGATTCTAATAGTTTCAAATGAACTATTCTGCAAACGCTGAACAATGTGTAGTTGTGCGACATACTCGTATTCTCCACGGGTAGTCTTCACCTTTGTAGGCGTACGTAATATCTTCTCCTTCTTTTATATCTTTAATGGCAAACAGACAGAGGTGCTTCTTTCCGTCAACAGCAATTCTTTTCATCCTACAGTTTGGATGTCTGTGCTCATCATTGACGAGCCGTCCAAACGATCCATCGTCTCTGGAGGCATCAATACTTCAAAAAAAAAAAGACAGAAACAAGAGAAAAGAGGAAAACATCTGGTTACAATTCAATTTATTTACATTGCAGGATCACATTGTTAAATATTGAGTAAAGTTGTTAGAAGAATAAAACTAAAATCTTACCACCATTTTTTCCCTCTCCACTTGAATGGCAGGAAAAATGCAGTGCATGCTGGGTGGTACACTTTTCTTCTTCTCTGAGATTCAGCGTCGCTTATCATATCTCCCCGGTATTCAACCACAAATTCTCCTTTGCAGAAAGGTCTCAGAGCAAATATACCACGTCCTATAAGAATAATGAGGAAATAACAAAACAGGAAACCTGTGATTCTACCGATTAAAAAATATTGAAGTGTATTCATTTGATGGTGGCTTGATTGAGTTAAACTGCTAACTAGTGCTTCTTTTATGTAAAGTTTTACAGTGATCATCATATAGATATATATTATATACAATCGTACCTTTCACTGCATTGATGTACTTCACCTCTAATTTCAATGTTTTGTCCGTCTTTGAACGAACGTGCTTCATGGCATCTTTCAGAGGACTGATGTTCATTGTCATTTCAAACTGCGGAGAAATACATAAAAGGTGAGATGGCATCGACTTCAATTATAATTCAAATTAAATCCAAAAATTGTTAGCTGAATAAACTATATTTAATTATTTACCTGTACATGCATAAGTGAGGAACAGGGGATGGATATTGTTAAGATGTTAATGATTCAACACTCCAATCACACTTTAATTGGTTCTTTGTTTTTAGAGTGTACTCTCTAAATGTCGTTAATGTTGCAGTACATGTTATCTTGTACTAGATAACATGTACTGTGTGCGATTCTGTGCTAGGTTATGTTTACAATAATACAACATATATGTATGCCATATCATATTACCTATATATAGGTCGTATTATCAACTATTAATCCTAAGGGGTAGACGAAAGGCTGTGTTTGTGAATGAAGGTGTAGACAACAGGGTGTGGTTGTGAATGAAGGTGTAGACAAAAGACTGTGTTTGTGAATGAGAGTGAAAGTACTTGGCCAAACCAAAAGGTCACAGGAGGGGGTCGGCAACCTGTGGGGTCACATACTGTTGTTCTTTGAGGCATAAACAGGAACAGACGGCTGACACATATTGGCTTTGTACTAGCAGGAGCCCAAGTCCAACAACTGCAACATTAACGAAATTCAAAAAATTTCTTTGACCATATTTTTACTGTGCGATAGCAAAAACACACTAGTCCATGAATATCTTTTTTAATCAGATATCTTTGTTCCAACCAGACTGAGCTAGCTGAGCAGTTTAGTGTTTCTATTTTCTGTATTTATTCAGTTGGAGACTAGAAATCCTCTCTTTTTGCTGGGTGGTTGCTAAGGGTCGGACTACTTCCTGGAGTAGTAAACATTGCATACGTTACATAAGAGTCCCCACAGTATTTGATTGCATGTTTTATTTAGATAATAGTGTTGTTTAATCGCAATATTACAATTACAATATGAGGGGGGGGGCACCTATTTGCGCATTTTGCGTTCATGCGCACACACACTACAATGCCATTGTGGGAAGGAAAAACGGATGCACAATTTGTTTTAAAGCTGTGTTGTTATAAACATCGTAACATGTTTTTACACTGTAATTAAACAGCGGGACCTCAACGGTTTCACTGCAGGTCAGCGAAACCGGAAGGAGAACCACCAGAACCACACACTGTGGACATGTTGTAACACCGTCCACAAACAATAAGCCTGAGCTGAGCGGTGGCATGTTTGTTTGTTTGTTTGTTTGTTTGTTTTCACAAACAAAAATTGACAAAACAACAACATCGTTATGGAAAGCAACAGAGGTGCATTTCCAGCAGTTTTTAAAGCTTTACTGTCATGAATTAAACCGTAAATAAACACATGGACTCTCAAACAGCGCGACCTCAACGGCTTCACTGCCGGACAGTCGGCGAGTCGCATAGCATGCAGGTACGTACACACACACACACGCACACACACACACACACACACGCACACACACACACACACGCACACGCACACGCACACACACACACACACACACACACACACAAACCGCGCTTTAGCGGGAAACTTACGGTAACTGTCCGGGACTGTCTGCTCATCTTCGGCTCCAGGGACGTGAAGACCACCCTCTTTCATCGGAAGCTCCGTCGTCCATGAACTCCAGTCAATGGCCGTCTTCTTAGAAACCGGCATCGGACGTGTTTGAGGAAAGCCTCGACTGAGCTCGCCGCCTGGTCTCCTACCTGCGGACGTAATTGAGAAGAGCCTGGTGGTCCAGGGGCTTCTCATGCTGCAATCTCTAAAACTGCCCAGGTGAAACAAATTATATACCTTTTTATATTTCAAATATACTGACATTTTCTAAATTGTACTATCTGCAAATATATCAAAAGTATACTATAATCTCGCTTGTACCAATTTTTACAATACAACTTTTATATATTAAAAGAAAAATATGCTGTAAGTGAAAGTTTAAGGTAATTACTAAAGTTTATTTATTTGAGCTCTGTTTTGTAAATATATTTTAAGTGTATTTACTTGAAATTTGTTTTGGATTTTTTTTTTATTGTACTCACTAAAGTGTATTTATTTGAACTTAGTATTTATTGGAATTTAGTTTTTAAATACATTTTTTTATATATATTTTTAAATGTATGCTCAAAATGATCATTGTACCAATGCACTGAAAGCATATTTCCAAAAAATACACATTTTAATATCCTGAAGTTTTAGCATATTTTAAGTTATATTTTAGTTCAATTACAAAGTGAACTTAGTCATGCTTGTATTTCAGTATATTACTTGTAAAAGTTTTTGTAGAGTATTAAAATGCATTACTGTGACAATCTTAGAGCTTCAGCCATGATGAGACTGTCAGACTGTTCTACTGTATGTGGAGCTCCTCTCTGCTTTTAGGCTTGTTAAAAAAAAATCGGTATTGTTAAAAAAAGATTGGGGCGGCACGGTGGTGCAGTGGTTAGCACTGTCACCTCACAGCAAAAAAGGTTCCGGGTTCGAATCCGGTCCTGGGCCTTTCTGTGCGGAGTTTGCATGTTCTCCCTGTGTTTGCGTGGGTTCTCTCCGGGTTCTCCGGCTTCCTCCCATCATCCAAAAACGTGCACCTCAGGTCAGGTTACCTGGCGCCGCGCTAGTGGCAGCCTGCTGCAGCATCTCCCCCCTGAGAGCCCCCCTGCTGTAGTGAAGAAATTTCCCCTCGGGGATTAATAAAGTGTATAAAATCAACAACAACAACAAAAAAATTGTTTACATGTAAATCCACCTCATATTAACACAACCTGCACTACACAGAAATATCTCTACAGTCAACAAGTTTATTCCCGGTTTGCACTTCATGAAGAGTTTATTAAATAGCTGCATCCAGACTAGTGACACTATTTGGACAGTTTTGACATCATATCCAAATATCTTCATTTGTTTACTAGTTTTTTCTGTGTCTTGTTCTCTCAGTTGTGTCCCTGCAGTTTGTTGTAAAAGTGAATGTTTGCTCATCACTCATGTTGTGCTCACGCGATGTTGTTGTTGTTGTTGTTTTCTGAGTGAGCTGTGTCCCTCCTCGGTAAACAGGCCGGGTCATCAGGATGTGAGGAAGTTGCTGAGACGGTTCGGTTGCGGGTCGGTGTGTCGCGTGGCTCGATCCGGGCGGACTGACGCGCATGAATGGGCGTCACCGCGCCGCCGCCAGTGGGAGGAGAAGCTCTCCAGAGCGCAGCCGACGCGCACACGGTCAGTGTTGGGTAACCTGTTCACCATGGTGAGCCGCGCGCTCAGCTTCCTGCCCATCGCGTTCGCTCTGCTGCTGATCCCGCTGCCGCTCGCTCCGGGGCGCGGCGCGGAGCTCGCGTTGGCGGCGGCGGAGTACTCCTCCAAAACCGACCTGGACTACGAGTTCGGGGACTACCGGGGGAAGTGGTGCATCGACGACCACGGCTTCGTGTACAACATCGGAGAGGTTTACTACCCGAGTCCCACGGCGTGTCCGTGCACGTGCACCGTCGACGGACCCGTGTGCGTCCGACCCAAGTGTCCCCGCATCCACCCCCGGTGCACGCGGATCCGGTACAAGGAATGCTGCCCGGTGTGCGAGGCCATGGCCAGAGTCTGTGTCTACGGGGGCAAAACGTACCGACTCCTGGAGGAGTTCAGGGTGAGAAACATCCACACTTTTCCACACCCCTCTCCCCCCCCCTCAATTCTCCCATTCGCAAATCCACCGCTCCAACTGCGTGAGATTTGTGCGCATCACAACATGATTGTTTTGAGATCTGAGCTTCCTGTTTAAAAGTATCCTCCTTTCCTCATCGCGTTGCCTTCAGGTGTCCAACAAGTCCAGAAAATACAGCAGAGTACATGATTCACTCTTGTGAGTCACTTACAGGTTGTGCTGTTTTACTACTAGACTTTTATTTAGAAACATTCAAAATATTAAGTGATCAGAATAGGTTCAAATCAATGTTTTTTTTTTCTTACAACATTTACAAAAGTTTGTATTTACTTTTTATAGGCACTCATTTATATATTATCCAAACTAATTCTCAATAAAAGGCTTAAAGCTGCACATTTTTTTATTACACACATTTCTTTTTTGTTTTGCTTTTCACAGCTCCTCATGTTCACCGTTTGGTTCTGTCTCATCGGTCTCATCTCCACCCACAGCAGCCAGCTGGTTTCTCCATCACAGCCTTTCAAAGGGTTCATATTGTTGTGCCCCCATGTAGTGAAAAATCAAAACGCCTCACATACAGCAGCTTTAAAGATGCACTTATAAATAGGCTATATTTTTTAATGCATGATGAAACACTGCAGCTTTACTTAAAGAACGTGGAAAGGTTTGGAGTTTGTAGTGGTTTTCACTAAAACTGTCATAATTCAATACTTCAAGGGGTTCTTGGTTAAAAGTGTCAGCGGTGCTAAATCATGAACTTCTTGTATTATTTAATTGAACCTCCATGAGAACACGTACTAACTGTAAAAAAACTGGTTAAACACTGACTGAAAGGCACCAGGATTAATGAAGCCTGGCTGTTAGCCTGGTCTGGACCAGGTTAACTGCACAGAAGGAATCTCCATGGTAACTGTGCCGCTGCTTTAGTGAAACCAAATCAAGGCTTAATTAAACCAGGATAACTGGAAAACCCCAGTTTCATCCTTTATCCAGGTTTTGTGAAACAGCCCTCGGGTGTATGTAAACATTAACATATTAACAAGTTCACAGCTGGTTTTTATTGTTTCCAAAAAGAAAAACAGTTTATGTAGGTTTTAAGACTACTGCACGTGCACAGAGTACATCTTCTTCACGTGCACGGAGCAGGAGAAAACGAGTAACGGGTATAAATTTCCTGGTTTGATCAGCATCAGTTCCTGAGTTCCACTCGTGTTTGTGAGCGCTGATCTGCCGCATCTGCGATGGCGATGAAGCGACGAGCCGGGTGACGCGTTTCAAGAGGGGGCGGAGCTTCATCGTCCAAAGACCAAAGAAGAAGGATGGTCAGGTCGAGAGACGCCAGCTGGCTTTTCTGTGTCACCGTGATTTCGTCCCCCAGAGTCAGACTGTCAACACCGAGTTCCGCCGGGACCTTCAGAGGCGTCTGAGGAGGAAACATTCACAGAGTTTCTCGCGCGCGACGACACAACCGTCGCTCCTCACCACTCCTACTCATCTGACTCGGCTCCCGGCGACTTCTCTCTGTTCCCCAAGAATTTGTCGCAAACTTTGATGTTTCTCTGCTCAAGTTTCAGGTGCGTAAAACATCGTGCAGAACCCGAGAACTGACGATGATCAATCGACAAAATTTACCCCAGTTACTCGTGAAGGTTACATCTTTCTCCCGCTTCGTGGAACTCATTGATCCACCCTTGTATGTGTTACAAGAGCACAGCGTGATGTCTTCGGGAGGGCGGGGGCCGGGGAGGGGACACGTCGACTGTTTTATGGAAGTGATGTCACAGAAACACATCAGCTGTGTTTGCTGGTCCTCTGATCCCTCTGGTCAGCTTCACCACCTGTAAAACCTGGACTCTGCTGGTGTGTTTCAGTTGTCGAGGTGTGAGCGATGTCGCTGCGAGTCCAACAGAGAGGTGTACTGCAGCATCGCGGACTGCCCGGCGCCACACTGCGTCAACCCCTCCTTCGAACCCAACCACTGCTGCCCCATCTGTACGACCGGTAAGACTCTGGCACGTATACAACACGCCTCCGAGAAACACTGATCTCATGTGCTCTCCCTTTTCAAAAACGCTGGAGTCAGCGACTTCCCATGTTGAACACCAACACCGTAGTTTAGTTTGAGTACAAAAAAGTCTTCTGGCCATCAGAGCAGCTTCAGGGCTTCATGACAGAAGATAAGAGTCAAAGATCTGTGACAGCCTGCTCATGGAAGGTCTTATGAAAGAAGATTGAAAACACTTTGTGCACAGCTCCAGGCCGTGTGTCAACCGGTTAGTACCGTCGCCACAGGGAAGCACGGTGGAGGCAGTCGAGAGATGAACAGCCCAGATCCAGGTGGGCAGAGATCGAAGACACGCAAGCAAGAAGACTCCAACATGTAGCCGAAGGGGCGTCTGCAAATCAAGGGACAGAATACTTCTGTAAATAAGAGGCCGTAGAACAGGGGTCTCAAACTCGCGGCCCAGATGATATTTTGTGGCCCCCACCTTAATATGAAAGTTTAATGTTAGTGCGGCCCGCGAGTTTTCTATGAATGGCACTTTCCAGTGTTGTGTGCGGAGCTGAACGAACCTACCAATCACGGTGGGTATATGGCTCTCGGGGGCGGGACATCGACCGGGCTTGATGCAAGCAGAGAAACATTTCTCAATGAGTGAAAGTGACAGCAGCGTTACCATGGAGAGTTTTCTTCCGGGCCTGGCTGGCTGCCTCGTTTCTATTCGGCAAACGCGGACATCCGTCCCAGCGCGCTGCGTTCACAACACTTCAAAAAAAAAGTTTTTTAAGTTGCTGCTCAGCAGGACATTATACGTATATATGTCTCTCTCTGACAAAATAAATCAAAGTGATGCGTACGCGGCGAGATAAAAGAAAGGAAATAATGTAGCCTAATGTGGTCTGCAGTCACATACCGACACCTGTCCGTCGGCAATAACAGTCCCCGATAACCCGGACCAATTATAGGGTCGCACCGTTATTTGGGGGTCATTATTTTTTTATTTGCATTGCCTCACACGATGAACACTACATGTATTTCTATATGATGTCATAAACACGGCTAAACACGACAGTGACACCAAGTGGAATTAAAATATATTCCACAGCCCCAAACATGTCTTTTTCAAAGCCTGCAGTGAAGAGAAAGGTTGGTGATGAGCACAGACAATCCCAGGGAAAGTGGGAGATGCAATATTTCTTTGTTGAGCACAGGGGCACCCCGACGTGTCTTATTTGCACAGAGAAAGTTGCGGTGCACAAGGAATACAATTTGAAACGTCATTACACAACTAGACATGCTGAGGAGTATGCAAAATACCAGGGATGCTGTGCGAGAGGAAGCGCTGTCAGGTCTCTAGCAGCAAGGAGTAGGCAAGAGAAGCCATGTTCAGAAGAACAGTTCATGTTCTTCAATGTTCCATTCATGTTCAGGACCATTCATGTTCAGAAGAACCCATTGAGGTTAAAGAACTGTTAATAAAGACATTTAAATCTGAATACAGCAGATATAGAAGACTGAAGAAACCACACATAGTTGCTGACTAGAGAAATCTAATTATTATTATTTTATTTATTACTGATTTATTTACTTATTAATTCTTAATTTGTTTATTTATTTTTTCATCTTATTTTGTGTTAAAAAAATAAAAATAAAGACATTTGAGAAGATTGGAATTTTTTTAACAAAGCTTTTCTTGTGGAATACCCGATGCGGCCCAGCCTCACCCAGACTCTGCCTCCAGCGGCCCCCAAGTAAATTAAGTTTGAGACCCCTGCCGTAGAATATCAGTTATTGCAGTGCAGGTTGATGAGAAAATAACACTTTTATCAATTTAAATTAAATCCACAACAGAGAATGTGAATGAAGACAAATGAAGCAGTTTGCCAACTTGAAAACTTTGATCACGGGTAAACAACTTTACTTGTTGAAGCCAACCATCATCCATCAGTGATGTTATCATCCATCAGTGAGGTCATCGTTGGTTTGTGAACATTATGAATCCTCCAGTTCAGATTCTGTCCGTCACCATCTTTGCTAGTTTGGAGCGGTTTGGAGCAGGAAGTGACCATATTTGGACGAGCTAGGGGAGGAGCCAGCGGTGGATCTGAATGATCTGATTGGAAACCCGACGATGCTACGTCCCGCCCACCGATAGCTGTAACCTGACTGCACCACAGGCCTGTCAATCAAACAGAAGCTACGTCCACTTTTAAATCCAGTCTGTGGTTGCAGCCCAGTCTTTTTATTTGATTCTTTAATACTTACATATCATGTTCAGGTTAAAATTAGTCTGAATGGTTTCCACACGAACAAGTGTACACGTTAACCACATGTGGTGTCATACAATACACACACAAAGGGGGCATGACCTTACGTGTGTGTGTGTGTGTTCACTCTGCAGCTCCCGGAAGCAACACCGGTTACGTCACCTCACACACGCCGAGCAGCTTACAGAGCCATCACTGTTATGTCATACATGCTTTCATCGCCACTGGTATTAAAGTCCCTGAGTGAGTGTGTGTGTGTGTGTGTGTGTGTGTGTGTGTGTGTGTGTGTGTGTGTGCGTGTGTGTTTGTCCGGAATAGCTGCATGGACAATAATAATCACCGATTCTTTATGAGCCTTTAAGAGAACAGGAAGCTGCTCCTTGCGGTTTAATGACAGTTGTAGTTAAGTCGTACCTTCTATTTTTACTGCTGCTCTGCTGGACAGACAGTGGGACAGATGGTTTGGTTTGTTGCGTCAATGTTTTTTTTTTTTTCTGGCTGCTGCCAAATTCCCTCCAGTCAGCTGTGTTTTATCGGCGGGACCTGGCAGCGGATGAACTGTACTTCCTGTCCTCCCACTGACTACTTTTGGTAATTGTTTCCCAGGTAGCTGCCAAATCAAGGAACCCCCATCTGTGAAAGGGAGCTGCAAATGATTTCAAAGGCAGGATCTTTGCATTTTCTGCTTGCGCACTCATCAGTACGTCGTCCTCCAAACAGTGTCGAGCTAATTTCCTGTGCAAAGTCAAAAGGTCGAGAATAAACTCAATATTTGAAGATTGTCAAACTTTTGAAAGTGTTCGGACTCAAATGCATGACTCTCCGACAAACTGCTCAGTTTAAAGATCTTTACAGAAAAATTGCAGCAGAAGTATCATAATAAAGCCAAAAACAAAGACACGGGGGAGGCAAAAACAGGTCCAGTTATAAAAAGCACCGGTCAAACACAAAGAAAACTAATTGAGAAAAAACCTCTGGACCGAAAAGCTGTGAACTACAACGAACTGGCAAAGAAGACACAGGTTATATAGACAGGAGAGCGGGAAGACAAGCAGACACGGGTGGAAATGATCGGGACGGGTGGGAAGACGAAAGGACAGGAAGTTAAGACAACAGAAACAAGACACAAGGAGAGTTACCAAAATAAAACAGGAAATGAACATTAAAAAAAAAACTCAGGACAGCGAGCCAGAGGACCAGAGCACGAGGAAAAGACATTGACAAGACTAAACCACGAGAACAGAGGAAAGTGGACAAGAAGAAACTAATACGACCAAAACTTAAACAACAAGGATGAACCGTGACATTGTGATTCAATATATCCTCCTGTTCGTGTGCAGGAGTAACCATGGATACCCTTGAATCTGTCCATGAACAGCTAGTTCAGTTTGCACAAATGCCAAAAAAGAAGAACGTTATTGTAAACATTTTTACTTATATTAAGGAAGTGTTACATTTTTATTTGTTCCTGATCTGTCTATCAACTGTTCACAGGACAGCTACAAGAAGAAAGTTTCTAAAACTTTCCCAAATTCAGCAGGTGGAGAAACACCAAGGAGGATTTGCAGTGGCTAGTGGCCTGCTGGCATTTATGTGGAGTTGTGTTTTTCTGTTCATCTGAGGATGATCTAAAAGACACTAAATTCAGATTTATAAAACCTGTGGAGGCAAAAATCAAAGAAAATGCTGCAATTGGAAACGTGTTGCAGCACTTTTACGCACAAAACTATTCAACAATGTTCACATTTTGAGAAAAATATTCAAACCTGACACCGTTCTGTAGTTCAGTGTAACAGAAAGCTGTAATGGCGCATGCTTGGTTCTCCACTTGCTCTCCTTAGTTTTTGAATTCATATTAAAGTTTAAAAAAAAAAAGGTCATTAACTTAAGGCTTTAGCATTGATTTAATTGAGTGAGTGTAATACAGAACATGTTTTTCACTGCCCTCTTGTGGCCACAGTTGGTAAACATAAAACTAGAAAAAGTAGACAGGCTTACATGTAAGCTACACTTCCTGTTAGCGCTTTCTAAATAAAACGTAAAGCCTTTGTTTTTGTTTTTAAAAATGGGCTTCAAAGCGATTTTTGTCTGACTTAATAGTAGCAGAAGCAACGTGCATGTTTACTGCCCTCTTGTGGCCACGGTTGGTAACCACAAAAATAGTAAAAGTAGACAGAATTAGATGCAAATTTTACCTCCAGTTAGCTCTTTCTAAATAAAACGTATAGTCTGTCATTGTTCTTAACAAACTTGCTTCAAAATGATTTTTTTTTGTCTGACTTAATAGCAGCAGAAGCAACGTGTTTGTATAAAAGGAAAGACGAACCGTGTTTAACATAGACTGCTTTTGAAAAACTGTTAACATTTGAGGACATTTAATTTAAAAAAAACATCATCAATTGATCGACCTGACTCGCGGTGCTTTCTATAGCAAGACCACATCCAGAAACAGAGACGCACGAACTAATGAGCAGAATTTGAGATTTAGCTTCTCTCGTTAACAGCTGAAAGTTGCGTATGTGATAGTTACGGGTCGTGAGCAAAAATGACACCGCTGGTTTGGATGTTAATGATACAGCAGACCTTTGCCCAAATAAGATGTGAAATTAAATGTGAGATTCATCGTTACGGGTATAATAATGCCGGTCACATTTAATTTAGACAATCTGGCTTCAATTCCGCACCTCACCCCACCGCCCAGCTACGTGAGGCAGCTCAACGTTTGTCGGTCTTATCGACTCCTGACAAGCAGGTGAATAAACATTACTTCCCAAATTGCTGAATTCTAAGAAAAAGGTAAGAAAGACACGGCCAGGAAGCGCTCCAATCAATCAATACAGTAATTCCAAAAATGGGCTCAAGGTTGACACATAATATGCTAATTTCCTCGATACGGTGTCGGCGTAACCTCCAGATGAACCCCGCCGGTGGAGGTCCGCTGTTCTGAACGGAAAGAGACGGTTCTAGAACAGGAAACCCTGTTTGACGGGGGGAGGCACTTTGACGCGACACGGTCTTTCCTGTCCCTCCAGGTCCCAACTGCTTCGCTGGCAGCCAGGTGATCCCAGCAGGGGAGCGCGTGAACGTCGACGAGTGGACGGTTTGCTACTGCACTTACCGGGACGGCACCTGGCACACCCACCCGCACGCCACCTGCGAACAGCGGCCCGAGCCCACCCCGACCCTGAGCGCCCGCACCGAGCCCCCGAGAGGGGGGAGACCCTTCATCCCCAGACTGGACTTGATACCGTAAATTAGAGCGCGTGACAGAATTCTTCAGGTACAAATAAAGTCACTGTTCTGTCACACCGCGGTTTTCAGATTACCGGACCACGACTCGTGTTGTTGAGAATCATCCAGCCCACATCTAGCCGGTGGGGTTCTGGTTCCTGCACCTGCTGTAGCACTGCTCGGAGCATTTCCTTCTAAAGGGACAGAAAAGTCGGTTCTCTTTGGGATCCTGAAAACACCAGTATCTTAAGTTGGAACCACAATCACCACAATATCCATGATTGGCTCGTGCAGCTCTGTAGAGCACCTATTTACAGGTGAACTTTGTTCTTCGTGTGTTGTGATGTCTCGTTCCTCTCGAAGCCGGTGAACGTGCAGGCCGGTGTGTGATGTGGCACCGCGGTTCCAGAATGAAATATCGCCACCTTCACATCAAATTTAAGTCTTAATTATGAGCTGCCATGTCGAGGAATACAATTCACATTACCTGTGAAAGTTCCAGAGTTGGAGATACCAGGAACCTTTGACAGCTACTACACTTTACACCTGGTGGTCCAAAGTTTGAACACAACTATTCACGTCATAGTTTTCCTTTGTTGCCATGGACACCGGCAGACATCAAAACCACGAAACATGTATTTTTTTAGGGTTTTTGAAGTAGCTTCCGTCTGCTTTAATAACAGCGTTGTGCACTTTTGGCGCTTTCTCAACCAGCTTCATGAAGTCGTCACCTGGAGATCCCACACGTTGAGCCCTCTCAGCCGGGTTAGAAGTCATGTGATTGGGTCATTGTGCTGTTGTAACGATGGTCCCTCTAAGGTCCCAATGCATGCTGCTGCAAAATGCTGTGGTAGCCAGGCAACCGCATATTCAGGTACCTTCGACTTACCTTCTCCGAGTCTCACAAAAACATGACGAGTGAAGCCTCACATCCCCCGTCTGGACTCATCTGACCGAAGTCGGCGTTTCCTCAGGTCACTTCACTCTTTGTGCTTCTCGGTTGCAGCAGTTTTCTTCTTCAGTCGCCCCGAGAAGACCCGAGAAGACCCGAGTCACACAACCTCCGATCTCCACCAGCGGAGGCAGAGATGTGTGTGCTGCTTGAGGGAGCGTTGCTGTGGGCTCTAATGTGAGTCAGCTGTTACCTGATGACCTTCAGCTGTGCAGCAGAGGGTCGTTGGTCTTCCTCTCCTGGAGCGGCTCTCACGCAGACCGACTCGCCTTCACGGACCGCTTTCTCTTCGCTCTTTTCGTTTTAAGCAGTTCTTACCGTATTGCGGTTCACATTATTTGCAACAGTACGTTGACGCAAACACGTGCAGAACCTAAGAAATCCCACCAGGTGACTTTGTGACGAGGTTCACCTGTTAACTGGAAACCAGGTGACGACATCATGAAGAAGATTTTGCCAACGGCGTGCAAAGGTGTCCTTAAGGCCAACTGTTGCTACTTTAAAAACTCTTTAACATATTTAACTCTCAGGATTTACGCTGAAGTTCATGAGCCACCGATGACTGGATGACCGGAGCCGAGGACACGGCTGCACACATGCAGCGGCGTCCTGGTCGTGTGCTTCTTTGACCATCTACCCACCGAGCTCCCCTCGTTCCACGGGCAAATGAGGACGGAGCTGATGAAGACTCGTTGTGGGAGATGAAGGTGGACACACACACACAGCTGGAAGTGAACACATGAACACACTACACCGCTGTAAATGTGTATGTACGTGTATGTGTAGTGCATGCCAGTTAGCATGCCTCCCCCGTTATATAGTACGTACAGCTGTCCACAAGTCCCCGTCCCTCGTGATGGTCCTCAGACCCGGTTCAGATGCTCTCAGGTTTGTCTTTGGTGTTGTATCTCCATTTACTGTGTACTGAACATCCTGTGATGTCCCAAAAGGTTGTGAAATAAAGCTTGTACAGATGATCGCACCGTGTCCTGGTCTTTACAGGGTGCAGTGCGCCCTCTGGTGGCTGTTCTGAGGAAGTGCCTCAACTACAGAGCCGTTAAAACTCCAGCGTTTGGAGCTCAGTGAAGGAGGTCCTATCAAACAGCAGAATAACCGCTCTTCAATATCAAACTGACTCGCTGACTAAAGAGCAGAAAAACATGCTGCTGTTGTGGTGAGGCACAAGAAACAGAAATGTTCTATTTGATATAAAAAATTCAATCCATGTCTAAATACTGGCTGCAGAGACAAATAATTGATCTAACAATAACAGTAATTAGCTCAAAACCTAATAAGGTACATTCTTTATTTGTGTCAGTGAGCACCAACGCTACCAAACACACACTGATGATAACGAGCAAACTAATGTTGCAGCTGGAAAATATATTTTGATTGAAGGAAACAAATTTAAACATGAAAAAAATTCCCTGATATTTAGGACTTGGAGCGAAAACTATCAAATTCCCCGTCCAGAGAAGAGTTGATAAAACTGCGGTGGGAACCTGATGAAAAATTATTCTGAGCTATATTTCATATTAGCAGACGACTTATGACAGCGGCAACACATCTGGAGAGTCTTCACTGATCGCTGAATGAAACAAGACGCTGCGCTGGACAACCAACAGTTTATTGAAAACAAACAGGTGCAGCTCAAGCGATGCTGCCGGCATTGGAGGCGATTCTGGGCCAAAGGTCGGCGCACTCTTTGGCCACCGGGCCCGTGATGGCTGAACCTGCACACACATGGATTTCAGTTTAACACTTTACTTCTGCTGCATTCGAACCATGACATGACCGGAGGAGCAACGCCGGCACAACGATAGTGATCAGGAAGTTTTGTCTCATCCCTGATTGAGATCAGTCAGCCACAGTGACGCTGCCGTCTCACCCACAGTGATGAGCTCAATGTTCCCTTCGACGACAACTCACAGAGCCACTGAGCAGACACAGCAAGTGCTTTTGGAAGGGGGGGATGAGGGGGGGGGGGGGGTTGATTCCTGCCAAGTCAGCAGCTCTAACACACTTTTGGAAAAGGAGCTTCTGTCCTTTCATTTTTTTCATTTAGCTGATGCTTTTATCCAAAGCGACTTACGAGCGGTAAGATGGTTCACCATCGGGAGCAATTTTTTTTAGGGTTCAGTGTCTTGCTCAAGGACACTTAGGCATATGGACAGGAAGAGCTGGGATTCAAACCACCAACCTTCCGATTAGTGTTCAACCCAGTCTACCGACTGAGCCACAGACCTCCTGACCGTCCTGCTGTATCTGAGCATGAGGTCACGACACAAATCTATCATTTCCTGTGTAAATGAACACCTGTGCTGTGTTCCAGATGTTGTACTTGTGTTCCAGATGTTCTACTTGTGTACTAACACTAACATCAGAACACTACAAGTACCAGGATGATTAATTCAGAACACTCCAAAAAGAAGAAGTGTGAAACTCTGGACACTTTCCACCCTAAACAGTCGCCATCTTGGCTCCGTAGAGGAAGGGGGCGGTGCTACTGACTTAAAGGATTTTCAAATTAAAAGCATGTGAGGAAGCTGCAGCTGTTCCTGAACACACTGTTTCTTCTCCACTGCTGGACAGAAGAATCAGTGTTTATTGAGTGTTAAACAGAGGACACAAAAACATGTTGATTTCTGGGTAAAATAATTAAAGCTGCAGATGTTCTGGAGGCTGATGTGTTCACATGATGAGGTCATTTCCTGTCAATGTAATTTGAAACAACACTACTTCCTGTACATGGAAGAGTACTGCGTGTTAGTGTGCTGAGGGAAGGATGTCATGTATGTTGTATGTCATCTGGAACACGGCTCTGGACGGCATCCAGACGAACCCACCTTTCATCTCTCCTTTGTTGTTTACGATGACGCCCGCGTTGTCTTCAAAGTAGAGAAACACGCCGTCTTTTCGCCGATACGACTTCCGCTGCCGTATCACCACCGCAGGATGCACTGTGGAGAGGGGAGGGGATGTCAATCAAGCGAGTTCTGGTCGGTGCACAATTTCATTCAAAAATTCTACTGTGATAACATTTATAATAATTATGAGCCACGACTGCACTGATGTCATCGTTGGTTTGTGAACGTTATGAAGCCTCCAGTTCAGATTCTGTCCGTCACCATCTTGCTAGTTCGGAGCAGGACGTGACCATATTTGGACGAGGAGCCAGCGGTGGAGCTGACTGATCTGATTGGAAACCTGATGATACTACGTCCCGCCCACCGATAGCTGTAACCTGACTGCACGGGGAGATCAACAGGAAACTGGGACTCAAGGATTTATGGACAGTTTGTCTCATCCCTGATTGAGATCAGTCAGCCACAGTGACGCTGCCGTCTCACCCACAGTGATGAGCTCAATGTTCCCTTCGACGACAACTCACAGAGCCACTGAGCAGACACAGCAAGTGCTTTTGGAAGGGGGGGATGAGGGGGGGGGGGGTGTTTACAGAACAAGTACTTGTGTTCTTTCAGCTCACACGGAGTTAAAAACCAACGCAGACACCCGTTTTATGTCATCTCAATTTTGTTGACATTATTTCAATACAGCTTCAATATGAAACTCGTGTAACATTCTAAATGATCATTTTAATTAGACCGATGTCCTTCATTAAAACCTCTCAGTGTCTGCAGGTACAAGCCACTCCACATTTTAAGTTCTTATTTGACGGGTGACCGTGCTTTTGCAATTAGGGCCCCTCGACATTGGAACGACCTACCTGAGGAAATAAGGCTTGCAGAATCATTAACGTCTTTTAAATCACTTCTTAACACATTTTTATAGAATTGCTTTTAGGTGTTGTCCTTTTATGCAGTTCTTTTGTTCCCGTTTTTGTTTGTTCATTTTATTCATTTATGTATTTGTTTGTTTTTTATTCTATTTGCTCATTTGTTTGGTTTTGTTGTATTCATTACCTTTACGGTTTGGTATTTTTTGCTTCCCGTTTTCTTAAATGTTTTGACGTTGTATTGACGTTATGCATGACTATGCTTTGCTTCTCTGTAGAGCACTTTGTAAACTCTGTTTTTAAAAGGTGCTATATAAATAAAGTTATTATTATTTACAGCAAATGTGTAAATCAGACTGTTGTGCATGTTCTCCTCCACTCACCCTTTTTCCTGAGCTCTGGCTTGCCTTTCTTCACTGTGGCCATGACCATGTCACCCACACCCGCAGCAGGCAAGCGGTTCAGACGCCCCTTGATGCCCTTCACGGAGATGATGTACAGGTTCTTGGCACCTGCGGGTCAGAGGGAGAACACCAGCATGAAGACGGAGATCAACAGGAAACTGGGACTCAAGGATTTATGGACAGTTTGTCTCATCCCTGATTGAGATCAGTCAGCCACAGTGACGCTGCCGTCTCACCCACAGTGATGAGCTCAATGTTCCCTTCGACGACAACTCACAGAGCCACTGAGCAGACACAGCAAGTGCTTTTGGAAGGGGGGGTGTTGTTGGGTTTTATTGATACCAATACTTATTGATTCTCCGATCTACACTTTGGTACAAAAACTAAAGAAATGAAGAGTCAACAATTAATCTTAAATTTCTTATTGATTCAATACTCTAATTGGTTATTAAGATTTTTTTTTATTTTTTTTTAAGAGAAATAAAACCACATGTTGTACTGCATGAATTAAAATTAACAGAGTTTCCACTGTTCAATAGTTTCCTACCTGCAGCACTAAACCTGCTCCCAGGACATGCTGCAGAACAGAAGTCACAGAAAGAGGACTTCTATTTGTTATTCAGTTTACTTTTCCTACAATTTTTTTTTTTTAGCTTTTGTATAGTTTCCAAATATTCAAGTCTGGGAATCTGTTTCAGGAAGCTGCAGGTGTGACGTGTACATGAAAGGCTCTGACAGGAAACATGAAACTCTTCCTGACAACTTCACTCAAAGAGAGATTTGAAGTCTCGTGTATCTGGAGGGTTTTCACGCCTGCAGTTTGGTGTCTGATCGGGCGGTTTTTGTGACGTTAGTCTGCATCATCAGGACCAACATGGGACCGATGCTTTACCCCATCACTGACAAGCTGCAGATAAGATTAAATAGTAGTTTCACTGTTGAGTGCATAACAACTGTATTGTCACTAAATAACTCTGGTTGGTCCTTTTCCTTTCAGAAGCAAACAAAGTGCACGAGACCACGTAGTCTTGGTTTGGTCGGCACCACAAACAAACCGCTGGACTGAACCAAACGGATCCGCTCCGAGTTTAAAAATAAAAGAAAAAAGTTTGGAGAACATACAAAACCACTGTGAATATGAGCCACAGTAAGAGAAGCGGCTGGTTGAGGTGTACCTGTGTTGTCAGCGCAGTTGATCACCGCTCCCACCGGGAGACCCAGCGAGATGCGGAACTTGGCTCCAGATGAACCACCACGTCCTGCAGGGAGAGAGAAACACCTTTAAAATCATTTCCAACTGATGATGATAATAATAATAATAATAATAATAATAATAATACCTCTAGAACCTTAAGAATATCATGTTATACAAATAAAAGTCCATCTCCATCCTTGTTAGATTTGGTCCACCAGAAGATCTCAGATCAAACTTTAATGTAATAACTGACACGTGACACACAAACCAGAACATGGTGTAACTTTACAAGTCTCCATCAACCTTTACTGGGTTTCTATGGCAACCTGGGTATCTCCACCATCATGCTGCTTCGACCCATCGGCACTTCTTGGAGGCCTGACTGTCTAAAACAGCTTTTATCAGAGACCGATTCACACACGTTGCAGCTCAGATTCAGAAAACACGCACTGAAAGTTTCCTCCAATCAAAACAATGTTAAGTACTTCCGACTAAATACGGACTTGGTGAGTTAAAACATCTCGTGTTCCCTGAAGCCTCCAGACTCGTGAGTGAACACTGAGGTTTGTGACACACTGCTCGTGTCGGCTCTGCTCAGCTAGCATCAGCTAGCTACGGGGAAACCGGACATTACCGGGACAAAAACACGGGACTCATTCATCTACAAAATGTGCGACAAGCACCAGAGAACGGTTACTTGTGACGGTAGTGAAGAGCGAGCAGCACATACTGACTTCTCGGTCTCCGGTTCAACTCGCCTGCACGGCGCTAGCAGCAAACATGGCTTCCGACAAACAGCCAGCGAAAATAAAACTGTCCAAAAACCTGAAAACGGGTTTCTTCAAATCAGAACTTGTAACACAAACATGTCGCCTTCGCCTCTCTTTCACCCTCAGACAACATTTAGAGTCGGTGTGTGTCGGAAAAAGTGCAGATGAAGACGGATTTTTTGCGGCGGCTGTCATACCTCTCTTAGACATCGCTGCGGCAGGGAAAGAGGGAGGTGGCGAAAGGAATTATGGGAGATAAACTTGAACAGAAGTTCATCCGGGTCACGAGCGGTGCTGCGTTCAGGAGCAGTCGGAAATATCCCTCACGTAAGTCGCATTGAGTAATTTTGGCAAATGTAAAAATCTCATAGGATATCAAAATATACAGACTCTTTATATTATTCTTCCTTTATTTTAATCGTTCATTAATTAGGTCAAACAGGACAGTGACACCGTATCAAAATCAGCGTTAATGTCCTGGTATATATGGCTTAAGGACAAATATACAGCTAAATAAAGTAACTATCAATCTATCTATCTAAACAATGGTGCGTTTAGGTACAGTGCAAATTGTGTGGTATTATTGCTCAGGGTTGACACTGTCTGGTGTTCAGTCTGGTGTTAATTATTCATCAGAATGACGGCCTGTGGGTAGAAATCGTTCTTGTTTCTGGTTATTTTGGCCCACAGTGCTCTGCAGCGCCACCCAGAGGGGAGGAGCTGGAACAGAGAGTGTCCAGGTTGGGATGGATCAGATGCAACCTGCCTGTTTCCTGACTCCGTTTCTGCAGCACAGTGGTAAACATGACCCTGTCCAAACTTTATAGAGACGTCAAATTCAAAATAAGCCCATATGGCTTTTAGAAAACAATACGATGTCTCAGTTTCATCTTTTGATATGTTGTCTTTGGTCTATTCTCAATTAAATATTCATTTATGTGATTTTAAAATCATTGCATTACACATTACACAGCATCACTACTTTGTCATTAAAAGACTACATAAATATAGAAGGATGAAATAACATTAAATATATTTTAAGGAGGTGATCAAGAAACTAGAATACATTTCTTGATCACAACATTTTCTCTATTTCTGCATGATTTCTTTATGTATTAATACCTCAGGTCTCCACTGCTACACTTCTCTACAGCAGCTTCGTCTGCTCTCATCTGTCCCTTTGGAAGTGTTTCTGTTTATTTACTGCCACTATAAAAAGGTTTTAAGACAAATTAAAAGCAGATTTCTTAAAATATGGGCAATTATCCAAAATATTAGAAGAAACAAACAGTACTTGGTGTAGCAGAAAAATCTCAACACGACCACCAACAGACTGAGAAATCCGCTTTATTTGGATCGACAAGTTCAGACGGTACAAAAGAAACGGAGGTATATTACTAAAAACAGTCCAATTCAAGTAAGAAAAGAGTCCTTTAAATGCATAAGTGAGGTTCCCTCGGTGGGGGGTGGTGTTCGTGGTGCCAGCAGGGATATTCAGTCTAAAGGCGGAACGAAGAAGCTCTTACACACTGAATGCTGAGTATGCGTCGGTTCTTTCTACATAAACGTGATGAGTACGGGGGAACAAACAGCCGCGTCGACTTTTTATACTCGACGCACGTCGGTTTTATCATCCACAGATTTTTAAAAAAAAAGCTAATTAGAGACAAGTCCGTCGTTTCTGCCGCGTCAGCTCTTTAAAACGTTGGAAACTGATGGACTTCTTGCAGGAGTGAGTTCGTGTTACTAAAGCATGCAGAATGTGGGTGAATGAGGGTTAAAACGTGGCTCCGTCCACAATGACTTCAGACCTGCAAACGATGGGCGGGAGACGCGTCCCACAGAGTTGTGTGTTTGAGGAGTACAGGTTGAAAACGAAGGCTGACCTGGATTATAGTCGTCTTAAAAAGGTTCACCTAGATCTAAAAACACAAAGCAGAAGCAACGGCAGCACTTCTGTAAATCACACAAACTAATAAGCTAGAAAATCCAGAGGTTTTACACGGAGAGGCTGAGGTCCTTTCAGGCGAGGGGGCCCTTTATCACCAGAACACACGCCGAGCAGTCAGTCAGTCACCTGACATGATTCATGGGGGGAAGGAGGGAGAGGGGGGGGTTTGCAGCAGTGGTCAAAAAATATACATACTGTGTGTGAGGGCTCATTCACAGACATGAAGACCCTTCGGCCAGTACAGAGTTAGGTTGAGGTTCGGGTTACAACACAAACCAGCAGTCGGTTTCATGATGTTTTCATATTTAATTTCATTTTAAAGAAAACTAATGTGTCTCGTCGCGCCTCCTACAGCTGACAGAAAGGTTTCTGTCAGTGGAACTGACGACGGCTCCTCGGGAAGTTGTACTTCACGTATTTTTCACAAATTTTTCTTCTTTTTTAGAAAAGATGAATAACGAAGTCGTCCCGTCGGTTGGTCTAAATGTGTGATCGCTTTCACTGCTCACGTTGTGGACACGACGCTGCAGGAGCGCTAACGGTGATGTCAGGCGTGGCGAGAGACGCGTGTATGACAGACGGGGAGGAGTCTGACGACCCGGTGACATCGTCAGCTCCGTGGTTTCCTGGTTGAAGTCTGTATCTGGTTATTTTACAGGACAAACATCCGTCGGGGGACATGATCAGAAACGAGGAACGGCTCGTTCTACGCCTGCAGGACGAACTCTGAGCTCTTTGGTGACGTTTCCGTGAACTCGCATTATGAAAGCAGGCATGCTGGATAAAGTTAAAGAAAACGTACGCAGATTGGAGGGAAATCGAACTTCCTGATGTTTGGAGCAGCTACATGAAGCTGGATGATGAAAACCCTACATCGCTCGGGTGTGCAGTATGCTGGAGTTATTAACTGACCTCACTAACAGACCCTCGACCAGTCAGCACTTCTTACTCCCAAATATTTGTCCCACTCTCCTTCTTACTCCTCCTTCTCCCCCTGCTGCTGCTCCCTCTACAGCTACCACCGTGTCTAACAATACTATTACATGTCATACTGTTGGCTGCTCTGGCTGGAGGGCAGGAGTGGTGGTGGAGGAGGAGGAGGAGGAGGGGGAGGAGGAGGAGGTGGGGCTGCTTCCTCTGAGGCGGGGGGCGGTGCGGCAGCCACATTAGGGTTGGATGCAATAGAGCTGGCTTCCTGGGCTGCCCCGGGGTCCGAGGAGGCTGCTGCTGCTGCTGTTGTTGTTGTTGTTGTTGTTGCTGCTGTTGTTGTTGTTGTTGTTGTTGCTGCTGTTGCTGATGCTGCTGCTGCTGCTGCTGCTGCTGCTGCGCCGTCAGAGGGCGGAGGCGGCATGCTGCTGCTGCTGCTACTGCTGTCATCACTTGGAGCGCTGCTGTTGGGAGTGCTGCTCTCCCTGGAGGGCTCCGGGGGAGGGGTGGCTTTATCAGAGGCAGAGGAGGGAGGGTCGGATGGAGGGGGCGGAACCGCCTGGTGGTCTGAGGGGGGTTCTGGAGGCGCTGCCTCATCTGCAGAGGGGAAGGTGGGACAAAGACATTGAAGGTTTAAGCAGTTGGACAAGAAATGGTCTCCAAGTGTTGCATTAGTCCCTTTCTATTGGTGATAGACAGCTCCTGATGCACACGAACGCAGCACGGTGATGCACACGGAGCAGGAAACAACCCTGTGTGTGTGTGTGTATGTGTGTGTACCTGTCTCCATCGGTGTGGGCTTGTCCTCCTCCTTGGTCCCTGAGGTGGGGTTAGCTGTGCTGCTAGCATTAGCACCACTCTGCTCTGCAGCTTTGTTTGCAGCAGCCTCCTGTTGCTGCTGTTGTTGTTGCTGCTGTTGTTGTTGTTGCTGCTGCTGTTGTTGTTGTTGAGCAGCCTTCTCCGCCTGCTCGGCCGCCTCGCGCTCCCTCTCCTCCGCCCGGCGCCTCGCTGCCTCCTCAGCAGCAGCCATCTCGGCGGTGAGCTTCTCCATGTCCACCTCCACCTTCTGACTGCACAGCTGGAGACACAGGAAGCAACGACGACACGCAGTTCATTCACAGAAGGACTGAAGCAGAAGAAACTTTGCAGACGGTAATCTTTGAGAGTTGAATGTGATCTAATCTGGAGTTCGGAGGCCGTGAATGTGTGTCTACGACACTCGGCCCTCTCTAGGTGGAGAACTTTTTGCTCTACCCGCTTCAGTTCAGAGTTGAATGAGTCGGTGGTCTCCAGAAAGCGTCTCTTCTTGTCCTGGTGGCGATCCTCAATCTGCAGAAGTTCTGCCTCCAGCTTCCTCTGAAATCACCCGGACGCACATGAGGTTCAGCGGTCATGGACGTGAAGCTTCTCCGATACTGCCGTCACAGGTTTAAACAGCGCGACCTACCTGGTGCACCATGAGCGACTGCACCTGCCTCTTGAGGACCTGCATGCGGGCCGTGGTGACCACCGAGCGGACGTCGGGCACCACGATCTCGCTGAGGATGTCGCTGATGAGGCGGTGGTTCCTCTGGAAACGCGCTGCTGCCGTGTGCTTCACTGAAAAACCATCATCGTAGTCTGGTGGAGGAAAAAACATGAGATGAGCGGACCTCCGAGAGGGCGGCAGACAAACTGATGTCTGAAGAGTTTGATTGGTCGAACCGATTCAAAACATCCAACAAACATCACAGGGCCTGTATCTACATTATATGAACCGCTTGTGGATGTGAACTTGCCATCGGGGTCCTCGGCGGGCTGAATGCTCATGTATGGCTCTCCTTTGTCCATGCGGCTCTGCCTCTGCCTGCTCTCCTCCTCCATGGCTGCCTCGGCCCGGTTCTTGGCGTTGACGTAGGCCAGGTAGGCTGGAGAGTTGTGGTACGCCTTCAACGAGTCGTTGTACTCGATCTGAGAGAGGAGAGAAGGATTATACCTGTACTTGTCCGGAAACTTTTACCATCTCATGACCCTTTTGTTAAATGTCAGGTGTTCATACTTTGCTGCATTGTGAAGTGACGTCTAACGATTAAAGGGATAATCCACTCAAAATAAATCGTTTGACCATCAAACCCAGAACTTCCCTAAATATGTGTTTGTAGGAAGGTGGTTGAGGTCCCCATCCATCCACCCACCCATCAGGGCTCTGCTCTCCCTATGTGGTTAACAATGTATTTTAAAAAAACAAATCCACTGGACGAGAACCACCAGGATGTTTAAAGCCTGAATGAGTGAAGCCGTGTTTGACCTGCAGGTTCCTGTTCATCACCATTACAGTCTCCTGCTCTCAGAACCAGGGGGCGACTGAGTTTCAGGGCCGACACAGATTATTGGTTATCAAGCAGACCAATAAACTGATTTGGAACCGATATGCATTTGCAGTAAAAAACTAAAATCTTTTGTGGCAAAATTTGGAATAACAATAAACGAATCTTATTGTGAAGGTACACGTCAATTTGGGGTGTTTATTGTGAAAACAAAGAAATACTTAGTACAGCGTCGAGGACAGCGGTGTTTTTAACTTCTTACCTATGAAACAGTCCTCTGAGCCGCTGAAGGCTTCTACCTGCGACAGAAGTGAGCTCGTCTGTGGCAGAGGAGCCGTCAGCGCTGATTGGCCATTACGCGTAAGGTGTAACCAATCAGATAAAGCTGGGGGCGGGACTTTCATAAAAATGCAAAATATCATCCCGGATAATCGGCCGACCGCTACAACGAACATCTGGCCTGTAGCTCGTTTTCCATGTTAGACCTTCAGCTAGCGCTAATTCACAGATTGACAAAAAAAATTCTGATATTTGATTATTTTGATGATGCGTGAGGCATTTTGTGGTCACCACTTCCCGTTGAGACACCTGTGACAGGAATGAAAAGACAAACAGCGGCTCACCTTCTCAGCTTCGTACTCGTTGAGGTAGTCCTGCTTCTCTTCGTCGGTCAGGTCCCTCCACATCCCTCCGATGATCTTTCCGATCTCCCACAGCTTCAGGTCCGGGTTGGACGCCTTCACTTGGTCCCATACCTAGCATGTGCACACAAGTAGTGGATCCACACACACACACACACACACACACACACACACACACACACACACACACACACACACACACACACAACACATGACACACAACACATCAGGTCACCGCAGGTCCACTGAAGACGAGCGTAAATCAGGTTAGTCCGAGACAATGAAGGAACTAAAGGAGGAAAAGTGCAGAGGAAAGAAACAGTTCCCAAGATGATGCATCGAACTCGGTAAAGCATTTGAACTGTTAAAAACCAGCTCAACAAAATGGAATGAAATCTTTATTTTAAAAGAGAATCTAAGGATTTCTACCAAGAGTAGATTTAGTCTTTGAGCAGCATTCAAAGCTGAAGTTGCAGCTCTGACAGGAGAGATGAGATGTAGAGGGGAAGTACAGGAGCAGGAGCAGGTCAAGGAAACCAAAGGTTCTCAGTTCCCTTCAGGGTTGACAGACACACACACACACACACACACACTGTGAGCCAACAGAGGGAGATAGAGGGGAGAGAATGTCCACTGGGTGGAGGAGGAGGAGGAGGTGGTGGTGGTGGTGGTGAGGCGTCATGGCTTGGCTGTTTCCCACCCTCAAACCCCTGCCAACTTTTCAGGGGATGGGAGGACAAGCAGTAAAAGCAGACACCGTGGATGGGTGTCTTACCTTCCTGCTTACCTTCCGGCTGTACCGCATGTAAGGCATCAGGGGCTTGTCTGGAGGTTTGGGAGGCTTCGGCACGGTGATGCCCGTGGAGTTCTGTGGAGAGAAGAGGAGAGGGGAGATGGAGGGGGAACAAAAAATAAATAAAAGGGCAGGTTTAGAGAGAGGGAAAGCAAAAATAAATAAAATTTAAAAAAAATAACATCATCTGATTACAGTCTGATCACAGGGTGAAAGGTGAAGTAAGAAATTTGAAAAAGACACAAACCATACAGTCTGTTTGTACCACAGTCCCTCCAGGAAAACGCGATAAAGATAATCAACGCAAATGCCGCAAAATTTTTAAATTTGCGTGGTTTTTCCGCAAAAAACATCATCAGAATTTG
The DNA here is from genome assembly GCF_022577435.1 of Embiotoca jacksoni. Classification (NCBI taxonomy): domain Eukaryota; kingdom Metazoa; phylum Chordata; class Actinopteri; family Embiotocidae; genus Embiotoca; species Embiotoca jacksoni. The sequence continues at coordinate 142,536 of NW_027185432.1, forward strand.
AGCTGAAATTATTAAAAACATAAAGTAAATCTTTTCAAACAGAACTGACTTAATTACCAAAAATGACTCATCATATCCATCCAGAAAGTCTCTGCTCCTGTTTTCATCACCAAATAAAACTCTGTTCACCGGAGGAAACCGGAACAAGAGGAGAAACAGGAAGTGATGGGGTTTGTGGGAGATGTGTTCTTCACATTAAAATGATCTGATTAAATGTTTGTGATCAAAGGAAGTGATTCCATATTACTGGATGTTAAATGAGTTTTCTCCACACGTCCAGTTGTCAGAGACGTCTCTTTGTTTGTTTCATCCAGCAGGTCTATGTGTTGAATGAACATGAATTAAACAGCATCTCATCTGTCTTATTTTGACAGCTGATGTAGTCCTTGTTTCTATATTCCAGTCACAGACGGTCTGTTCTGGAAACATACACAGCTTTTAGGACCTTGTAGGAACTTTGAGCTTCACGGTTCACTAAATTCAATAAATAAATAAAAAAGATTAAAACTAAAATATTTCTGTGATGTGCAGCATGATTATTATCACAGGAAGTGATTACAGATTTATTACTTTATCAGGTAGAGGTTCTTTCTCAACTTGCAATTTGTTGTAATTCCCACAATAGTCACTTGAAACTCGAGAAATTACATCACAATTTTTCAGAAAATCCACCATTTTTGCATTTTTTTTGTTCTGGAAACATACGCAGCTTTTAGGAGCTTTGAGCGTCATGGTTCTAAGTTTAATAAATAAATATAAAAAAAGATTAGAACTAAAATATTTATGTGACACAGGAAGTGATTACAGATGTATTACTTTATCAGGTAGGGCTTAAAATTTTTTTTTAATTGTTCTTTCTCAACTTTTTCTAATTTCCGTATAAAACGCCACAATTGAAATCCCAATTTTTCAGAAAATCCGCCACAAAAATCTAAAATGTTCGATCACAACAATCACGAAAAACTCCTGGAAGGACGAAAAACTCCTGGAGGGACGGCCTCCCGAGGACGTCTGCACCAAAACATGCTCACAGCTCACATTCGCTTCAGATTAACTTTCCCTGGAAATGGCTGAGCCAACTGTGCAGGACAGCAGCAGTGTTATTAAATGTACTCATTATATCAGCACATCATGGCTGCCATATTGTAATTAACGGTTCATCAATCAACAGACGACATGAAGCGGCTCGTCTGAGGGAAATGTTTTATCAAATATATCGACTGCTTGTTGAGCGCACTGAAAATGAAAAAAACAGAAAAGCTCGAGCAATTTCTTTCTTCCTGGTTTTGTATCAATGTAAATGAGTCATTTAAGAATTATTTAACACTAAAGAAGCATGTTTTCCTCTGACACCCACAAAAAGATGTTTGTTGTTTTTTTATGGGAGAAAATGGACCGCTCACTTTTTCATTCACGAAAACCGAGGGTTAAACGAGTAACTTGAAGTCCAGAGTTTGTCTGTATTTGTAACTGAAGAGGAGATTACGTGTTGTGTCACTAACTTGTATGTATTACTGATTGATTTAAAACGGAGGTAATTTTTTACCTCCAACCTCTTAGAAAACTAAATTTAAACAACTGAATTTGATGTTTTACAGCAAAATGAGTTAATTCAATATTCTATCATATTACTTTAGATATTAGTCTCAAGTTGTTCTGGAACAGTGTGTTGGCCAAATAAGCATCCAAACCTCAGCCATCCAGTCGTTTCACTGTATGAGAAATAACAAAAGGTAAAAGCATGAATCTGAACACGACGGGTTTTTGACAAATGAAGAACTTTTCCTTTGTTCAAATACTCCAATGATCATAAATTTCCTCAAACGTAAATCTAATATTGTTCATTTCAATTTTTCCAAAAATAATTTCTGTATCAGCCCCACCGCCGAAGCCTTTCATACGACCCCCTACATCTTGTCCTGAGCCCCATACAGGTTCCTGTTGTTATTCTAAAATGCCTCCATCAATTCATTACCCTGCTGGAGCCTCCGGAGCTCCCTCCCAGCCGGAGGTTGTTGTAGGCCAGATGGCTGTAAGGATTGTAGCCCACAAACCCTGGGGTGGAAGGCATTTGCTGATGGAAGACAAATGAGACAAAACACGAATGAGAAATGGCTCACAAACAAGAGGAGGAAGAGGGATAAACATAAATAAGTGAAAAGGAGGGGAAAACGTGAAGATATATGTTGATTTCTTTTGCTTGTTTGTTTTCCATGACCTCATCATGCAAGGCAAAAAAGGCAACTGGCGTGCAGGCTGGCATTCAGAGAGAGGGCACAACATGTAAATCCCATTCAAATAGTTCCGTGTTCAGCACAAGTAGCATTTAATTTAACCGCGTGTCAGCGCCACGCCATCTCGGCTTTACACAGTGTTGTGCCCTGCTGCTGAATGGAAGGAAATGAAAAGCATCAGAACAAGCGCTTTGACTCTGTAACTCTTCACATGTCTGCTAAACATTAGAAGCGCTCCACTCAGACATTTGAAGTTCTTAAAATCAGATTTCAAACCAACTTGCTCCCCTCGGCCGTATCGTCTCGTAACGGTGCATAAAGACCCCGTCTGTGCAAGACCTCAAACAAGTGGTGGCATGACAGGAAAAAGCAGGAGTGGAAGCGACGATGAAGAGCTGAATAAGATTTGTGGCGACCTCGCTGTGTTCAGACGGAGAGAAAGCGAGAGAGGACTAACTTGGCCACTAAACAGTAAAGAATAAGAGTGGAGGTGAGAGTGGGACACTTACTGTTGTTGGCGCGGGGGGAGGGGGTGGGGCGTAGGAGGGGCGTTCTGAGCGAGACAGAAATAAAAAGGAGAAAAATGAGGTTATTCTGCCGTTACATCAGCATGCTGTGGAGAATTTACAGACTTGTTTTTGTGTCTTGAAATAACTGCGTCTTTCAGTCGTTTCACGGGCACGATATTTTAAATTGTGATTATTTGTTTATAGCCCCATGTTAATTATGGCATATGCCTCCTTCACACACACACACACACACACACACGTAAAAAATAAAAACACACACACACACAAGGCAAAGGCTATTAATGAGAGGAAAGGGAAACACTTCTCTTCACTGATGGTTATTTACTAAACCGTGACACATGCCGTTTGCTCTAATAAAAACAATACCACCATTCAGGGCATGTTTTCTTCGTGTTATGAACATGTATATGGACTTACTTGACATCGTGGCTGGAGACTGGGCTAAGCAGAGCAGGCTATTTCCATATTGGTCAAACTACGAAAGAAAACATTGGAGAGAAAAAAATAAATAAATCAGCCACACAAAATAGCTCAACTATTTCAGTTTAGTAGCTTGGGAGAGTAAAAAGCAAAAAGAAAGTAATAAATGAACAGAGAGGAATAGAGGTAGGAGATTTAAACCTAAAGTAAGGTGATTATAAAATATAATCATCGCCACGGCCCTTTGTGAGGGAAAACAAACCCGCATATTACATTGATGTCAACGGAGAATCGGAGGAAGTTGAGCTTTTTCCTCCAAACGGCTGCTTTAAACTAACCGGTTTAAATAATAACGCCATGTGGAAGAGTTGCTGTGTGGTTAGTTACACCAACAATGATGTGAAAAACTCTGATGTCCGATTTGTTTCCCTGTCATGTCCTAAAAAAGATCCTGAGAGAAGGGCTTTATGGCTCCACTCTAAAGAAGGGAAGACTGACGTGACCTGAGAAATGAGGGATCAAATTAAACTTTGTTACCTATCCAGCGTGTTTTACGGCAGGCAGAGTGGAAATATGACCCATAGACACATTTTTAAAGTAATTCTGATCCGGTAGTTTCAGACGGATTGGTGTTGTAACGCTGTTTTACATCGAAGTCTATGAAGAGAGTCGTATGTTCTCCCTCAAAAGGGGCGGGGACGTTTCTGAAAGCCAAAGTTCCCGGATGTGCCGGTCTGCTCTATTGGCTAAATTATCTACAGCCTTATTTTATAATATTATATATATATATATATATATATATATATATATATATATATATATATGAAACACCAAGAGGATGTGCAGAAGTCTGGTTTTCTCTCAGTTCACTTGAATTAAAAAAATATATAATGAAAAGTGACTATACTCATTATTTTTGCCAATTATTTTTTTTTTTGTATAAACAACCGAAAAACCTTCCGTCGCTGCTTTAATGACAACAATGGCTGACTGGGCTTCAAATGCTAACATTAGCTTCTTAGGCCTGGCCAACACTAACACAGAGAACATTTGCCCGGTCTTCGTTTTGCAGCTCACCGTCAAATTAAATTAATCATGACGCAGTTTGGTTACAAAAACGCACAGAAACACAAACGGCTGTAGGACGTTTGAATAAAGCGGACTGTTGAAGCTAAGCTAACGGAAAATAAGTCAGCAGCTCTCGGTGCCGCTCACCACATGGAGGCCATTCGGTAGCCTTACAAGCTAAATATTTAACCAGACACATGTAGGTAGTGTCGACATAAAATATACAAAACCGCAATTTTCTTTTTACATTTTCAACAAATAATGGTGTAAACAACGTAAACACACTCACTCAACAGTCCTTTGTTCACTCTGCGGGGCCGCTTGTTCCGCCTTCACACAGACCGGAAGTGTTCCTCCACATTTGGTCACCGGAAAGGGTGCTTTCAGAATAAAGGGGTATTTACTTCATATGCACAGTCACTGCTTGGCGGCGATTACCGGACTGTATATAACAAAAAATAAAGGCAATTACCGAATAACTCAATATAGATAAGACAAGGCTTTAAGTTCACAATACTTCCAATTAAGTAACATTTTTAGTCAATTTTTCAGACCAAGGATTGTGATTGAATGATAGTTTTGGATGACAGCGTTTACAAAGCAGAATGATCCTTTGCTTGTCGTGACTTGGGCTTCTTCCAAGTATTTGCGCATGTAAAAATGTATCGGCTTATTTGGATGAGTTGCAAAACCCAAATAATCAAATTACCAAAAAAAAAAAAAAAACGTCTTCGTGTCCCCAGTTTTCATAAACCTATCAGCAATATTTTTTTGGAGCACAGCAGAACCTTTTTTTTTTGCCTTCTTCCAGCCTTAAAAGAGTAACATGTTTGCATCTTATTTTGCACATGCAAATGTGTGCGTCTTGAAAGCAAATGTTGGAGTGTAATTGTACAAATTATTTAACTTACAACAAACAATATATTTATCAGAGTTATTTATAAGAAACAAACTTAGTGCCTTGGGATCTGCATCAGAGGTTATTAAATACATTCTGGTGCCCATTGCATCAGGAGACGTTTGAATCAATGAGAAAAACATAACAGGTATACAACTTGTAAATGGCATTATAACTTATTTACAGGTAGACAATAAAAACATGAGACAATAAAAAATGATAACAATAATTAAAGAAAAGGGTTATCTTGGTAACCCTTACCATAACCCTTTCAGCTGAGAGCTTTAGTTAAGGTCAAGTCCTTTCTCTCCTCAAAACACCTGGAGAAAGTCATCCGTGCATTTATCTCTTCTAAGTTGGACTATTGTAATTCTTTGTATGCTGGAACTGGTCAAAATCTTTTGTCACGCCTTCAGTTGGTGCAGCGAGACTTCTAATTGGTACACGCAGGCGTGAGGACATTTCACCCATCTTGAAATCCCTTCATTGGCTACCAGTCCAGTACAGAATTGATTTAAAAGTCTTAATGTTTGTTTTTAAGTGTCTAAATGGAGCTGCCCCTGCCCATCTGTCCGACCTGCTGCAGCCCTACATCCCACCTCGCTCACTCGGGTCTCTCGACCAACAGTTTTATTTGTTCCTCGATCAAAAATGACAACCCGGGCTGACCAGCCCTTCTCTGTTGCAGCCCCTTAACTCTGGAAAAACCTTCCCCTTCATATTAGGCTGTCATCCACTTTACCAAAGTTTAAAAGCCGTTTAAAAACCTTTTTATTTTCACTGGCCGATCCGCTTTGATCTGTACTTGTTACTTTTGTGATTTGTGTTCGCTCGTCTTGATTTTGATCTTACTTATTTTTATTAATCCAGTCTTTTCCAATGCATGACTGTTTGTCTTTGAGCAGCACTTTAAGCAACCTTTGTTGTGTTTTAAATGTGCTGTACAAATTCATTTTGATTGATTGATTGATAATTCATCACCATTTTAATTTTAGGATTTATGCAGACAACAGTAGAAAGCAAGTTGCATTCCTATTTTTGATTGTTCAGCATGTATTTTGGTATTTTATGCATTCTTAAGAGGAAAGGGACAAAAATCAAAACAAAGCTGTGGACAAACTGAGAACTTTGTAGTTCATAAAGAGTAAATAGTTCCTGAATCACTACAATCTACAAAGTGATCAGAGACGTTATTTGAATAGGAGTTAAACCAACTCTTTGTAGCCATATGTAAATAATATGTTGGGGACTATTTTTGCATTAAATGCAAACTGTTTTTATTTACATAGAAACATGACGATAAACAGCTTTTAGAATTTAGTGCAATACGTTGACCACTGAGTTGACCTGCGGGACATCACGGAGGTAAGACGTCCTCTCTGGAAGAAGGTTTTTGTTAATATTGCTCACATGATGCAGTTTGTTCATGTTGACAAAGTGAGGTTCTTCAAGCAAAGTAGAAAAGAGCATGAAGGGGAACTTGTGTCGTTTATGACGTCATGAATATTCTGAGGATTTCAATGCAATATCATGAAGGTTTATTTGGCAGCTGTACAGCATACAGTACATTTCTACAAGTGTCATTTTCTAATGGGGATAGTAGAAAGATAGACATATTTTTCCCTATTGAGAATTTACTGAAAATATTCTGTGTGTTTCAGGATGTGGCGCTCTGGTGAACCCTCGAACACCGGAGGAAATGAGAACTGTGTCGCACTCCATTCTGGTACTTGGTTCGACTGGAGTTGCAATAATGCTGCAGTGTTTGTCTGCTCAGACGGTGAGAGAAACAGATTATAATATCTGATGTTATAGTATATAATATCATTGATCCTTTGATCTGCATTAACCTGCATCGACTTGGCCAGCATCAGGAACCAAGCTGAGAATGATCACATTCAAAGTATGTCCTAGAACCGAGTGACGTGGATCGGCCTCTACAGAGACCCGTGGAAGTGGTCCGACGGGACGCCCATTTCATTTGGAATCAGGCACCTGCTCCTTCAGTTTCGGCTCGTTGAAAAACCTCCTGATGGGCGTGTGTTTTGCCGTTCCCATGTGAACTTTGTTCTTTGCTAGCGATTTTAAGCTACAATAACATCAGCGAGCTCTGGCTACATACTTTCTGAACAAAGCAAATTGCTGCTCTGCGGCAGATTTTAGATGGCAATGCCAGTCAAAGCAAACAGCCAATTGCAGCACACGACACACGATTTAAACTGCAAAGACTTTTTATGGGTTAAAATAAAACATAGGCAGACTCTTACTTCCAATCAGCACCAATGAAATGAAAATGAGTATGAAATAGACCAAGATAAAGAGATAAGGAACCTCATATTAGGTCATTTTAATAATGGCAGATTTAGCCACGCCCCTAATCTTGGCGGGTCCAGGTGGAAAGCAAGAGCAGGGGGAAACAATACAGGGGCAGATAATACATTATACATTTGTATTAACTGTTGGCTATCCAATTCAAACACTTCCTTTCTGGATTTTACTGTCGTTACTTATTTGTTGTAAATAATACAACCCTGTAGGGAGCAGGTAACCTTCTCAGTTCCAATGTCATATTTACAGGGACTAAGAGACAAACAAACGGAGCGGAGACAGACTTCGATCCACTCAGGGCGCCGCATGGACTTTAAATAAAACATGAAACCAGCTTTGTTGCCGAGCGGTTCTGTTTCTCCGGTCGTTTCCATCTCGGCAGTGCCTGAGTCAGCCGAGCTTCCGGCTGATCCAAAAAATGGGCAAAGAGATGCTGAGGTGGTCCACGTTGTAGACGATACTTATTCTATTTGGACTTTTGCGGGGGAACTGAAGCCGTTACATCTCTCTCTTCAGAGCCACCAGACTCCTTTGACAAAATCAGTCATTTTACCCAACACTTCCTGGTTTATCGCTGCCTCCATTGGTCAGTTTGTTTGCCTGATTGTGCGTCTTTGGTTTTAGTTTAGATCCGAACTGAGAAGCTAAAACACCACCAAAGTCACACAGTAACACAAACACGACTACTCGTCTGTACGCAGTCACGTTCAGGAAACCGAACCAGGATTTCACGGTGCCGTGGCTCCATCACCGAGCTCGGCTGGGAACACTCCTTCGTTGGTTGGTTGGTTTGTTGGTTTGTGTTTCTCAGATGAGTCGGAGACTGGAGGACTTCGGCCTGAGTAAAGACGTGAGGCTGAGCTGGAGGAAGCAGCCCGATGGAAAGATCTTCCACTCCGAAGAAAAAGAGGAGAGGAAAACGAAGGAAGAGATTACTTGCAGCCTTCCATGAATTTATTTGACCAATTAATTACTAGTGTTGTGTTTTTTGCAACTTTGTTTGTTTATCCTGAAGAATATTCATTCACGTTATGTAATGTTTTTGTGCTGTAGTCAGCAGTTTGTACCTTTTAGATGAGTAACCTGCATGCACAACATTTTCCATTTTTTTCAACTTTTTAAATATTATGTAGGTGAACTTTGCAAAGCGGCAGAAAGTGTACAGAAAAGATTCCAGGCCGCGGTTGAATTTGGAGGCAGGTCTGCCATGTTCAGAGTCATGCAGGTATCTCAGCATGTGGCTTTTTACACAATGTGTGCAGAGATACGGCCGACGTGCTGGAGCCAGATGAAGACGTGTCAGAGGACATTTACCATCATCAATCTCCACGAGCGCTTCAGGGTTGGTTTGCATTGAAGGTTCCACGATCTCCTGAAAAAAAAAAACGCCAGCCTGCGGTCAAGTGCAGAGGAACACCTGCTCACTGAAGTTTCATTTAGTGTCTTGTACAGAAAGAACACATCTCGGACCGTGGAGCTGCAGAATCATCAAGACTGCAAGACCAGAACTGAATGTTATTCAGGCCTTTATAAAAACCTGATTGATACTTTTAAACTTTAATACTCTTTCTGTGTAGTGTTATGTTTAATTCTATGTCCTGCTATGAATGCAGTTGCTTATGTGTGTTTGTGTTTGTGTATGTGCGTGCATATGTGTGCATTATATATCTTTGAGTTCTAGGTGCAGCTCCCTGATGAGCTACTGAGGGCATGAATGTGTGGGTGTATCCTATATTACATTACATTACATTACATTTAGCTGACGCTTTTATCCAAAGCGACTTACAATAAGTGCATTTCAACCATGAGGGTACAAAACCCAGAACAACAACAATTAAGAAAGTACAATTTTCTTCAAGATAGCCAAACTTCAAAGTGCTATAAGTAAGTGCCATTTTAAGTGCTACTAAAGTGCTACCTATTCAAGGTAAATATAAGTGCCGCCTTGCTCCGCCCATGCTCTCTCTCACCTTCCTGGCACCAGATGTGGTCTTCAGTTTGATTGTCACATTAATTATTATTATTTTGTGTTAGGTAATAAAAGGTCACCTTTTTTTTTTACATCGAACTCGGTGTTGTGTCCCTCCTTATGTTGCGACTTTCGAGCCGGTCATAACAATAGTTGTAGAAAGGCTGTTTAATGTTCAATATTTGTTCAGTTCTGTCCAATCATCATCCATCAGTGAGATCATCGTTGGCTTGTGAACGTTATGAAGCCTCCAGTTCAGTTTCTGTCCGTCACCATCTTTGCTAGTACGGAGCGGTTTGGAGCAGGAAGTGACCATATTTGGACGAGCTGGGGGAGGAGCCATCGGTGGATCTGACCGATCTGATTGGAAACCTGACGATACTACGTCCCGTCCACCGATAGCTGTAACCTGACTGCACCACAGGCCTGTCAATCAAACAGACACGCCCCCAAAAACAGGTCTTCTTGAATCTTCTTTTCTAATGAATGAGGGATTATTTTCAGATGGACCTCCAGAAAACTAATAAGAAGGAGTGACTTTAGCTAACAACACCGAGATAACTGATGGACACATTTTATTCACTTTTTGTTTACTGTTTGTTTTTTTCTTTAGTTTCATTTGGAGCTCCTCCAATTGCAACATTCATAACTAGAAATGATATGCACAGCTAAAGTATTACAGAAAATGAACCAGGGAGGCGGGATGTTACTGTAATGCAACGTTAACACTTCCTTAAACAGGTCACATGACATGAGTGGCTGCTCAGTGACTCACTGAACATTCAAACCCTGTTTGTTTCTAAATAGTGAGTCAACGGCTTCCAATCCGAACGGACCAGTGCTGTCATGAGCAGCAAGAAGGTTCTGGGTTCCAAACTGATTTCTGTGAGGAGTTTGCATGTTTCAAAAGTCCAAAGATATTCATGTTGGGTTCTTCAGTGATGTGACACCCTGACTGAACGCTCCCTCGAAGAGTGTTTGTGACGTTAGCGGTTTAGGTTGTGGTCAAGCTGAATGATGGGAGCAGCATAGCTAATACATTGTGCAGATAGTCTGTTTGTGTGTGTGTGTGTGTGTGTGTGTGTGTGTGTGTGTATTTATTAATTGCTCTTATTTTTTTCTAAAATAATTATTTTCACTGCTTTTCACTCAGCAAGACTTCCAAATTAAAAAAAAGTGAAAAGTGGTTTGAAAAAGATGGTGAAATTTCAAAATCAGATCATGTCAAAATAAAGCCTTTTTTTTTACATGTTTATTTCAGCAAAGGTTTATAAAAGTTGTCGATTCGCTCAGAACATCACTGAGCTTCCACAACCAAATCGTTATGTTGTGACCAGAGCTGTAGTTTTTATTCATTCCTCTTGTGACACACAAAAGGTGACCTGCATGATTTACAGTTTTATCACTACTTAATATTAACCAGTCTTTAGCTTTTAAATGTATATTGCCTTTACAAAAAGCTGTATTTTCTTTTTTTTTCTTCTCCTGAAACAAAATAAACACATTGTCATGACACTTTTCTGTTTCCTATCAACATTTTTCTTTTACACTCGTTCTGTAGCTTCACTATTGTTTTCCAAAACTGATACGCAACTACAAAAGGGAATACAAAAAAAAGGGAATGTCCAAATTAATTAACTGTTGCTATCTTAATGACATAACACACTTCAGGTAACACAACAGGTTGAGTCACATTCCTGTAGAAACTTCTGTGTTTCCGCGATCCGCGATGGAGCCAACTTCTGGCTCAGGAGGAGAGGAGATTAATCTCCTCGCTGAACATTGGGCTCCAGCCCCATACGGACTTGTATATTGTGTTTTCTCTGCCTCCTGTGCGTCAGTGTTTGGTGAGATTAAAGGACTTCCTGGTTCGAAAAGAAACCTCTTCCTACTGTGTCTGGGTCCGTTACAACACCATATCGCAACAAACACTGCAGGTCTCACAACAGGTGGAGTCACATTCCTGTAGGAACTTCCGTGTATCTGTATATTTCCAGTAAAATGAACGAATATTGTTGGCAGAGATTTCTGGAGCATCAGAGTTCTTTCATCCATCACCTGTATAAGAGGACGACCTGCATGCCTGACAGTCAGAGCTCTCAGCCGTCCCTGATCAGAAGAGCCAGGTGAGTCCACAAACTGAGGACATGACTTCTATCTAACAACTTCTCATCACAAATAATGTTTCAAATAAATGTCTCAACACCTGTTGGATGGAACAGAATTATAAAATGAAAACAAATTGTGAAGCAAACTTTTAATGTAAACTATTTATCCTGCCGTCATGGTGAACTGACGCTGACGGTACAATAGGTGAGTCTGCTCCGTGCTGTGGCGTCTCAGCAGGTGGTCACCATGAATCCTTTGGACATTGTGGACGTGGCCAACGGGGGGTTGGGCACGGGACTTTCACTTGCTTCATCGATTGCTAAAACAATACCGACACACCGGCAGTGCACCGTCCAGCTGACCAATGAGAGTTCCAGATACACTCTGTCTAACCCCAGGTAACGGTTTCTCCGTACGTTGTCCTCTTATCTTAAACTATGTTCTCCCACCGCTCAGATTGTCTCCACTTCCTGTCTTCAGGGTTTACATGGACAGTGGACGCTGCACCGTTCCGTTGCCGCCTGCCATTCGGCCGTCCTCAACCGGAGAGGCGCTTTTCACGAAGACCCCGAACACTGCTCGAGGATCCGTCGGCGTCTTCACGTACGATCTCTTCAACAACGACGCCAAAGCGTCCTCGGAGAAGCTCGCCGTCCTGTACCTGGTGCCGTTTGACCTCAACCTGAAGTCCATTGTCTACGCGGTGGGCGTCTTCGGCGTAGGTACAGAGTGCAATCGGCAACTTCTTCGCGAGATGTCCAATAACACGAGCGCGGCGTTCGTCCGAGGGAAAGCGAAGGCCGGCGGTCTCACACACAGCAACGAAACGGTCACCATCTTGGCAATGATGTCGGACTGCCCCACATCCGTCATCAAGCTGCAAGTCAGCGATTCCTGATAAACAATTTTCAAACTTACTTTTAAAAAAGTAAATGCATCTTTTCACAAATGATGTTTGTGGTTTTGTATTCTAATCGATAATATGACTTTAATATGTTGCATCAAATCAATATTGATCTGTCAGCTGATTCATGTTCTTCACTGTGAACTATAATAAATACATTTATGTTTGCATCAGTATCTATCAGTTATTGCTGAGCTGTCAAGAATAGTCACTGTGTTCATTTTCATTTAGTGCCATCAGGCCAAAGGTGAAGATTTGTCCAATACTTAAAATCCCTGAGAACTTTACAATTCAATTCAATTTTATTTATACAGCGCCAGATCACAACACAGGTTATTTCACGGCACTTAACACATTAAAGTCCTTACAGCAAGACGTTACAATATTATACAGAGAAACCAACAATTCCCACATAAGCTAGGAGGGAAAAAACTCCTCTTTAAGGGAGAAAAACCTCCAACAGAGGGAAGAAAAACTCCCTCTTAACAGGAAGAAACCTCCGACAGAACCAGGCTCAGAGGTGGGCGGTCATCTGCCTCAACCGGTTGGGGAGAGAGGAGAGCAGAGAGAGAAAAGGACAGCATAGAGATACAAGAGAAGAACTGTTGGTGGAGACGACAAGCGCAGGGCAGAGACATGCAGCTCCATGACGGGACATCTGGAAAAGAAAGAAGAGAAACTACGCGAGCGAAGGAACTGAATGCAGACAACAGATAATAAAAAGAAACTATGGGAGAGAAAAAGATGGTGAGGTATGAGTCAGTTAAAGAGTAGGAGGAAAGAAAAGAAGCTCAGCATGTAACGAGGTCCCCCAGCAGCCTCGGTCTATAACAGCATAACTAAGGGTTGTTCAGGTCTACCTGAGCCAGCCAATAGATACAATAGATAGGTTGATCTGATCTAATATGGAAGTATTAATTAAAGGAAAGACTTCCTTAAAAGGTTTAGTTGGGATGGGATCTAACAGACAGCTAGAGGATCCAGATGAAGAAATAATTATCGTTAACTCAGAGAGCTCAACAGGAGAGACATTTTCCAAGTTTACATCTGGTCCTACAGTTGTTTTCAGGGCTGCTGTGGTTAACATCACATCAGTGATGACTCTTTGTGACTCTTTGTCAGCCTGCTACAGTGCTGAAAAGAAACCTGGAGTTGTTCTTGTTGTCTTCTATTAATGATGAATAGTATAAAGTCCTGGCCTTATGAAGAGCTTTCTTATATAATATTAGACTCTCCTTCCAGGCCGGGTGAAATTCTTCTAAATTAGTGGAACTCCATTTCCTTTCCATCTTTCTAGTCGCTGCCTAGCAGAGCGTAATTCTGAGTTGTACCATGGAGACAACTTCCTCTGGTTCATGACTCTCTTCTTCAGAGGGGCGACATCATCCAGAGTTGTAGCAGGGATACTGCAGTGTTTTCTACCAGATGATCCACTTGTGTGGGACTAAGATCAACGTAGATGTCTTCCACTGCTTTAACACACGGCATCGAAGAGGATAAGCATGTAACTGCTTCCTTAAACTTGGCCACGGCATCATCTGACAGACATCTACTATAGTGGGATTTATTCCCACATGCTGTGTAGACCATTATTGTAACTTCAAATGTTAATATGAAGTGGTCCGACAAAACAGGGTTTTGAGGAAATACAATTAAATTTTCAGTTTCCATATGACAGAACCAGATGGAGGGTGTGGTTACCACGGTGAGTGGGTTTATTTACATTCTGAGAAAAGCCTGTAGAATCTAATAATGAGCTAAAAGTAGAACTGAGGCTGTCGTTGTCCACGTCAACATGAATGTTAAAGTCTCCCACTATCATCACTTTATCTGAACTCAGCACTAAATCTGATAATAAGTCAGAGAATTCAGTTAGAAACTCTGAATAAGGACCAGGTGGGCGATAAACAACAACAAATAGAATCGGTTTCTGTGTTTTCCAGTTTGGGTGTGAGAGACTAAGAGTCGGACTCTCAAATGAATTATAACTAAGTTTCGGCTTTGGATTAATTGATAAACTTGAGTGGAAGATTGCTGCCACTCCTCCTCGGCCTGAATCTCTAGGAATATGATCATTAATATGACTGGGAGGAGTTGCTTCATTAATACTAACATATTCTTAATGTTGCAGCCAGGAGAGACAGAGTAAATCAATCTGATGACCAGTTATCAACTCATTTACTAACAGAGATTTAAACCAGAGAGATCTGATATTTAATAGTCCACTTTTAATTATCAGATTTTTTTTTTGATCCATTAATTTGGTAGGATAAATTTTTATTACATTTTTATTGATAGATCTTTTCTTGAGTTTTTTTTAAATATCGGTGGTCTGGGTACAGACACAACCTCTATAAGATGTTGAATGTTTTGGGTGAGTGACAGCTCTAAAAAAGCTGCAGAGGAGCGTGTTAGACTGCAGCTCTGCGTCCTGGCCTCAACCCTGGATGTCAGGTTTTAGGGCTGTTAAGAGACATGGCCATATTTCTAGAAAGAAGAGCTGCACCATCCAAAGTAGGATGGATGCCGTCTCTCCGGATCAGACCAGGTTTTCCCCAGAAAGTATTCCAATTGTCAATGAAGCCCACATTGTTAGCGGGACACCACCTCGACAACCAGCGGTGAAGTGAAGACGTACGGCTAAACATATCATCACTGGTCCGGTTAGGAAGGGGTCCAGAGTAAACTACGGAGTCCGACATCATTTTTGCAAAGTTGCACACCGATTCAACATTAACTTTAGTGACCTCCGACTGGTGTAACCGGGTGTCGTTACTGCCGACGTTAATAACAATCTGACTGTATTTACGATTAGCCTTAGCCAGCAGTTTCAGGTTTGGTTCAATGTCGCCCGCTCTGGCCCCGGGAAGACATCTGACTCTGGCCCCGGGAAGACATCTGACTATGGCCCCGGGAAGACATCTGACTCTGGCCCCGGGAAGACATCTGACTCTGGCCCCGGGAAGACATCTGACTCTGGCCCCGGGAAGACATCTGACTCTGGCCCCGGGAAGACATCTGACTCTGGCCCCGGGAAGACATCTGACTCTGGCCCCGGGAAGACATCTGACTCTGGCCCCGGGAAGACATCTGACTCTGGCCCCGGGAAGACATCTGACTCTGGCCCCGGGAAGACATCTGACTCTGGCCCCGGGAAGACATCTGACTCTGGCCCCGGGAAGACATCTGACTCTGGCCCCGGGAAGACATCTGACTCTGGCCCCGGGAAGACATCTGACTCTGGCCCCGGGAAGACATCTGACTCTGGCCCCGGGAAGACATCTGACTCTGGCCCCGGGAAGACATCTGACTCTGGCCCCGGGAAGACATCTGACTCTGGCCCCGGGAAGACATCTGACTCTGGCCCCGGGAAGACATCTGACTCTGGCCCCGGGAAGACATCTGACTCTGGCCCCGGGAAGACATCTGACTCTGGCCCCGGGAAGACATCTGACTCTGGCCCCGGGAAGATATCTGACTCTGGCCCCGGGAAGACATCTGACTCTGGCCCCAGGAAGACATCTGACTCTGGCCCCGGGAAGACATCTGACTCTGGCCCCGGGAAGACATCTGACTCTGGCCCCGGGAAGATATCTGACTCTGGCCCCGGGAAGACATCTGACTATTATTATATAATAATAATATTATTATTATTATATTGATAATAGTTATTATATTAATATATTAATAATAATATGAATAAGATATATATATATATATATATATATCTGTGTTATATATACCTGACATCTGACAGGTAGCATTATCATTAAGGGAGGCAGGGTCGTAACTAAACATGTCACACTGAGCAGAAAAAACAAGAAGAGGTGGAGGGAGAGAGGGAAGACATCGCTAACTGCTAAGCTAGCAGTACCAAAACGCCAAGTTAAGTGAACGTTGGTCAAAGATTTAACAGTAGAATTGCTCAAGAAGAGCAAGCGTGAGTTTTAACTTGAGATTAGAAGAAGTGTGGAGAGAGTTAAGATACGTAGAATTCAGGAAAAGAAGCTGAAATAGCAGAGAAATAACACCAGTCACAATGTTTGTAGACAGGAAGTGACGCAATACGCTCACCGTAACGTCAGACGAGATTCCTCCAAATACACAATTCATGATTGTGTTACAGTAAATATTAAACCTGCTTAAATACTTAACTAAACATAAGTATTATGTACGATAATCACCAGCTTGTTAGCATGAAAATAAAATTAGTATGTTGGTATTAGCAACATTATTTGCTGTAATTACTGCACAATTTTGTCAGTTTACATAAAAAGTGACTTACAAACTTGAAATATTTCCATGTCCATGTTGTTTTGGAGTCATTATGGAGTCCCAAAAGTGACAAAAATAAGCAGCGACAGGCCATCTGATGAAAATCAAAATATATAATGGAACAAAAAAAAAAGTCAAAATAGTATGTATTAATATACACACATCTTTACAACTTCCTTTAAACTCCTCTACAAAAGTTGATGTGGTCTCCACAGATGGATTATAATCTAAAACTCCTGAATCCCTTTGGACTCCCGCAGGTTTCTAAATGAAGACGGGTGGCGACATTTTGTGAAGGTGCCACCTGACGCCAGACATCACTGGGATTTTTTTGCCTGTGTTTTTTTTTTTCTGGAGTGGTTGCTGCTGACATAACAACAACTTTGTGGTTATTAACATTCTTGCAGAAGATTCAACTGCCTAACTTTAGATCAGCGTTGTGTCTTGTAACGTCATGAGAAGTCACAAGTGCGGCTAGGGTGGGGTGGTGCAAGGGAATGAACAAACAGGCAAAAAGCAAAAGGTTCCCAGAAAAAGGTGAAGTTTTATTCTTCTATAACCCCACAACTCAGGTAACTCTTTTTATCCAAACAAAAGTGCAAAACAACCAAAAGCATCCAAGTGGAGTTAAGGGGTTGTTAAAATGAATAATGTTAGAAATAAGAGTCAATTTAGAGTGTCCTCGGTTCGTTTAGTTCCTCTTCAGTCTGGTTCTGTCCTCTCCTTTAGGCAGTCCTCCAGTCTACTTGTGCTTTCGGTCCTCCTTCCAGCCATGTGCTCCTGTTGTCTGCTTCCTGCAGCCTTGAAGTCCTTCCTCAATCAGGTGGATTAAACACTCACACCTGGGTGAGTGGTGAGGCATTCTGGGAGCTGCAGTTTGTAGATCGGTGGCCATTTTGTGGTGTGGCTGCCGATCTACAACGGGGATGTAGCACCCATCCACTACCTGGCCCCTGGTGATGCCACAATCTGTATTGATGCGGAGGTGGCGGGTCGGGTGCAATATTGTAACGTCTTGCTGTAAGGACTTTAATGTGTTAAGTGCCATGAAATAACCTGTGTTGTGATCTGGCGCTATATAAATAAAATTGAATTGAATTGTAAAGTTTTCAGGGATTTTAAGTATTGGACAAATCTTCACCTTTGGCCTGATGGCGCTAAATGAAAATGAACACAGTGACTATTCTTGACAGCTCAGCAATAACTGATAGATACTGATGCAAACATAAATGTATTTATTATAGTTCACAGTGAAGAACATGAATCAGCTGACAGATCAATATTGATTTGATGCAACATATTAAAGTCATATTATCGATTAGAATACAAAACCACAAACATCATTTGTGAAAAGATGCATTTACTTTTTTAAAAGTAAGTTTGAAAATTGTTTATCAGGAATCGCTGACTTGCAGCTTGATGACGGATGTGGGGCAGTCCGACATCATTGCCAAGATGGTGACCGTTTCGTTGCTGTGTGTGAGACCGCCGGCCTTCGCTTTCCCTCGGACGAACGCCGCGCTCGTGTTATTGGACATCTCGCGAAGAAGTTGCCGATTGCACTCTGTACCTACGCCGAAGACGCCCACCGCGTAGACAATGGACTTCAGGTTGAGGTCAAACGGCACCAGGTACAGGACGGCGAGCTTCTCCGAGGACGCTTTGGCGTCGTTGTTGAAGAGATCGTACGTGAAGACGCCGACGGATCCTCGAGCAGTGTTCGGGGTCTTCGTGAAAAGCGCCTCTCCGGTTGAGGACGGCCGAATGGCAGGCGGCAACGGAACGGTGCAGCGTCCACTGTCCATGTAAACCCTGAAGACAGGAAGTGGAGACAATCTGAGCGGTGGGAGAACATAGTTTAAGATAAGAGGACAACGTACGGAGAAACCGTTACCTGGGGTTAGACAGAGTGTATCTGGAACTCTCATTGGTCAGCTGGACGGTGCACTGCCGGTGTGTCGGTATTGTTTTAGCAATCGATGAAGCAAGTGAAAGTCCCGTGCCCAACCCCCCGTTGGCCACGTCCACAATGTCCAAAGGATTCATGGTGACCACCTGCTGAGACTCACAGCACGGAGCAGACTCACCTATTGTACCGTCAGCGTCAGTTCACCATGACGGCAGGATAAATAGTTTACATTAAAAGTTTGCTTCACAATTTGTTTTCATTTTATAATTCTGTTCCATCCAACAGGTGTTGAGACATTTATTTGAAACATTATTTGTGATGAGAAGTTGTTAGATAGAAGTCATGTCCTCAGTTTGTGGACTCACCTGGCTCTTCTGATCAGGGACGGCTGAGAGCTCTGACTGTCAGGCATGCAGGTCGTCCTCTTATACAGGTGATGGATGAAAGAACTCTGATGCTCCAGAAATCTCTGCCAACAATATTCGTTCATTTTACTGGAAATATACAGATACACGGAAGTTCCTACAGGAATGTGACTCCACCTGTTGTGAGACCTGCAGTGTTTGTTGCGATATGGTGTTGTAACGGACCCAGACACAGTAGGAAGAGGTTTCTTTTCGAACCAGGAAGTCCTTTAATCTCACCAAACACTGACGCACAGGAGGCAGAGAAAACACAATATACAAGTCCGTATGGGGCTGGAGCCCAATGTTCAGCGAGGAGATTAATCTCCTCTCCTCCTGAGCCAGAAGTTGGCTCCATCGCGGATCGCGGAAACACAGAAGTTTCTACAGGAATGTGACTCAACCTGTTGTGTTACCTGAAGTGTGTTATGTCATTAAGATAGCAACAGTTAATTAATTTGGACATTCCCTTTTTTTTGTATTCCCTTTTGTAGTTGCGTATCAGTTTTGGAAAACAATAGTGAAGCTACAGAACGAGTGTAAAAGAAAAATGTTGATAGGAAACAGAAAAGTGTCATGACAATGTGTTTATTTTGTTTCAGGAGAAGAAAAAAAAAGAAAATACAGCTTTTTGTAAAGGCAATATACATTTAAAAGCTAAAGACTGGTTAATATTAAGTAGTGATAAAACTGTAAATCATGCAGGTCACCTTTTGTGTGTCACAAGAGGAATGAATAAAAACTACAGCTCTGGTCACAACATAACGATTTGGTTGTGGAAGCTCAGTGATGTTCTGAGCGAATCGACAACTTTTATAAACCTTTGCTGAAATAAACATGTAAAAAAAAAAGGCTTTATTTTGACATGATCTGATTTTGAAATTTCACCATCTTTTTCAAACCACTTTTCACTTTTTTTTAATTTGGAAGTCTTGCTGAGTGAAAAGCAGTGAAAATAATTATTTTAGAAAAAAATAAGAGCAATTAATAAATACACACACACACACACACACACACACACACACACACACACACACACACACACACACACACACAAACAGACTATCTGCACAATGTATTAGCTATGCTGCTCCCATCATTCAGCTTGACCACAACCTAAACCGCTAACGTCACAAACACTCTTCGAGGGAGCGTTCAGTCAGGGTGTCACATCACTGAAGAACCCAACATGAATATCTTTGGACTTTTGAAACATGCAAACTCCTCACAGAAATCAGTTTGGAACCCAGAACCTTCTTGCTGCTCATGACAGCACTGGTCCGTTCGGATTGGAAGCCGTTGACTCACTATTTAGAAACAAACAGGGTTTGAATGTTCAGTGAGTCACTGAGCAGCCACTCATGTCATGTGACCTGTTTAAGGAAGTGTTAACGTTGCATTACAGTAACATCCCGCCTCCCTGGTTCATTTTCTGTAATACTTTAGCTGTGCATATCATTTCTAGTTATGAATGTTGCAATTGGAGGAGCTCCAAATGAAACTAAAGAAAAAAACAAACAGTAAACAAAAAGTGAATAAAATGTGTCCATCAGTTATCTCGGTGTTGTTAGCTAAAGTCACTCCTTCTTATTAGTTTTCTGGAGGTCCATCTGAAAATAATCCCTCATTCATTAGAAAAGAAGATTCAAGAAGACCTGTTTTTGGGGGCGTGTCTGTTTGATTGACAGGCCTGTGGTGCAGTCAGGTTACAGCTATCGGTGGACGGGACGTAGTATCGTCAGGTTTCCAATCAGATCGGTCAGATCCACCGATGGCTCCTCCCCCAGCTCGTCCAAATATGGTCACTTCCTGCTCCAAACCGCTCCGTACTAGCAAAGATGGTGACGGACAGAAACTGAACTGGAGGCTTCATAACGTTCACAAGCCAACGATGATCTCACTGATGGATGATGATTGGACAGAACTGAACAAATATTGAACATTAAACAGCCTTTCTACAACTATTGTTATGACCGGCTCGAAAGTCGCAACATAAGGAGGGACACAACACCGAGTTCGATGTAAAAAAAAAAGGTGACCTTTTATTACCTAACACAAAATAATAATAATTAATGTGACAATCAAACTGAAGACCACATCTGGTGCCAGGAAGGTGAGAGAGAGCATGGGCGGAGCAAGGCGGCACTTATATTTACCTTGAATAGGTAGCACTTTAGTAGCACTTAAAATGGCACTTACTTATAGCACTTTGAAGTTTGGCTATCTTGAAGAAAATTGTACTTTCTTAATTGTTGTTGTTCTGGGTTTTGTACCCTCATGGTTGAAATGCACTTATTGTAAGTCGCTTTGGATAAAAGCGTCAGCTAAATGTAATGTAATGTAATGTAATATAGGATACACCCACACATTCATGCCCTCAGTAGCTCATCAGGGAGCTGCACCTAGAACTCAAAGATATATAATGCACACATATGCACGCACATACACAAACACAAACACACATAAGCAACTGCATTCATAGCAGGACATAGAATTAAACATAACACTACACAGAAAGAGTATTAAAGTTTAAAAGTATCAATCAGGTTTTTATAAAGGCCTGAATAACATTCAGTTCTGGTCTTGCAGTCTTGATGATTCTGCAGCTCCACGGTCCGAGATGTGTTCTTTCTGTACAAGACACTAAATGAAACTTCAGTGAGCAGGTGTTCCTCTGCACTTGACCGCAGGCTGGCGTTTTTTTTTTTCAGGAGATCGTGGAACCTTCAATGCAAACCAACCCTGAAGCGCTCGTGGAGATTGATGATGGTAAATGTCCTCTGACACGTCTTCATCTGGCTCCAGCACGTCGGCCGTATCTCTGCACACATTGTGTAAAAAGCCACATGCTGAGATACCTGCATGACTCTGAACATGGCAGACCTGCCTCCAAATTCAACCGCGGCCTGGAATCTTTTCTGTACACTTTCTGCCGCTTTGCAAAGTTCACCTACATAATATTTAAAAAGTTGAAAAAAATGGAAAATGTTGTGCATGCAGGTTACTCATCTAAAAGGTACAAACTGCTGACTACAGCACAAAAACATTACATAACGTGAATGAATATTCTTCAGGATAAACAAACAAAGTTGCAAAAAACACAACACTAGTAATTAATTGGTCAAATAAATTCATGGAAGGCTGCAAGTAATCTCTTCCTTCGTTTTCCTCTCCTCTTTTTCTTCGGAGTGGAAGATCTTTCCATCGGGCTGCTTCCTCCAGCTCAGCCTCACGTCTTTACTCAGGCCGAAGTCCTCCAGTCTCCGACTCATCTGAGAAACACAAACCAACAAACCAACAAACCAACCAACCAACGAAGGAGTGTTCCCAGCCGAGCTCGGTGATGGAGCCACGGCACCGTGAAATCCTGGTTCGGTTTCCTGAACGTGACTGCGTACAGACGAGTAGTCGTGTTTGTGTTACTGTGTGACTTTGGTGGTGTTTTAGCTTCTCAGTTCGGATCTAAACTAAAACCAAAGACGCACAATCAGGCAAACAAACTGACCAATGGAGGCAGCGATAAACCAGGAAGTGTTGGGTAAAATGACTGATTTTGTCAAAGGAGTCTGGTGGCTCTGAAGAGAGAGATGTAACGGCTTCAGTTCCCCCGCAAAAGTCCAAATAGAATAAGTATCGTCTACAACGTGGACCACCTCAGCATCTCTTTGCCCATTTTTTGGATCAGCCGGAAGCTCGGCTGACTCAGGCACTGCCGAGATGGAAACGACCGGAGAAACAGAACCGCTCGGCAACAAAGCTGGTTTCATGTTTTATTTAAAGTCCATGCGGCGCCCTGAGTGGATCGAAGTCTGTCTCCGCTCCGTTTGTTTGTCTCTTAGTCCCTGTAAATATGACATTGGAACTGAGAAGGTTACCTGCTCCCTACAGGGTTGTATTATTTACAACAAATAAGTAACGACAGTAAAATCCAGAAAGGAAGTGTTTGAATTGGATAGCCAACAGTTAATACAAATGTATAATGTATTATCTGCCCCTGTATTGTTTCCCCCTGCTCTTGCTTTCCACCTGGACCCGCCAAGATTAGGGGCGTGGCTAAATCTGCCATTATTAAAATGACCTAATATGAGGTTCCTTATCTCTTTATCTTGGTCTATTTCATACTCATTTTCATTTCATTGGTGCTGATTGGAAGTAAGAGTCTGCCTATGTTTTATTTTAACCCATAAAAAGTCTTTGCAGTTTAAATCGTGTGTCGTGTGCTGCAATTGGCTGTTTGCTTTGACTGGCATTGCCATCTAAAATCTGCCGCAGAGCAGCAATTTGCTTTGTTCAGAAAGTATGTAGCCAGAGCTCGCTGATGTTATTGTAGCTTAAAATCGCTAGCAAAGAACAAAGTTCACATGGGAACGGCAAAACACACGCCCATCAGGAGGTTTTTCAACGAGCCGAAACTGAAGGAGCAGGTGCCTGATTCCAAATGAAATGGGCGTCCCGTCGGACCACTTCCACGGGTCTCTGTAGAGGCCGATCCACGTCACTCGGTTCTAGGACATACTTTGAATGTGATCATTCTCAGCTTGGTTCCTGATGCTGGCCAAGTCGATGCAGGTTAATGCAGATCAAAGGATCAATGATATTATATACTATAACATCAGATATTATAATCTGTTTCTCTCACCGTCTGAGCAGACAAACACTGCAGCATTATTGCAACTCCAGTCGAACCAAGTACCAGAATGGAGTGCGACACAGTTCTCATTTCCTCCGGTGTTCGAGGGTTCACCAGAGCGCCACATCCTGAAACACACAGAATATTTTCAGTAAATTCTCAATAGGGAAAAATATGTCTATCTTTCTACTATCCCCATTAGAAAATGACACTTGTAGAAATGTACTGTATGCTGTACAGCTGCCAAATAAACCTTCATGATATTGCATTGAAATCCTCAGAATATTCATGACGTCATAAACGACACAAGTTCCCCTTCATGCTCTTTTCTACTTTGCTTGAAGAACCTCACTTTGTCAACATGAACAAACTGCATCATGTGAGCAATATTAACAAAAACCTTCTTCCAGAGAGGACGTCTTACCTCCGTGATGTCCCGCAGGTCAACTCAGTGGTCAACGTATTGCACTAAATTCTAAAAGCTGTTTATCGTCATGTTTCTATGTAAATAAAAACAGTTTGCATTTAATGCAAAAATAGTCCCCAACATATTATTTACATATGGCTACAAAGAGTTGGTTTAACTCCTATTCAAATAACGTCTCTGATCACTTTGTAGATTGTAGTGATTCAGGAACTATTTACTCTTTATGAACTACAAAGTTCTCAGTTTGTCCACAGCTTTGTTTTGATTTTTGTCCCTTTCCTCTTAAGAATGCATAAAATACCAAAATACATGCTGAACAATCAAAAATAGGAATGCAACTTGCTTTCTACTGTTGTCTGCATAAATCCTAAAATTAAAATGGTGATGAATTATCAATCAATCAATCAATCAAAATGAATTTGCACAGCACATTTAAAACACAACAAAGGTTGCTTAAAGTGCTGCTCAAAGACAAACAGTCATGCATTGGAAAAGACTGGATTAATAAAAATAAGTAAGATCAAAATCAAGACGAGCGAACACAAATCACAAAAGTAACAAGTACAGATCAAAGCGGATCGGCCAGTGAAAATAAAAAGGTTTTTAAACGGCTTTTGAACATCGGTGAAGTGGATCAGCTGAAAGAAAACGGACTTTGACAACAGATTTAATCTGGAGATCTAATTTAAAAGATGAGTCAAAAATAACACCCAGATTTTGAACATGAAAATTACAGTGGGTTGCCATGGGGACGAGACACAATGAAGGACTGTCCGGTGTCACAGCTGAAAGGTGGAGATGGATTGAGCAGCAAGATCTCAGTTTATATAATTCTAACATCATATTATCTGATGATTATGTAAAGTTATAACAAGGGTTCCTGTAGAGAAACCATTTAGTAAAGCTGCACCAACATTTGCATGGCAAGAGTTTAATTTGAATAAAAAAAGCAGGACTGTAGGTAGTCAGGCGAAACCAGCAAGCAGCAAACACACTGTGGAAGTTCATCTTTCAATTGTTTTGTTTTTAAAGTAAATGCATGTAGATCATTTTGAACCATCGGTCATGTTGCTGAGCAGCTTACAGAACGACCAACTGCACACACACAGAGAGGAGTCAAGATGAATTCATGTTACAGAAGAGATGATTTGTGTTGTGAAAATGATGTCAAGAAGTATAATACAAGATATGTTTGACCCTTGAGCCTCAGGCTCTTGCTTTCTAATTCTGCTGTTTCATTCATCATGTGTTGAACTTTTATTTGTTTTTACCAAGATAACCCTTTTTGATTATTGTTGTTATTCTATATTGTCTCGTGTTTTTATTGTCTAAATGTAAAGAAGTTATAATGCCATTTACAATTTGTATACCTGTTATGTTTTTCTCATTGATTTAAACGTCTCCTGATGCAATGGGTACTCGTAGTTTTAGAGGCTGGTAATACCAGAATGTATTTAATAACCTCTGATGCAGATTCCAAGGCACTAAGTTTGGGGCTGATAAATAACTCTGATATAAATATGTTGTTTGTGTTCCTCCTCAATGTACATTAGTTGAAAAATTCTATATTCTCTGGTGCAAAAACATATGCAAACATGTTACTCTTTTGAGGCTGGAAGAAGGCAAACTGGAAACATGAAGACGTTTTTTTTTTTTTTTTTTTGGTAATTTGATTATTTGGGTTTTGCAAATCATCCAAATAAGCTGATACATTTTTACATACGCAAATACTTGGAAGAAGCCCAAGTCACGACAAGCTGCTTTGTAAACGCTGTGTCCCCCAAAACTATCATTCAATCACAATCCTTGGTCTGAAACAGAAACGAAAAATGTTACGTAATTGGAAGTATTGTGAACTTAAAGCCTTATATACTGTATCATGTGCGCAAAATATTCATTTTTGTATTTGAAAATGTTTTTTGTTGTGTCAGGCTTTCTTGTCTTCCTTATTATATAGTAAAATGATAACAGGACATCCTACAGTGATTATACATCACATCTGGTTGCTGGGGAGAGGAACATGTGGACTAATTTGCTCAATCTGCTGCCACCACGACCTCTGACCCCTGATAAGCAGACAATGGATGGATGGTTGCATAGATCAGAGAAATACTAACATAAAATGCAACGTCTTTTTTTGTATGAAATTTTATTTTACTGGCTGCAAATGACATTTAAAGCCCTGAAGGTTAAGTGGAGCTTTAGATCAGATTGATTTGTGAAATCATTTATGACCCAATAACTTATATTAACAATGAATTTGAAATTTCAAGACAGGAGTGTGATTGCTGGCCCGACATCACGGTAACACATTGTTAGAAATGAAGACTAAAACACAGTTCTTCTTTTTCTTGACCTTTATTTGTATTCACACAGTCGGTTCCATCAGCTGATGTTTTCTTCCTGTTGCGGTTTCCATTCATCTTCAGTTTCTAAGTTCTTCAGTTTTCCTCCTTTCACCTTTTTCTTTAAATCACCTGCTGTTACTTTCTCCGTGTTTCCGTCTCCTCTCTGTTTATTCTTTCATTCATTCTCAGGATATAAAAAAAAAAAAAAAAAACTTGGACTCACGTGTCAACAAGAAAAAGAAGAGTTTTGTAGTTTAAAAACTTGAAGTTGTGGTAATGCAGGTGGTTTAATTGAGGTCGATTACCGGACTATCATTAAGTCAGTTGGCAGCAGGTTTAAAAAATTCCTAAATCCTCTGTTTTGAGATTTTATTTATTTCCAGCCAGCGCTCTGCCGACACGCTTCGAGTACTTTTAATCTTCACCGTCCAAGAGAAACGAACCAGAACGTGTCTTTCTTCAGGGTCGGACTGCGATGAGAATAGAAGGCGTTACGAGCTCCCTGCGGCCTCGAGGCTACCGCAAACATCATTCCCGACTCGGCAGTGTTTCCAAGAAAATGCAAAAAAAAATAATTATAATTACAGAAGCGACATAAAAAATAGAGAAATCATTCAGACTGATCTTCCACTACTAGGTCTGCTTGTGATTGGTCCGTTTGTATTTGAGGCGGGTCTTCAGGGCCAGAAGGTCGATGTAGAGGATCTGATTGAGGACAGCGGAGGCGCAGAGCAGTCCGCCGTGCAGAGCTCCGGCCATCCCGTTACAGAACACGTCCTGACCTGCGGACACGGACACGCGTTACAGCCGGTACGTCCTCACGGTCACGTGATTCAGAAACTGGGTCGCTGAGGTCGCAGATCAGAAGGAAGCAAAATGCTGTTAGCGTCTGAAGCGATGCTGGTCACCTCACCTGTTAAGTAGAGCCCGTTGATCGGCGTCTGTGGTCGCGTCTTAGCAACCGTTTCTGGGTTGAAGCGCTCCAGGTTGTGTTCGGCACCGTACATCTCACCTCTCGGAGCACCCAGATAATGGACGTTAGTCAGAGGGGTGGCGGCGTCCACCATTACCACCTGAACACACACACACACACACACACACACACACACACACACACACACACACACACACACACACACACACACATTTTATTTTTAGAAAAATCAAACAATCTTCGATGTATCCTGGCCAGCCCCATGACATCCACACAGAGTTTATATCGCACAGACTTCTGGAGGAAATTGAATGTTGACACCAGAACAGGTTTTATTTATTGTAAAGCACCAGCAAAAAAACACAAACCGGATAATTCTTGGTTTACATGTAGTTCACTCCATGTTTGACTCAATCTGATCGGAAAGAAAGAAAGAAAGAAGTCCTGCCATCTGCAGAAGTTCTCTGATAACTCTGCAGTGGTAGGGTGTATAAGGGATGGACGGGAGGATGAGTACAGGGCAGTAGTGGAGGACTTTGTGGAGTGGGCGGGTAGAAATCACCTGCTCCTGAACGTGCCCAAGACCAGAGAGATGGTGGTCGACTTCAGGAGGAAGACGACGGCTCCACAACCGCTGAGAGTTCTGGGAGAGGAGGTGGACATGGTTGAGGAGTACAAGTACCTGGGTGTGTCCATCAACAACAGACTGAACTGGAAGACCAACATCAACGCTGTCTACAAGAAGGGGATGAGTCGACTCTTTTTCTTGAGGAAACTTCGATCCTTCAATGTGTGCAGCGAGATGTTGGAGATGTTCTACCAGTCTGTTGTGGCCAGTGCATTGTACTTCGTTGTGGTCTGCTGGGGGAGCAGCATTGGAGCCGGAGACACCAACAGACTTAACAAACTGGTTAAGAAGGCCGGCTCCATCATCGGCTACAAACTGGACAGCCTGGAAAAGGTGGTGGAGAGGAGGACGCTGAACAAACTATTATCCATATTGGATAATCCTGTCCACCCTCTCCACCACCTGCTGCAGGGACAGAGGAGCACTTTCTCTAAAAGACTCCTCCAGCTCCGCTGTCACAAGGACAGATACAGGAGATCATTCCTGATACAGGAGATTATTCCTGATACGGGAGATCATTCCAGATACAGGAGATCATTCCAGATACAGGAGATCATTCCAGATACAGGAGATCATTCCTGCCCACCGCAATAAGTCTGTACATTAACTCACCTCTGACAAAATCAATCACATAACAATAATACTGTTGTCTGTGTTTCTTGGTTGTTTGTATATAATATATATAGATATAGACTGTACTGTATATACTGTGCATTTTATATTTTATATTTTGACTGATATTTTACTGCTATTTTATTGCTTTCTATTGTTCTATTATTATCTTATTGCTTCCTGTATGCTGCTGTAGTGAAAAAAATTTCCCCTTGGGGATTAATAAAGTAACTACCTTACCCTTACCTTAAACCTGATGATACTACGTCCCGCCCACCGATAGCTGTAACCTGACTGCACCACAGGCCTGTCAATCAAACAGACACGCCCCCAAAAACAGGTCATCTTGAATCTTCTTTTCTAATGAATGAGGGATTATTTTCAGATGGACCTCCAGAAAACTAATAAGAAGGAGTGACTTTAGCTAACAACACCGAGATAACTGATGGACACATTTTATTCACTTTGGATTTGATGAGAGAAGTTGAATGGGAGTCTATGGAGCCGGAGGCTTTTTGGAGCCGACCTCTAGTGGCACTCGGTGGTATTGCAGCTTAAGACACTTCTGCATCGGAACCATTTTTCAGACCTGGAAGCTATGAACACTTTTCTATCCAGTCTTGTTTTGAAGCCAGAAGTTACCATATTTGGACGAGGTGGGGAGGAGCCAGCGGTAGATCTGACTCAATCTGACTGGGAACCCAATGATACTACATCCCGCCCACCTACAGCTGAAACCTGACTGCACCACACACCTGTCAATCAAACACGCCCCCAAAAATACAGCTTTTTTTAAGCATAATATTTAATTAGTGTTTCCATTATTTTTAGATGGACAACCAGAAAACTAATAAGAAGTAGGTGGGACTAGCAAATGACACCATTTGGAGCTGACCTCTAGTGGTACTCGGTGGTATTGCAGCTTAAGGCACTTCTGCATCAGCCTCATTTTTCAGACCTGGAAGCTACAAACACGTTTACATACAGACTGTGATACCTACTATCATTATTCAGGGATAGATCACAGAAGTTCTGCAACGTAACAACTGCGTGAAATCACGGACACACACCTTGTCTCGCAGTTGAGGGAACCTGGTCAGAGCCCAGTCCAGCAGCTCTTGGGCCATGCTGTTTTTCAGATCCAGGTAGTCCTGTCCCCTCTTGCCAAGCTTTGTCCCCTCCCATTCCTCGAACCACTCGTAGCGAGCCATGGTGAGCAACGTCATGCAAGATTTACCTGAGAAGAGATGGGAAGGGGATTAGAGAGGGTGTCACAAAACATTCCATTCGTTTAACCGTTAATCTTTTTGAATGTCGTACCTGCTGGCGGGTTTTCTCACTCCAGTCGCTAAAACTGATTAGTTTATACATTCAAATGAAACTTTCTAATATGTTAATGGTCGAATAATTTTTGTTGACCCGGATTCAACATAAACTGGCAGCAGGACCTGCAGAGTAGGTCTGTCATTCAAAAATTGTAAAACCAAGTTTAAAATCGTTATTGTGCGTAATGAACGGATTGAAGTGTTTTTTCTGTATTGTTAACTACAAATGTTGACATTCTTAACTTTTTACCAACAGCAGTAACTTGTGCTATCGGTTAGAACGAAACCTGTTCAGGAGCTGAAGCTGCAACTGAATCTGAGTTCAGAGTAACGACGATGACGACGGCTGTTTAGGACTTGGTTCGTTTACACTCCGGAAACTCCAGCACAACTTTTATTACACCTCTTAAACTCCTCCTTTAATCCTCTCTTTCCAGTAAAACCCATCAGAAATCTTCATTACTCCAGAGTTTCAGATTCTGGGTCCAACTGAAGAGCCATTGTTTCCCCAAAAATTTGAAGTGAAGTAGCCAAAGCTTCAATAGAAAACCTGATGCGTCGCTGGTGAGATGAACCTTCGCAGATGTTTATAAGGTGACCAAAGAAAGCCAGAAGAAAGTCACGTTAAAGAAATGTACCATTCCACTAAAGATTGTGGAGGTCTCTGTTGGTGATCACCCGGAAGACAGGTTTAATACGTGAGGCTGAGTGATCCAGCGGCCGGCGGGGGCACCTGCCTCCATGCGGGTGAGCGTTACCTGGGTGTCGTGTGCTGGCCGTGGGGTCTTTAGCCGACGGGAACGTGATGAACATCATGGGAATGTTTCCCAGAACCTCTTCTCTGCTCAGAGAGGCGTATTTCTCCATCCTTCATCCACAGTTCATCATAGACAAACAGTGGAGACGCAAAAACACACAACACGTTCGTTCAATACGAGGAAATGAACACGGATCGATTCAAAGGAGGAGGGAGAAGGAGGAGGGAGAACACCTACAGCGGGTCCAAGTCGTTGTCTTTATACATCCAGAAGTTAGTGGAAACGATGCCGAGCTCCTCTTTGGTTCCATCCAGACCGACGAAGACCAAGAAGGAACCCATGCCGTGACGCACCATGCCCAGCAGAGACTGGACCTCTGCACACACAAACAACACACACACACACACACACACACACACACACACACACACACACACACACACACACACACACACACACACACACACGAAGCCGTGATGAAGGCTAGGAGATACGAGGAGATATGTGCTGATGTCGGGCCGCGTTCTCTGACCCTGTTTGTGCTGAATTTGCCGAGGTAGAAACTTCTGGAAGGTGTTGAAGATTCCGGCGTTGGAAATGACGACGGGGGCATGGACCTCCATCTCCTCATGTCCTTTGAGCACCGTCACACCTAACACACACACACACACACACACACACACACACACACACACACACAATATTAGCAGTTCCAGAGACACCTGAAGTTTTCCAGGTGCACATTTCCCAGCATTCACCTGATGACATTGAGACTTCTGCCAGAAAGCTGCAGATGGAAATGAACTCTTCGTGGCCACCCACCGCAGTCTTTACTCACCACAGGCGTCCCCCTGCCGGTTGACGAGGACTCGTTGGACGGGAGCTCTGACCAGCACGTCTCCACCTGCATGCTGAATGACGGGGATCATGTGGAAGGCGAACTCACTGGCGCCCCCCCGAGGGTAGTACGCACCACGCTTGTAGTGGTGCAGCAGGAGAGCGTTGATGAGGAAGCTGGAGTCTTTGGGAGGGACACCTGCAGGAGGAGGAGGGGACAGTGACAGGGACGTCCGGTGTGTGTGTGTGTGTGTGTGTGTGTGTGTGTGTGTGTGTGTGTGTGTGTGTGAACGTGTCCCGCACCGTAGAATAAGTAGGCCGATAACGTCTGCAGGTCTTTGTTCTGAGTGAGGCGGGACATGACCTCCGAGTGGCTGCTCGTTGCCAGGCGAAACACGGACGATATGCGATCCAGCAGGCCGGTCCGAACCAGGAAGTGAACCAGCCAATAAGGGACGATCTTCAGCATGGCAATGAGAGGCGTCCTGCGTGAGGCGAGCTGCAGGAGGACACACAACC
This sequence comes from Embiotoca jacksoni, assembly GCF_022577435.1. NCBI lineage: Eukaryota > Metazoa > Chordata > Actinopteri > Embiotocidae > Embiotoca > Embiotoca jacksoni. Next base: position 174,602 of record NW_027185432.1, read on the forward strand.
ACAGTTATTAGTCCGAGTCATTCGTGTTCTTCTTATCAACCAGTTCAAGTGTTTGGCAGGAAAGATGATTTTATAAATGGAGTTATTGTCACAAACGCCTTCATAGTTTTCAGTGTAAAGAAAGCAGCAGTTCCCTGAATGTTACACTTCTTCACTAGCAGGTTCCTGGGAACCAATAAATAAAAAAAAATGATGAACTCTTGTGGGGGCTTAAATCAGCCATAAATCAGTCATGTGTTATGTGTCTCTCTCCAACCATCAGTGAGGTCATCATCCATCAGTGATGTCATCGTTGGTTTGTGAACGTTATGAAGCCTCCAGTTCAGATTCTGTCCGTCACCATCTTTGCTAGTTTGGAGCGGTTTGGAGCAGGAAGTGACCATATTTGGACGAGCTGGGGGGGAGGAGCCAGAGGTGGATCTGACTGATCTGATTGGAAACCTGACGAGCCTATGTCCCGCCCACCGATAGCTGTAACCTGACTGCACCACAGGCCTGTCAATCAAACAGACATGCCCCCAAAAACAGGTCTTCTTGAATCTTCTTTTCTAATAAATGAGGGATTATTTTCAGATGGACCTCCAGAAAACTAATAAGAAGGAGTGACTTTAGCTAACAACACCGAGATAACTGATGGACACATTTGATTCACTTTGGATTTGATGAGAGAAGTTGAATGGGAGTCTATGGAGCTGGAGGCTTTTTGGAGCCGACCCCTAGTGGCACTCGGTGGTACTGCAGCTCTGTCTGCCCTTCATATGTTCTTAGTGTTAACATTTCTACTTTCTCCATTTAACAACTACAACTCTTTTATTATTCTCTTTCTGCCTCATCATCTCATCTCCTCTTCCTCATCAGTCATTACTTCATGCTGATGGTTCCCCTCCTCCCTCTCTACCTTCATCAGTCTCATGAACTCATCGATGGCTTCCCCCTCTCCCGGGAACTGCTTCTTCAGGCTGGCTGCCATCTCAGTCTTCCCCGCGTGGATGCGGTATTCCCTGAGAACAAGTGCACGTGAGATGTCAGAGGAGGCAAATGAGGAAGAAAGACGGAAGCGTGCCGATCCTCGGCTGCCCTGTAACCAGGAGAGGATCTGTACCTGCGCTGGTCGGGAGGGCCGAGGACCAGCGTGTCGAAGTGCTGCTCCAGCCTGGTGAACTGCAGCTGTCCCTCCGTGATCTGGTCCAGAGCCACCTTCAGCATGCTGTTCTCATGCAGCTGGCCCAGGTAGTGGATACCTGGTGGAGGCAGTCGGAGGTCACCGCTGTTTTCAGTCAAGAGATTTATCCTCATACGGTCTTCATTCAGTGACGATCAGAAGAAAAGTGAAATTAAATCTGCCCTCTTATTTAGATGATCACGTTATTTAGGAATTCACAGCTGGACAGAGAAAGAAACGTGACGTGCGTTGCAGTCGTTTTCTTCATGCAGAATGAAGGTCTGCATGTTTACGTATGTCCTTCTGTTTTTAGAACGTGAACCTCTGTAAATGTTAGAGAACCCACAGTCTGGGTGAAATAATTCACCAACACGTTAGAAAAATCCTTCCTGGGTTGCAGTTTAAAGTTTCATCGCTGCAGAGAACTTCCGTCAAGTTTTTTTTTTTTTTTGTGCTGACTCACCCACATCAAACTCAAAGCCCTTGTTCTGGAAGGTGTGTGTGCAGCCTCCGGCCTGGTCATGTTGCTCCAGCACGAGCACCTTCTTCCCGGCTTTGGACAGGAGAGCAGCCGCCGTCAGGCCTCCCATCCCGCTGCCGATCACCACGGCGTCCAGAGCGGGGGGCACGCGGTCCGCACGAAAGCCTGCAGGAGACACGGCAGCTCGGTCGGACGGAGGGTTCGTTAACGTGTTGAAGATTAAACACAACAGAAGGTCCAACTGTGCACGAGCTGTTCCACTGTAGTGAATATCCAGAAAACTAGAGAGGGACCTCGGGTACAGTTCAAGTATCTTGGTTTCCTTCGTCCTGGACTGTTTGTAATCAACTTCAAATTTACATTAAATGTTTTGTTACTTGGAAACTAAATCCACATTTGAAGCTGTAAAACATTTTCTAATTAGCACTAAAGAAGCTCCAGCTGAGTTTGACGGGAACATCGTTACCATGTGTTTGTTTGCTTTAATTCAATTTGTGGTAAAGTTGTGACTTCATATACTGTTGGTAGTTTCATCTGCAGTGGTTGTTATCATTATTATTATTATTATTATTATTATTATTATTATTATTATTATTATTATTATTATTATTACCAGTGCTTTCCAGTGACTACCATGTACAGTGAGTTAATGCACTTTATTAAATTCCACCGCTTGTTATTTTAAATATAAAATCATACTGACATCAGACAAACACCAGCTGTTGTTAAGTAGCTCATGTTTGCATTATTGTGAGCCGTGGTCCTCAATGACACGCCGGCGGTGACACCTCCCCATCTCCTCCATCTCCTCCATCAAATGATAAACATGAATGAAAACTTTTCTGGATGTCAGAGTTTTCTGTGACCAGTTCTGAAGCTTCCAAGGTTGCTAGGCGACAAGAGCAGCGCTACGGTAACGGCAGGAACAAGTGCTGACGCAAAAAAGTAGACTAGATTATTTTGGTTCGGCCTTCACGGTGAAGGATGTGTCCTCCAAAGGATACGTCCCCCGAAGGATGCGTCCTCCGAAGGATGCGTCCCCCGAAGGATGCGTCCCCTGAATTGGGACACAGTTATTGCTTTTCCATCCCTCGCCTTCATCAAATGAAGGTTTTAAACAGTTATTGCAATTCATCCTGTTCAGCCTCGAACACCAAGAGCAAAAAAAAACCAATCCATCCAATAATTGCCAAGACATTTCCTGCTGAACCAAAAACAAAACAAAAAAATAAGGAATCCAGGAGTTCTTTTAGTGTTCTTTCATCTGTTGGATTTCGAGCTGTTTCACTGAACAGGTGAAAACTTTGGTCCACTAGAGACACTGAAGGTGAAGTCGAAGGACCACCAGGCTCGCTAGAGTTCATCCTCTGGGGACCTCAGATTTATTTTAATCCACACAACATTTCACTCTGCTCATGGCACTTAAAGAAAAGTGACAAAAATTCATTCATGTCAGCACAAACTTTAAAAGCCAATCATTCAGTTAGAAGTCGAGCTTTTACCCTGAATAAGTGAAAACGTTGACATTCAAGGTGACGTGGAAGGACCACTAGGGTCAGTGGAGTTTATCCTCTGGGGACCACGAAGCTGCATACTTCTGCATTTTCTTTTACCTTTCTTCAGCCGCTCGTCCCTCTGCTTGTTGTCGGTGACCAGAGCTGCCGGAGGCCTCAGGCTCTTCTCACTGAACACCTTGTAGCGCTGCCCGGTGGCGACGAAGAAGAGAATGACCAGCAGCAGCACGCCGCTCAGCGCGCCCAGCAGCCACCACCACATCGCAGAGACCCGGAGCGACCTTCACACCGCCGGGAGGGAGGAAACGGGGAGGTAGAGGAGGATGGTGAAGGACGGACAGCACGGAGAGTGAAAGACAGAGGACGGCTGTCCGGCGAGATTTTCTCTGAGCTGCAGCAGGAGGACTGAGGGGTGGAGTGAAGGAGGAGGAGGAGGATGAAGGCTTATCAAGGTTAAGGATGTGTAACGCATGACATTTTGGAAACTCTTGACTTGAGATAAACAGATTGTCCACACCGAGAACATGAGACCGGTAGAGAAGACAGCCAGTTGTTGAGGAGTCGGTCGGACTCTGTCCTCGTCCACAGAGCGTCTTTGTTCCTCGTCCCTGAAGCGCCTCAGGACGGACAACTTGGACAGGATTCTGACTGTACAGCTGGATTCATCATGGTTCTGCCCAATGATCGCCAACAAAGATGCTTTCACTGCTGTTAGGAAAAATAGTAACTCATTGTCAGTGTGTAAATTAAGTTACTGTTATGTGTGTAAAGTTTCCGTTAGTCTATGCATTAAACTGTAGTTGAAATGTCTCATACTGCATGCACATTCCACGAGTTCCTCTGTTGCAGTATATGGCCCGTCGGGGGAAGGAGGAACTGGCTTATCTAGTTTAGCACACATAGGTTAAAAGCAAATGAATGTTAAAAGCAAACATACCCATATAGGAGGCAAAGAGACCACATGCTGTTTTATAACCCCATGTATACAATAAAAGGAGCAAAGAAGGAAGTCTGTGTTGGAGTTGGCTGATGCCAGGTGAAGAGCTTACAACTCTAAGACCCTGCACGGACTTCCCTTGCTGCAAGTAAAACTCAGATATCGTGTCAAGCTTTGTTTTTGTCTGACTGTGGGTTTGATTCTTATCCTATCAGCGCTATGTTATAGTTCTGAACCTAACATACAACTTGGTCCTTCGAGCCGGATCCCAAGATATTGCCGCCCAGTGAGGAGGGAGAGGACACACCGGAGTCTGTCGACAGCCAGGACATCTAGGATGCCTGCAAAAAGACCTGGGGTGTGAATTTGTGGCCAGGCCGGTGCTATAACGTCTGAACTCCCCTCGGTGGACGACGATTGACGGGATCCTGAATCACCCAGGGAGACAGAAACAATGCTAAAAGTAAGGAAAGAGTACGGCTCTATAACCGTGAATGCGCAATTAGGTAACTCCGCCGTAAGGGAGGTTAACAGAGAGCTCGAGCGAATGTGTGTGTGTGTGTGTGAATGCCACTAGTGGAAACAACAGCACAGGAGGAAACCTAACGGTGTAAACATAATCCTGTGGTCTGTTAAAGTACACATAGTAGTGGATTAAGGAAAATAGGTCCTGAAAAAGACACGTAGTCTGTAAAGGACACAAAGAATATTGACATAATGGGGAGTGAAAACAGTAAGCCTGCCTTAGAGGGAGACGCCAAGTTTATGGAACGGCCATATCCAGGCAGCACCAGATTCCTAGACAACTGGAAGAAAAAGTTTGATTTTGACGGAAGATTAATGGAAGGGCAATGTAAGAAAGTAGTAGAAGGATTGATACTAAGTGTGTCGGGAAAGACAGGGAAAAACAAGCGGAGAAAGGAAGAACAGTTAAGTGTAGCTAGAAAATGGTTAGAGCAAGTAAAAAAAAGGAAAAAAGCAGGGAGAGATAAGCGTACTACGCTGCAAGCCACGGCAGTCGTAAATCAGGATGAAGAGACAGGGCCCCCGTCTGATATACATCGACAGCGGAGGGAAGAAGCAGAGAGAGCAGTTAGAGAGTTGGAAAGATTAGACGCAGAAGAGGAGCGCCAGAGACAACAGGAAAAAGAAGAGGAACAAAAAGTGATAAACGAAATAGGCCCGACTGCAGCTAGACTAACTAGTCCCATGAAAACTAGAAGTAAGACAGCTAGGGCAACTGGCACGTATCCAGTGTTGACAGCCTATAAAGAAAAATACGGCATAACACAAAAAAGCAACGAATGTGAAGGCTGTGGCACAGGACCCGACCCCCCACCAAAATATAACACTGAAACATACCCCCTAATGGCGGTGGCTAACCCTCATTTCGGCATAAACGGTGACCAAGAACGAACTATTGACGTATACAGACCATGGACGGAGAGCGACTGTGCGGAAGCATGTAAAAGCTTAGGAGACTATGTCACTGATGTGGAGGGATGGATAGAGAGACATAAACAGTTAAGAGACTCCTACCGCCTAAATGGCATAGAAGTAGAACAAACGTTTAAAAGATGTCTCACATATAATTGGAATAGAGTAAGAAGAGTGTACACAGGGAAAGCAGCGGATGGTAACGTCCTAGGCTACGGTACAGCAGAACTAAATGCCCAGATACAACCCGTGTATGACAGCATGACCGAAGTATTCCGACGGAGACCAGACTACGCTAAAATAGCACAATGTAGACAAAAGGAAGGAGAGGACGTACATGAATACAGGACAAGACTGGAGGGAGTGTTCAGACAGAACAGCGGACTACACGACAACAATAACGCAGATGGCCCATATCAACAACAACTAAAACAGGCTCTGCTGTCAGGCCTCCACCAGAGCATAGCTGACTTTATCAAAAAACACAATGTTAACCACCCGACAGACGGACTCGTCCCGTGTATGAACTGGGCTCAACACACCCAAAGTATTATAAAAAAGAAAAAGAAAAAGACGGCAGAAACAGCAGCCACGTACCTATTAGACTATGAGGAACTATCACAAGTATTTTTCCCCGGCCCGCCCAGAGGCAGGGGGCGTGGAGGAAGGGGGAGAGGCAGAGGAGGATGGGCTCCACTGCGCTACCCCGGAGGCAGGGATGACAGCTGTTAGAGGTGTGGCAAAAAAGGACACTATGCACGAGACTGCAGAGCAGAAGACAACTCTGACCAACATGACGAAGAATACAAACAGCCACCCTCACATAACCCATTTCACAATAGATGACTAGAGAAGGAAAAGGGAGGAAAGGATCAAGGTAGTGTGGACGAGACACCCATACTAGATCTTACAGAAGTATTATTACATTTCTCGGGAGATCATGAAAAACCCACAAGAGAATTGGAAGTAAACGGAAAACCCATCACATTTTTATGTGATTCAGGTGCAGACAAAACAGTTTTAAAACAACACGTACCTGGTTTAACACCATCAAATGGACAGATTTTTGTGAAATCCGCAAATGGACAGCTTAACTGTCATCGCACGTCCAAACCGGTATGGATACGAGACTCACAATCAGGAGAGGAAACCCGAAGTTCAGTGGTAATCTGTCCTGAGTGTCCAGTCAACCTGTTAGGGAGAGGCTTACTCTTAGCTATGAAAATATCTATAGTTCCTACCTCTAAAGGAATGGTCGCAGTGGGGAAAGGGGAGGCTGTCGACACACTAGTGGTGCAGAATCATAGCGAACCTTATTACTACTGGTCCCTCGACATGCCTCAACCAGACCCTACTCACACTGGAGAACAACTCCTAAAGTTTGCAAGGAAAAAACAAACAGGCCAGTATCAAGAACAACATGCGGACCAGATGCATGTGACCCTGAGGTTTAAACATACCCCAGGACCAGATTTACTCTACAATGAAAAGGTTCAGAAACTAGGACCTCAGAGAATCACGTTAAAAACAATGTACACTGATGGAAAAACACAAACAGGATTCGCTGTGGTCACAGACAAAGAAATTGTACAGGTGAAAAAATTAGCCTCGAACCTCTCAGCCCAGGCGGCTGAAGTTATAGAAGTTACAGAAGCATGCAAAATAGCACAAGATCAGAGCGTCACTATATATACTGATAGTCAATATGAATCCTCCACGCTACATTTATTCGCAGCCCAATGGTCACGGAGAGGAATGACCACATCCACAGGAAAACCTGTCGAGCATGCGGACTTATTAAAAGAACTCCTTAAAGCAGTCCTGTTACCAAAAAGAATCGCAGTATGCAAATGTGCAGCGCATACAAAGAAAACGGACAGAGTAAGCAAAGGCAATGCATTTGCCGATAAAACAGCCAAAGAAGCAGCAACAGGACAATATGGCATATACACCATAGTCTCATCAGAAACCAAACGAGGAAATCGAACCAATATCTAATGAAATTTTAATAGATATGCAAGCGAATTCACCAACAACAGAAAAACAGCTATGGTTAAAAAATGGAGCACAAATACAAAACGGCATATATCACATAAACAACAAACCTGTACTTCCACGAAACCTGTACAAAACAGCAGCCATTTTGAGTCCTGGGCCTTGCCATGTCTCAACAGGAGGGATGGTTGAAGGGATACATCAACATTTCTATACAATAGGATTCAATTCATACTCAAAAAATTTTTGTAGATCATGCTTAATCTGCTGTAAACATAACTCCCAAGGAAACGTCAGACCAAAACGCGGTGTATTCCCGAGAGCTGAACACCCGTTTGAAATAATACACATGGATTTTATTGAATTAAATAAAAAAAATAACTTCCAATATTGTTTGGTTCTGATATGCCCATTCTCCAAATGGGTGGAGATTATCCCAAGCAGAAAGGCAGATGCTATAACAGTAGCTAAAGCTATATGCAAAAACATCATCCCACAGCATGGCATCCCCAGAATAATATACAGTGATAATGGCTCACACTTTGTAAATGATGTGATAACATACCTAGCGCAACACTTAGGAATAACATTAAAAAATCACTGCTCGTACCATCCACAAAGTGCAGGGTTAGTGGAAAGAGCAAACGGTACGGTGAAATTAAGGCTACGAAAAACTATGGAGCAAACAGGAAGAACCTGGCCAGAATGTATAGATCTGGTAAAAATGTACATGAGAATAACCCCAACTGAAAATGGACTAACTCCATTTGAAATAGTAAATGGTAGACCGTTCAAATTACCATTATTTTATGACGATGAAGAAAAAGAACAAGAAGAAAACACATTAACTGATTGGATGTGTAAGATGATGAAAGAAAAAGAAATAATGAGTGCAAATAATCTGCCAGACCACGTTGTGTCCCCACAGGAAAATCCAGTCAAAGCCAGTGATTGGGTGCTGATAAAGGTCATCAAAAGGAAGTGTTGGTCCAACCCCCGCTGGACTGGACCATACCAAGTCCTCCTGACCACACCAACGGCCGTAAAAATCACGGAGAGAGGCACCTGGATACATTTGAGCCACTGCAAGAGAGTGACCCCCTTGACTGCTGCCAACAGCGGGTAACGGTGGAAGTCTGGTTACAAAGGGTGGGTGTAGCTCTAGGCTCCCTGGTCTCAACCCAGTGAAGAAAACAACTGATCCGCGCCCATAGTATCCTGTCAACAATGGCATGCAGGTGGGTTTCTTTTCTTGTCGTAACCACTCTTGCAGGACTATGTCTCCTCCTGCTCCGCCACAACGGTGATGGAACTATAAGAAGAACAAGATGGACAAACCAGCAACCAGAAGAATGGACATGGACGGACGAAAACCCCAAAAACTCGTGGGATACTAACATGTGGTACAGCTACGTAAAGGTCCTCGTCAGGTCGTATAATAAAAGTGATTGTTTTGTGTGTTCTCACATGCCACACTCTTCCAAACAAGTGACCCTACACGCCAAAACAGTGAGATCGAGGCACTCCGCCTCATGGTGCTCCAGAACAGGATGGTATTGGACCTCCTGACTGCATCTGAGGGAGGTGTCTGTGTGAAAATAGGAACTACATGTTGTACTTACATCCCTGACGAGGTTAACACCAACATATCCACTGCCATGAATGTCCTGAAACAAATGCAATCTGTTATGACCAAAGACCACCCTGGCATAGGCAGCTGGGATATGTACTCCTGGTTGACTACAGGCCCATGGTGGCATATGTTACTGAAGATATTCATGCCTGTACTCGCGGTGTTGATAATATTCTGTGTACTCATAAGTTGTGTTATTCCCTGCCTATGGATGATGATGCAGGAGATGGTGGCAAACACATTATTTAATTATATGCTCCTACAGCAATATGAACGGGACACCCCTGAAAATGAATGAAATGATTCCAAGGTCTAAAATGATGCATACATTGAAAATGTGAAAACAAGTGATGTTATGTTGATGTCACAATGATCTAAAGAATTTACAAAATGACAAACAGGAGGGAATGTTAGGAAAAATAGTAACTCATTGTCAGTGTGTAAATTAAGTTACTGTTATGCGTGTAAAGTTTCCGTTAGTCTATGCATAAAACTTTAGATGAAATGTCTCATACTGCATGCACATTCCACGAGTTCCTCTCTTGCAGTATATGGCCACTCGGGGGAAGGAGGAACTGGCTTATCTAGTTTAGCACACATAGGTTAAAAGCAAATGGATGTTAAAAGCAAACATACCCATATAGGAGGCAAAGAGACCACATGCTGTTTTATAACCCCATGTATACAATAAAAGGAGCAAAGAGGGAAGTCTGTGTTGGAGTTGGCTGATGCCAGGTGAAGAGCTCACAACTCTAAGACCCTGCACGGACTTCCCTTGCTGCAAGTAAAACTCAGATTTGGGTCCAAGCCTTGTTTTTGTCTGACTGTGGGTTTGATTCTTATCCTATCAGCGCTATGTTATAGTTCTGAACCTAACAACTGCCAAGATGATCTGATTGGTACTCCCTGGGGCCACTTTGCTTTATGGGAAAGTTATTATTATTATTATTACTACTATTATTATTTTCTTAGATCAGGTATAAAAAAATCTTTAAAAAAATCAAAAAAAAAAAATCTAAATCAAAGGTTGTTGTGCAGTAAAGGGTGGTGATATTAAATCTGTGCTCAAAGAATAGTGTCCAGTAAATAAATAAATATTTTTTTTTAAAATTTTAAATATGAATCACATAACATAAAATAATCGAAGATAGAAATGAACAAATTCTATATCTGTTACAATATAAAATGGAGTGTGTAAGTGCGCTGTGTATTATTTTGTATACAAACCGTATCATTAATGTAAATTATACATTAACATACCAAAAAGTTGTGATACTGATGCACAGCAGGACTTCAGGCTAAATGCAAACATTTCATTTTTTCATTTAAATTTTGTTTAATCAGAAAGTGTCGCTGAGATAAAGATCTATTTTCAAAAAGAGTTCTGGAACCAAGAAACAGTCACCAGATCACAACCAGCAAACAAAACTACACAATAAATAATAAGTGAATAAAAACAGTCACAAGAAGAATAAAACAAATGAAATATTAAAGCTTTAAACACTCCAGGGAAAGTAAGACTCTCCGTTGAGGGCAGTTTGCAGTTTAGATTATACATTTTATATTATGAATCTTAAGTATTTAGCATGCTGATGAGCAGGTGCAACGTTTAGTTCAGCGTTTTAGCAGCTAATATTTTCTCAACAGAACCCAAACTGTTGAGCAGCTGAAATCCTCAATCAGCCAAGAATGGGACCACATTTGACTTTCAAAACTCCAGCAACTGGTCTCCTCAGTTCCCCAAAGGTTTACAGAGTGTTGTTAAAAGAAGAGGTGATTCAACACAGTGGTTAACATGATCGTGTCACAACTTTAGAGACGTGTTGCTGCCATCAGATTCAATATGAGCAGATATTTTCAATATAACAATAAAATTGATCAGTTTCGACATCTGATATGTTGTCTTTGGTCTATTTACAATTATATTTTGTGTTTACGTGATTTACATTTCTGTTTTGGAAACCGGGCTGAACAACAGGGTGTTATTATAAAGCAAGCACCTTATTAAAAGTGTAACCACCTGTAGAAAAGAAACAGAACAATACATTTCAATCAAATGAATAATTTATTCCGTAAAAACTGAAGCGTCATTAATGGCCGGCCGACAACACACAACATGAAAAGACTTGAGCTCGAGCAACTTCAGAGGAAACGGCTGCCGGAGCGAGTACGCGTCATCAGCGTACGTGAGCTGCAAACATGGACGGAGGTTCGTCCGAGGAGACGAGCCGTCACTTTAAAGGAGCATTACGCTGCTGTGTCGGCTATTTTGAGGGGAGTTTCCAACGGGAGTTTCCAAAGTCTCTGGAGAGAATTGTCATCGTGATGTCATTCTGTAACCCAACTGAAAATACTTGTGTAACATCACGGGAATGTTTCAGTAGTACATATTCAGCACATATACTGTGTACATTATGTACAGTAAACCTTTACTTCAATATGCTTCATTCATTCAAGCAGATAGCAGTCAGTGATTTTTAGAAACAGAACAAAAAGCCAAATAACTTCTCAAGAGTTACTGCGAGTTCTAAAATGTACGTTTAAATAATAAAGATACGGTGACATTAATGGTCTTATTGCATCGATGAGAGTTGATAGAAAAAGGACACAGTGAGGTTTTAAAATGTCCTCAAGAGAGAAATGATGGTCCGTACCAAGAGATCAGAGATCAGAGTATAGCTGCCGACAAATATCTATTTCAAACTAGAGCACAAATATAGAAATGTCATTTTACAAAGACTGAGGGACTAAAAATCTCTCCGGGGAACAAAAACAGCTGCTTTACATTCCAGTTTCATTGTGCATCGAAAGTTTTCAGTAGCTGCCACGAAAAAGGATCTAAGTACAAACAATCTGCTCGAGCTCTTTGCAGTTGGCACGGTGGACGGTTTAACATGTACGGTGGCCCAGGAGTGACAAACACAATGTCTGAAAGGCAAAAATGAAAAAAAAAAAAAAAAAAAAAAAGGACGACTTCCTCAGCTGCTGTGTTGTTCACTCGCACGCCGCCGTGGTCACGTCTTCACTAACGGCATCACGGAGCGTAAATACTAGATCGACTGTATCAGGATCTATGTTTCATCGTGTATCTACATGCTATCTACAAACTGTGTACATAATACGTCAAATCATAAATACGACCAAATGAAAGGTGCAAATGGAGAACGATGGAAGAAAACAGCGATCTCCGCGGCGTGAACATGTGTTTCATCATCACGCGTCTATCTGGCTGATTATTCACTCGTAGCTACAGAACGTCTCCAAACCTCACAGCTGCTTCAGGTTCAACAGGTTTGGCTGATGAGGAACTCTCCAACAGCAGCTACGTACGTTTTCTGTTATCACATCTGTGTCGATGATCGAATCCACTGTATCATTTGAAATGAACTCATTTGTGCTTCTTCACTGCCAAACAAACAAAGGAGCAGTTTATAGATGTCAGCGTGTCGCCAGGGAAACGCCACGACATCCCACGATTCAGGGGAGTGAAATGTAAACAATGACAAAGTCTGCTGCTGTGTTCCAGATGTTGTACTTGTGTTCCAGATGTTCTACTTGTGTACTAACACTAACATCAGAACACTACAAGTACCAGGATGATGAATTCAGAACACTCCAAAAAGAAGAAGTGTGAAACTCTGGACACTTTCCACCCTAAACAGTCGCCATCTTGGCTCCGCAGAGGAAGGGGGCGGGGCCACTGACTTAAAGGATTTTCAAATTAAAAGCATGTGAGGAAGCTGCAGCTGTTCCTGAACACAAAGTTTTTCTTTTCCACTGCTGGACAGAAGAATCAGTGTTTATTGAGTGTGCTAAACAGAGGACACAAAAACATGTTGATTTCTGGGTAAAATAATTAAAGCTGCAGATGTTCTGGAGGCTGATGTGTTCACATGATGAGGTCATTTCCTGTCAGTGTGATCCGAAACAACACTACTTTCTGAAGTACGCAGTAAGAGTCCTAACATGGAAGAGTACTATGTGTTACTGAACTGAGTGAAGGATGTCATGTATGTTGTATGCCATGTATGTTGTATGTCATGTATATTGTATGTCATGTATGTGTATGTCATCAGGAACACAGCATCGATCTCACTCGTGAAATGTAAACAATGACGGTCTGCTGATGATCATCAGTAATGGCACAAATAATTTAAAAACATACAAAAGTCTTTGCTCTGAAGTCCTGGTATTAACGAGGACACACACGCACACGTACACGCACACAGTCGTTTCTTGGATATCAACCCAGACCTTAAAGTCTGGACTGTAAAATCAAATTATCTTCACTGGTTTTTATCCTTAAAAGTGTGTCGAGTTGCCATAATGTAACGACCATGTAACAGTACACACACACACACACACACACACACACACACACACACACACACACACACACACACACACACACACACACACACACACACACACACACACACACACACACACACACACACACACACCTTGATGCGTGCAGGTCCAGTCTGCCTACCAGCCCTGAAAACGTTGATCTTATTTAAATAACGGACATCTTTTCTACATATTTAAGAAGATATCTCGTAAACTTATTACTTCCTCCAGAGAAACGTTTTATGATGCGAAGGGTTCAGATTCAACGTGTCTTTACAGTGCCTTGCAAAAGTATTGACCCCCCTTGGCGTTTTTCCTATTTTGTTGCCTTACAACTTGGAATTAAAATTGATCTTTATTTGGATTTCATGTAATGGACATACACAAAATAGTCCAAATTGGTGAAGTGAAATGAAAAAAATAACTTGTTTCAAAAAAATTCTAAAAAATAAATAACGGAAAAGTGGTGCGTGCATATGTATTCACCCCCTTTGCTATTAAGCCTCTAAATAAGATCTGGTGCAACCAATTACCTTCAGAAGTCACATAATTCGTTAAATAAAGTCCACCTGTGTGCAATCTACTTTGAACATCCCACGGAGCACCATTAAAGCCATTATTAAAAAATGGAAAGAATATGGCACCACAACAAACCTGGCAAGAGAGGGCCGCCCACCAAAACTCACAGACCAGGCAAGGAGGGCATTAATCAGAGAGGCAACAAAGAGACCAAAGATAACCCTGAAGGAGCTGCAAAGCTCCACAGCGGACATTGGAGTTTCTGTCCATAGGACCACTTTAAGCCGTACACTCCACAGAGCTGGGCTTTACGGAAGAGTGGCCAGAAAAAAGCCATTGCTTAAAGAAAAAAATAAGCAAACACGTTTGGTGTTCGCCAAAAGGCATATGGGAGACTCCCCAAACATATGGAAGAAGGTACTCTGGTCAGATGAGACTAAAATTGAGCTTTTTGGCCATCAAGGAAAACGCTATGTCTGGCGCAAACCCAACACCTCTCATCACCCCGAGAACACCATCCCCACAGTGAAGCATGGTGGTGGCAGCATCATGCTGTGGGGATGTTTTTCATCGGCAGGGACTGGGAAACTGGTCAGAATTGAAGGAATGATGGATGGCGCTAAATACAGGGAAATTCTTGAGGGAAACCTGTTTCAGTCTTCCAGAGATTTGAGACTTCACCTTCCAGCAGGACAATGACCCTAAGCACACTGCTAAAGCAACACTCGAGTGGTTTAAGGGGAAACATTTAAATGTCTTGGAATGGCCTAGTCAAAGCCCAGACCTCAATCCAATTGAGAATCTGTGGTATGACTTAAAGATTGCTGTACACCAGTGGAACCCATCCAACTTGAAGGAGCTGGAGCAGTTTTGCCTTGAAGAATGGGCAAAAATCCCAATGGCTAGATATGCCAAGCTTATAGATACATACCCCAAGAGACTTGCAGCTGTAATTGCTGCAAAAGGGGGCTCTACAAAGTATTGACTTTGGGGGGGTGAATAGTTATGCACGCTCAAGTTTTCTGTTTTTTTGTCTTATTTCTTGTTTGTTTCACAATAAAACATATTTTGCATCTTCAAAGTGGTAGGCATGTTGTGTAAATCAAATGATACAACCCCCCCCCCCCCCCAAAAAAAAATCAATTTTAATTCCAGGTTGTAAGGCAACAAAAAAAGAAATACGCCAAGGGGGGGGGGGGTCAATACTTTTGCAAGGCACTGTAAAATCTAGATGAGACGGTCCATTATTTAAATGGTGTGTCTGTGTTCTCCACCTTTTTAGAACACCCAGGTGACTGGGACCCACTGCGGGTTCTTGGAAACTGTCTCCAGCGCAGCCTTGACGGTGCGGTAGGTCTCGTCCAGGTTGTCGTTGACGACGCTCAGGTCGAAGTAGTGGCCGTAGGCGGCCTGGATCTTACAGCTCTCGTCACACGTCCTCTGCAGCTCTTCATCCTGAGACACACAATCACAGAAACTCCATCACGGATGTATTTGGGAGTCGTTTGATCTTTCTGGGAATAGTTCAGCTGGAAATGTTAATTCTCTCCACACGCGTGTGCGATCGGACAGGAGGGAGCTTTGTACCGTCAGCGTCTTCGTGACCACGTCCGCCTCCACGGCCGAGTGATTCATCGCCTTGAGCACCTCAAAGTCGGGAGACTGCAGGAAAACCACGTAGGGCAGGAACTCGGAGGTCCGCAGCACTTTCAGAGACTGAGACAAACACACGTGTCAGAATTATCTTTATTTTCCGGTGCTCGGCTGCAGGACATCCCGGACGGATGACAGTGAATGACTTACTTTGTACTCGCCCACAGACGCCCCTGAGAGAGGCACATGACGCCCAACTGACTTGACGAGCTCGTCAGTGAGGATGAAGTTCAAGCATGTAAATCATGTCGTGCAGCCGGACCGAACTGGTACATAAAGCAGCGCTGGAGGACCACATCAGCTCCCCACTGGGATTTATTATGCTTAAAATGTTCCTCATTAAAACAGACTAATGTTCCCATGATGCATTCTGACACGTTTTAGATATCAGGGTACAAAACAGTTAACTTTACCTGCTGGCCAGTAGTCACGTGATCAACTTAAATAAAACTTTAATAATATTTGAATTACATCCTACATGAACGCTCTGATTACACTTAAATTAAAGTTTTTCTTAAATATTTTCAGTCACTTGGACTTGAAGTTTTCATTCACCTCTTCTATGGGATTTCAGAACTTAAAAACATACGCACACAAACACTTTCTTTTACATTAACTCAACATTTATCAGTCTTTTTAGACTTTTTTTTAAAATTAGACGCAAGTTAAACACTTTTAAATATTAATAATCAAAATCGCGACCCAAAACAAAAACTTTGCAGCAACTCGTTGCCTCAGTTACATTAAGTACAACTAACTTAAACACTCGAGTTGACATCGTTGGTTCAGTATTTCCTTGTTCTCTCTGATTTAACAGGCTGCACTAGTTAACAATGAAAAACCCAGAAAAATAAATAACATTTATTTTTTAATGCAGACGAGTGGATCTAAATGCAGCACGCTGACAACGGAGAAAAGTCAAGAGATTTATCGAAAACTGAAGGGAAAGATTATTGGTAGTGGCTCGATGAGGAGGAGAGGAGGTTGCTGGTGATTGTAGCTGAACCGGATGGAGGTCAGTGGGCCGGCTGAAGCTCAAGAAACGCAGGACTGGAGCTGGTCAGTACACATCTGCTGGTGAAACATGAATGACTGAAGACTGAACACAGCGACTGGGTTACGATGGAAGAAGGAACGATCTGAAGAAGGTTGAGTTCTGGACCAGCAGTAGATGTACTGATATACTGAGTGTTGATTAGTGGAATGAGGATCAGCTGTGTGAGTCACAGGAGGAGCAGCTGGAGCCTCCACACACCTGATGAGCTGCAGCCACGCCCACTCAAACACGCATGCTGCATTCGGAAACGTCGCTCCACCTCCGCTCCCTCAGATGCTCTGAAACAGATCTTGCGTCGAGAGCGTCGTCCTCTCGATTAAAAATAAATTAAGAAGGCTGAAGTAGGTCATCGAATGTACCCGGCGACCGTCAATTTACCTGGACAGGCTGCCATAGCTAAGTATATTAATGGAAATAATGTAATACAGCCTGACTGTGCTCACATACACCAGTTTCTACTGTGGAAACAATAAGTACAGTGAAAATATACTTTTAAGTGTTGGTAACTTAATCCACAAAATAGTTCAATTTAATTATTATTAGTTTACTGAACTCAAAAGGAAGAAAGCGTCACAGCAAAATAATAAAGTTAGCCGATTCTTTATTTTTGTATTTTTACGACGAAATCTATTTCATTATTTTGAGCATTTGTGTTTACAGTGTGCAGCAGGTTCGTGGTCACATCATTGGTTTTGCGCCGTTCTCCTGATCACTGAATGAGCAATCACGTCCCGTGCACGTTTTACTTTTTAAATTATTTTGACATCCAGTACTTACGCTACTGTTTTAAATATGACGGCGCCTTTCCTGTTCACTTCCCGCAGAAGTTGTTCTTCCTCTTGGAGTCTGCTGCTCCACCGTCTGTCGACGTCATCTAAGTTTCTCTGAATTTCTCTTTTCTCCCTCGCTGTAGTCTCATGTCCTTTTATGGGCGTTGGCGGGGCGTTTATGCTAATGAGTAACAACGTAGGCTTTCAACCTACGAGGAACGAGTGATTCATCGGGATAAGAACGCAGGTGAGAACAAATCTGCGACTCTTCTCAGAAGCTTTCTTGAGAACAGCTCATCACCCGACAGCAGTTAGTGTAAAAACTGACCGGTGAACTCGGCAGGAAGTCCATCAGCGCTGCTTTACATCCGTTTTTTTCTACAATTACAGAAATGTCCAACTTGTTGCCCTGCATAGTGGAAGCATAAAAAAACAAAAACTGACCTGCGGGTTGGCGTCCAGGATGCAGACACGTCCCGCCTCCACCACCTCGTGTATGGAGTCTATCTTTAAGCCGTACAGGCTGCCGTCGTACTCTCCGTGCTCCAGGTAGCGTCCGTTCTTGATGTCCGTCTCCATCTTGCTGCGGCTCGTGAAGGCGTACATCCGACTCTCGCGCTCGCCCTTCTTGGCCTTCCTGGAGGTGTCTGGACAGACACAGGAACATGGTCAGTCATTTAACACCACGCGCCATGTTTTATGTGGCGGATCCATTCAGACATAGTTTAAATGTTCAAGATGTACTCTGCTCTATTTTGTCTGTCTTCACAATGCTTGGCTGCATTTTAATGACAAATCTAAATTTGATCTATTTGGAAGGAAGTCAGGAAAACGTTACACTGTAAAAAAAACACAACCAAGCAGAAACACACAATAGTTTGTTAGTGTGTCTTTTCCTACATGGTATAGTGGTGCCAAACAGCTGAGTATCCCCCAGCAGGAGCTTGTTCTTCAGTCTCCGCCTCCCCACACCCTGAGCACCAATCAAAATCAGAGTTTTCCTCTTGAAAGGCGGGACCTTGGCCACCTCCTCATAGAGCAGGATCTCATGTCTGTCGAACTCTGAGAGAGAGAGAGAGAGAGAGAGAGAGAGAGAGGAAGGAGGACGGGAAGTCAGGCGGGGAGAGAAGAGAGGTGACGACTGAGAAATCATTGTTAAACTGAGGAAGCAAACAAATAAAAACATAAACCGAGTGTTTACCTGCATTTTTGGTGGTCACATACATCATCTTCTTCTTCTTCTTCCCTCCAACACCGGTACAAAGATTTCCTGTCACATTAAAGGAGTTAGTGACGTCAGTTTTGTAATTGTTTTATATAACTGTTTTATTTATTCAAACTACCTTCCTTATAGTTTAAAGCTTACTTTCTATTCATCTTTGAGGTTAATCTGACAGTTAAATGGTTATCTATAAATTCAAACTGCAGTACAACCTCATCTCTGTCAGCTCGTCTTATTGCTGTGATCACTGATATTGTTTTTATTTTTCCTGGCCTGGTATTTATTGTGATTTCTCAAGTATAAATAAAGGTTGAATGAATGAATGAATGAGTGACATGCCTTCCTTTCCATTCTCATCTCAAACCTGCTCCTCGTCTGCTGAACTTTTAGTAACTGAGTGTTAATCACAGAGCCGACACGTTTCTAACAACTAGAACTAAATTATGGTTTGCTTATGTAAATTTTACAGACACTTACGTGCGTGTTTATAGCATTTATAAAAGAAACAAAAGACAAATCACAGTTATATGTGACAAAAAGTGTTTGTTATGATAAAGAGACCTGACTCTCATGTCTGAGCTTTGTGTTTATTATAACATTGATGTCCTGACAGCTGCCCCCTGGTGGCTGGTTGCAGTACAGCTCATAATCCCCCGCCCCCTCCTTCCCTCCCTTCCCCCCTCACTGTTTGTGGATGGGACATGGGCTAAACTAAAAAAAAAAAACATCTCTAAGTGAAGTAGCTGTGGAGTGTATGGGCGGGGCTACAATACTGTGGCTCCTCCCCCTCTATCACGTCTGCGTGGGCTGGTTCATAGACGGCAGCACGCTGATTTTTAAGCTTTACTTTAGTATAATCGGAGAAAAATGTGTCGTCCATCTTTATATACAGTCTGTGCTTCAACCTCTATGTCTATGTCAAATAATGACTTATCGGAATCACGTCGTTACGTCAACAAGTCAGAAAATTGCCTTTAACACGATATCATTGTCTCTTTCTTCTGAAAAATAGTACCGGTATTATCGTGAACGATAACATGGTATTTATTTTCTGGCCTGTGATTTGACCACCAGGTGGCAGTAATCATTGTTTCTCTCCTCTCACCTGCAGGTGCCAGTTCCACGTCTCTCTTAACGAAAGCTTTCCTCTTCTCCTCCAACGTCTGACTCGGGATCAGACCGGCACTCCCACCCTCTACATGACGGGCCTGCACACACACACACACACACACACACACACACACACACACACACAGTTACTGCACAGACTCGTAACGAACACCAACACTATGAAGTGAGGATAAAGGCTCATATGTATTTAGCATGTACACGTGATGTTTCTGTCACCTGCCACCAGTTGACGTCGTCCTGGTTGACGATCTGCAGGATGTCCCCCGTCTCAAACCGTAGCCCCGCCTCCTTACAGGGAATCAGGTTGTCATTGGCCGGGTCATAGTCGTAGTGACACTTGAAGAACACCTGAGGAAAATACATACAGACACATCTCACTATGAGCTCTGACATTTTATTCTTGTTACTGAGAAGAACTTTGGTTTATTTCTGACAGAAAAAAACTAAAACCAAAGACAGGAGGTCTGCGGTTTGTTTGTGAGGTTTATTTGTCTGTGAGGTTTGTTTGTTTGTGATGTTTATTTGTCTGAGGTTTGTTTGTTTGTTTGTGAGTTTTTTTTGTCTGAGATTTGTTTGTGAGGGTTTGTTTGTTTGTGAGGTTTGTTTGTTTGTTTGTGTCACCTGTCTGGGTGGGATGGCCTCGTGGTAGCTGGGCAGTATCTTGAGAACAACACTTCCACTGGTTGCCTGCAGCTCCTCCTGCAACACTCGGGGATCTCGGCCCACCTCTCGTCCATTCACCTGCCGACACGGCAACATCGGGAGAATAAAGAACAACTTTTATTTTGATGTGACTTCTTAAGGCAGTTAGAAGAGCATAAAAGCTGGAAAGATGGACAAACAGCGAGCCTGGCTGTGTAGACGAGTGCAGTAAAGACAGCTGCCTTCATACGTGTACAAATGAAACTCATGAAGGAGATGTAGTTTGTTGTTTTAACGAGTGTTTTGTGCTCAACTATTTCCGGTGCCCACGTTTAAAAAAGAAACAACTTCTATTCAACTTCAAGTTCCAGTTGTTGCTGATCCTGACACATCAGTAAGTCATACTTAAAGGTTAGCTCACCTCTTTGATGATGTCTCCGACGTGCAGCAGTCCCTGCTGGTCGATCATCCCACCGTGGAGGATGCGGGCGATCACCAGCTCTCCGGCCTCCACCTTGAACGTCACCCCCTGAAACGCAATTAATAGTCTGTCATCTGCATCTTGTAGGATAAGACCAGCATCTCCTTCAGTCCCTCCAGGACTTCACAGAGATCTTTTTTGATTGTTGCGATCAAACATTTTTCATTTCGCTGCAGATTTTCTCACAAATTGCAATGTTTTTTACTTAAATTATGGGAATTAGAAAAGTTGCGGGTTGTGAATTTTTTTTATTTTTTTTAGCTCTCCCTGATAAAGTCATAAATCTGTAATCAATTCCTGTGATAGTAATCATGCTGCACATCACATAAATATTTTAGTTCTAATCTTTTTTACATTTATTTATTAAAACTTAGAGAACCATGAGGCTCAAAGTTCCTACAAGGTCCTAAAAGCTCCTACAAGGTCCTAAAAGCTGCGTATGTTTCCAGAACAGACCGTCTGTGACTGGAATATAGAAACAAGGACTACATCAGCTGTCAAAATAAGAGGTTTAGATGCTGTTTAATTCATGTTCATTCAACACATAGACCTGCTGGATGAAACAAACAAAGAGACGTCTCTGACAACTGGACGTGTCGATAAAACTCATTTCATTTTAACGGGAGTTTTAACGGTTTAGCGGGACCCACCAGGTGCTCTCCCGCCACTTTGCGTATCCCCACCATGCGGATTGCATCAGGGGGCAGGTGCAGGTTGTGTGTGTGGTTCTCTTCTGTTTCGTGATCCACAAAGTCACATGGGCTGAGAGGGGGGGTGTCACACGCCTGGGACGCCACGGAGTCGTGAGTCTCCAACAGAGACTGAGACACAAAACATGAATTGTATGATTATTTCAACCAGCTGTGTATGATGGGAACATAATCAGATCTGTGTGTGTGTGTGTGTGTGTGTGTGTGTGTGTGTGTGTGTGTGTGTGTTCCCGACCTGGAAGTGTGGCTGTGTGAGGATGCGGGAGAGCTCGGCTGCCGTGTCGGAGCGCTGTGTGAACGGGTCCAGGTCTCTGAGGATCTCCTGCAGCAGCTCCATGTTGTTGTCTCTCACCGGAGACAGACGAGGCTCCTTCAGACCCTCATCCTGCTCCTGATACACACACACACACACACACACACACACACACACACGCATACACAGAGACACACACACACAGACACACACATAGAGACACACATACACATATATACACACACACACACACACAACATAGATAGATAGATAGATAGATATACATGTATAGGTAGACACACACAGTTACATACAGGACAGTCACATCATCAGCAACAAGCAAGTGTAGTTTCATTTATCTACATGTGTATATGTGTCTCTGTGTGTATATGTGTGTGTGTATATATGTGTGTGTAAATGTTTGAGTGTATATACTGTATGTGTGTGTCTGAAAAAGTGTGCCCCCTTCCTGATTTCTTATTTTTTTGCATGTTTGTCACTTAAATGTTTCAGATCATCAAACAAATTTAAATATTAGTCAAAGATAACAAGTAAACACAGAATGCAGTTTTCAAATGAAGGTTTTTATTATTAAGGGAGAAAAACAATCCAAACCCACATGGCCCTGTGTGAAAAAGTGTTTGCCCCCTAAACCTAATAACTGGTTGGGCCACCCTTAGCAGCAACAACTGAAATCAAGCATTTGCGATAACTTGCAATGAGTCTTTTCCAGCTGTGGAGGAATGTTAGCCGACTCATCTTTACAGAGTTGTTGTAATTCAGCCACATTGGAGGGTATTCCAGCACGAACCGCCTTTTTAAGGTCATGCCACAGCATCTCAATAGGATTCAGGTCAGGACTTTGACGAGGCCATTCCAAAGTCTTCATTTTGGTTTTCTTCAGCCATTCAGAGGTGGACTTGCTGGTGTGTTTTGGATCATTGTCCTGCTGCAGAACCCAAGTTGGCTTCAGCTTGAGGTCACGAACAGATGGCCGGACATTCTCCTTCAGGATTTGTTGGTAGACAGTAGAATTCATGGTTCCATTTATCACAGCAAGTCTTCCAGGTCCTGAAGCAGCAAAACAGCCCCAGACCATCACACTACCACCACCATATGTTACTGTTGGTATGATGTTCTTTTTCTGAAATGCGGTGTTACTTTTACGCCAGATGTAATGGGACACACACCTTCCAAAAAGTTCAACTTTTGTCTCGTCAGTCCACAGAGTATTTTCCCAAAAGTCTTGGGGATCATCAAGATGTTTTCTGGCAAAAATGAGACGAGCCTTAATGTTCTTTTTGCTCAGCGGTGGTTTTGGTCTTGGAACTCTGCCATGCAGGCCATTTTTGCTGAGTCTCTTTCTTATGGTGGAGTCATGAACACTGACCTTAACTGAGGCAAGTGAGGCCTGCAGTTCTTTGGATGTTGTTATGGGGTCTTTTGTGACCTCTCGGATGAGTCGTCGCTGCTCTCGTGTGGTAATTTTGGTCGGCCGGCCACTCCTGTGAAGGTTCACCACTGTTCCATGTTTTCTCCATTTGTGGATAATGGCTCTCACTGTGGTTCGCTGGAGTCCCAAAGCTTTAGAAATGGCTTTAGAACCTTTTCCGGACTGATAGATCTCAATTACTTTCTTTCTCATTTGTTCCTGAATTTCTTTGGATCTCGGCATGATGTCTATCTTTTGAGGATCTTTTGGTCGACTTCACTTTGTCAGGCAGGTCCTATTTAAGTGATTTCTTGATTGAGAACAGGTGTGGCAGTAATCAGGCCTGGGTGTGGCTAGAGAAATTGAACTCAGGTGTGATAAACCACAGTTAAGTTATGTTTTAACAGGAGGGGGCAAACACTTTTTCACACAGTGCCGTGTGGGTTTGGATTTTTTTTCTCCCTTAATAATAAAAGCCTTCATTTGAAAACTGCATTTTGTGTTTACTTGTGTTATCTTTGACTAATATTTAAATTTGTTTGATGATCTGAAACATTTAAGTGTGACAGACATGCAAAAAAAATTGGAAATCAGGAAGGGGGCAAACACTTTTTCACACCACTGTATATGTCTGTATACGTGTGAATATGTGTGTATATGTGTGTATGTGTGTGTGTGTGTATGTGTGTGTGTGTATATATGTGTGTGTACACACCAGAGGACTCTCCATGATTCCTTTGAGGTAGATGAGATCCAGGTCGTTGGCCGTGGTGGAGCTGATGGTGCTGTCACTCATTGCGTCCAACACCTGGGGCACTGTAACACACACACACACACACACACACACACACACAGTAGTTATAGGGCTGCTTTCAATAATAAAATGCTGATCTTTCAGGTTTTAATGATGCTGTTTGTTTCAGGTGAATCATCGCTGGGATCAAAGCTCTCATTTTATGGTTCAAGTTTGGATGTGATGACACGTCTTCCACATTATTCTGATATCACAGGTTAAGATCGGCGCTTCATTAATTCATTGACCCCGTTTCCACCTGACATTTTTCTACTCTGGTGGTTTGAGGATCCCGTTTGTAAACCGGATATTCGGGGACAGTTGTGGAAAACATGTCGGGTCTCACCCGGCTCTGTCCTGGTGGAGGCCACAGGCATGGTGGAGCTTCAGGAAATCTGAGAGACCAAGAGAGGACACACAGAGGAGCAGGAGGACGACACACACCATGTGAGTTTCTCACAGCTGAAAAAGATGACATAAAAGCTCCAGTAACTGTGTTCAGTCTAAACTCCCGAATGTTTACATCAGATCATTTACGCTGTTTATTTAAAGATAACAATCCAAAACTAACAGATTCAATCTGCACGCTGTTCGACCTCATTCATTTATGGTTTTATTTTTGTTTTAACTTGTAACCTTGGTTTCGAAAGGTGCTTTAATAAATAAAGTTTATTATTATTACTTGTTTAAACCTTACAGACATCAAAGTGTGAAGATGTTATTTATTACAAAAGGGGAAAGTGAAGCGTGATGCAACTGCCCTTATTTCATGGCTTTGTGCTAAGATAAGCTAACTGACTGCTGGCAGTACATATATATCATTATAGGCACTGGATTGGAGCACAACAAACACACACACACACACACACACACACACACACACACACACACACACAGCAGGCAGTGATGTCAGTGAGGGAGGGGGTGGAGCCTCGGCGATGGTTCTGGAATCGAACATCCGTAGCGAAAGATGAAGAGAGGCCGAGTACAGATGGAAAAGTCACGAGAGGAGCGCGAGCGGGAGATGGGACGAGGAGGGGCATGTGGGCGTAACCAATCTATACATCGCCATGACAACGCAGACAATACTACAGCAAATTAGGGAGAAAGAGATGAGAACAAAGAGGTCTGTCTGTCTGTGTATCTATCTATCTATCTATCTATCTATCTATCTATGTTAGGTGGTTGCTATGACAAGCTGCGGTTACCGCTCATGGCTGCCATGGAAACCTGTCCTCTTTCAGTTTTGCCTTCACACACACACACACACACACACACACACACACACACACACACACACACACACACACACACCGCCGTTAATGGCAGAGCAGGCGTTACACAACACCCCCGGCAGCAACAGGAGAGAGAGATGATGACACGAAGAGAAAAGATGAAGAGACTGAAACACGTGTGAGAGAGAAGAGAGACAATGACTGGATGAAGATCACGACATCTGAAACATCGGCACGATTCATACAACCCCGTTTCCACAAAAGTTGGGACGCTGTGTAAAATGTAAATATTTAATTGGAAATACAACCTATCAAATGTTGAAACTGACATGTTATTGTTTGCTGAGAAACACGTCTCATAAAAGTTGTTCCAGGATCATGTTCACCACTGTGATGCATCGCCTCTTCTTTTAACAACACTCTGTAAACGTTGGGGAACTGAGGAGACCCGTTTCTGGAGTTTTTAAAGTGAAATGTGGTCCCATTCTTGCCTGACATAGGATTTCAGCTGCTCAACAGTTCAGAGTCTCCTTTGTCGTATTTTTCATTCATGATGCTCCATATGTTTTCAATGATTGACAGGTCTGGACTGCAGGAGGCCAGTTTATCAGAGGACTCTTCTACTAGGGACACATGATATTTGTAATATGTACAATAGTTACAATCTATTGTAAATCCCCTGATGAAGGCCTTAATGGCAGAAACACATAGGAATGTGTTTTTTACTGTGATCGAATAGTAATGACTGATTAAAGGATTTTTAATTCATCACCCTCCAAAGTGCCTTCAGATCTCAAACTATTCAATTTGTAGTTATGTTTCCTGGTTCTCAAGAAGAGTTGCTGTTCCACTGGTAACATCCACATATTGAATATAAAAGTGTTCGTAGCTTCAGGTCTGTAAAACGGTTCTGATCCAGAAGTGTCTTCAGCTGCAATACCACCGAGTGCCACTAGAGGTCAGCTCCAAAAAGCCTCCGGCTCCATAGACTCCCATTCAACTTCTCTCATCAAATCCAAAGTGAATAAAATGTGTCCATCAGTTATCTCGGTGTTGTTAGCTAAAGTCACTCCTTCTTATTAGTTTTCTGGAGGTCCATCTGAAAATAATCTCTCATTCATTAGAAAAGAAGATTCAAGAAGACCTGTTTTGGGGGGCGTGTCTGTTTGATTGACATGCCTGTGGTGCAGTCAGGTTACAGCTATCGGTGGGCGGGACGTATTATTGTCAGGTTTCCAATCAGATCAGTCAGATCCACCGCTGGCTCCTCCCCCAGCTCGTCCAAATATGGTCACTTCCTGCTCCAAACTAGCAAGATGGTGACGGACAGAATCTGAACTGGAGGATTCATAACGTTCACAGACAAACACTTCCTCCTCACCTCGAGTCTCTCCTCACACCTTCCTACCTCCTCTTCTTCAGTCTTCTCTGCTTTCACACTTCTTTTCTTCCTCATACTGCCCCTCCTCCCTCCCCTTGCTGGCCCATCTTCTCCCTCTCCTCTCGCTCTTTATACTTTCCCTCCATTAATAATCGCCCCCTCTCCCCTTTCTCTCCTCCTGACATCCAACCCTCCATTACTCTTATTATTTATGTACCCCCCACCCCCACATTCACGCGTGGCGCAGAGGGGTCTTTTAATTAGTCTCGGGGGTCATATGTAACAAAGCACGACACACACACACACACTCACACACGAAGACAATGCTAACACAACAACAAAATCCGGCTGGCATAAATGTATGCTAATACAAGCGCGCGCTTATTTAGATACAGCGAAATTACCACGCGCACACGCACCTTTGTCAACACAGCTCCGGTGCAGCTGCTCTCTAGCAATAAACGAGCCTCAGACAAAAAGGAGCACGAGAGACTCAACGCTGACCGTAAGAGGAACGTCCCGTTAAATATACCGTCACGTCTCCGGTAACTGGAGAGCCGACACTTACCGTCTGACACAAATGAGAAAGGCTTCCCGCTGTCTGAGATGTCTCGTGCGCTTCTTGTTGTCGTCTGGCTGCTTGTGGTCCTCTGACGATTCTTCAACCACGAAAATATACAGAACTTCCGCCAATATTTCAAAATAAAACAATTTTGGCATTTCATGTTGTTTTAATGAAACTAAAAAAAAATAGTATTTTTTTATTATTATTATTATTTGAACTATGGCGCATGCAAGTAGGTACCGTAAGCAGGTAGCAGTTTAACATTTAAACTTATTTTTGGCTGCAAATTTGATTTACTTCCGGTTAAACTCGCCATATTTATGGTACATTAACACCTCCTGATGCGGCACCGAGCATCGCAGGAGTGTTAAAGGGCCAGTGCGTTGTTTTGTTTGTCATATTTTCTGAAGCCCTGTGTTTTCCTCCTTTTTATGCTTCACGTGAGCCTTTACATTCCTGTAACTGAAGAAAAAAAAACAAGTGGAACATACAGAGACTGTCCGTGCTGCTCACCAGCTGGTAGGATGCTGTGATGGAAGACCACCATGTGTGGAAGCAGAGCAACAGCAGCATACAGTGGACGGATTAAAGTGTTACACCTGAAGTGGTGTTTGATGGGCTGAAGAATTATTACTTTGTATTTCAGCATAATAGAAACAGCAGGGTAATGTCCGGGCAGTACTGGGACACTTGGTGATAATACTGAGGTTCATTTTCTCTATTAATGTAATGAAGGAAGAAAATATGAGGGTAATGTATGTAAAAACATCCCAGGGAAATAGTAACACAGAAAATCTCTAATATTGGTATTTTCTGTGAGATTATTCAGTTTTTTTCCCCAGTATTTGCACAATCCTATAATAAATGACATATAGTACGAAAATAGTTTTATTAACAAGATACTGCTGTTTTTTTTAACGATGTAGTTACCATGGTATTATACCCTGTTGCTTCCCGTATCCTTTGTGTACACTGAGCAGATAGCTGAGTGAATTGAATTGCAATGCACACTTAAAAACTAAACATTAGGGGAGATTTCTGTTCTTTGCAGTAATTCAAAACAGTTGTAATTGTAATGTGCAGCAGCTTCGAATATGAAATCATCCTGATTTTAGATCAGCTAATGTCTAGAAAATGGTTGGTATCAACTGCAGTGTGTCCTAATCATATATATATATATTTTTTTTTTAATTTAATTTAATTTATTTTTTTTAAATACAATAGGTTACAGATTAGCTGACAACTCACCATGTTTAAATGAAAGTAAAGGAGCTATTTTAATTATTTCATCAAAGTAATGGAACTCATTATATTATATTACTCTTTGTTTACCATTTTTTTATGTTTAAATTGGGAAATAGAGCTGAAAAATCCCCAAAAATGAACTTAAACGAGGCAATGTAAACTGTCAAACTTCAATTAAAGTTCTTCAATATAATTTAAACTAAACTTTTGAACTTAATTAACTTTAAAGGTCAACCACCGAAACAAATCACCTGTATGGATCACAGCAGACTGCAGTGAAGAACACTTTTTCCCAGAACCTCAAACAGGGTCTGAGAACTATCAGCATGGCTATACAATAGTGTGTTTTTAAAATGTTATTTTTAATTATATTCTACATTATTGTCTCAAACCTACTGTTGAAGATCAGCTGACATTAAACCACAGTGTGTAAAAAGGATGAGCATCATTGAATGAATAAAAAAAAAAATCCATTCTGAGTCATCGACAGATTTTAATCCCACAGAAAACGTTTTTATTTGCGTGTTCGGAAGTTACTTCTGACAGAAACAGAGAAACAAGACTTTCCTCCTCTGAACAGTGACGGACAGTAAGACCTCGATGCTCACACACACATGCACACGCACACGCACACGTACACACACACACACACACACACACACACACACACACACACACACACACACCCACACACACCCACACACACACAGAGAGAAACACAGTTCCACCTGATTAGGAGCTCTGATCTCATATATAGATTTTATTTCAATAATAAATTATGTACAGTTCTGATGTGAGGACGGAGATGTGAGACAGCGACAGGAGAGACAGAGGGAACTGGTGTTCCACTCACTGATGATCATTGGGTTGGGGTAGGGGGTCAGAGGTGAGAGGCACATGTCGGCCCCTCCAGGTGCATTCTGGGTAGCAGCCGGAGGGAATGCCCAGTGACGAGGGAGACGGGCTCACCACATGTAGGAGTCATCATATCTGTTGAAACACACACAGGGAAGAACTGCTTATTAATCCTTAACATATTGATCACAGGTCACATGACCTCCTCCGTCTATGTGTGTGAGACTTTACCTTGATCTCTGGTCTCTGTTGCTGTCGCTGCCAAACAGCAGCTCTGCAACCACGTCCTCCTGAGCCGAGCGCTTCCCATACCTGAGAGGGAGGGAATGTTCATCAGATCAATCATCACTTTAATGGATGATGAGCTGTTTAATGTGTTTTCTGTCAGATCGCCCAGATACACAGGAAACTCTCTGCATGCAATCCGGGATTACAGATTGTAACCTCAGTCTGACTATTTCACAATTAAATCTTTTATTTGGCAAAACACGGGGTGGCTTTTATTGTGAAACAGTCACAGGAAATGCAATTAAATTAAGTCGAAATCAGTGCAGCAGAGATGTTAATATCCCGACTTTTAATTCCTACTAATGCTGGATCCCACATTACCCATAAAGCACCAGATATGTCACTCAAACTTCCTACTTCCAGTTTGCAACAGGTTCTAATTTGTAGTTTCCAAACGTTGGTGACATCCTGTGACATCATCAGACATATTTTATCTGACACCTCCCCTCCACAGAAAATATTATTCAACTTTTTTACACTTCACAGGCTCAGTGCTGCTGCTCATGAGCAAGAAACTGAAACGTATGTCTAAATTAAGTTGTGTTCCTGTTAAACTTTGGCCGACATGAAGTATCAACCATCAATGAGGTCAACCGTTGGTTTGTGAACGTTATGAAGCCTCCAGTTCAGATTCTGTCCGTCACCGTTTTTGCTAGTTCGGAGCGGTTTGGAGCAGGAAGTGACCATATTTGGATGAGCTGGGGGAGGAGCCAGCGGTGGATCTGAATGATCTGATTGGAAACCTGACGATACTACGTCCTGCCCACCGATAGCTGCAACCTGACTGCACCACAGACCTGTCAATCAAACAGACACGCCCCCCAAAACAGGTCTTCTTGAATCTTCTTTTCTAATGAATGAGGGATTATTTTCAGATGGACCTCCAGAAAACTAATAAGAAGGAGTGACTTTAGCTAACAACACCGAGATAACTGATGGACACATTTTATTCACTTTGTATTTGATGAGAGAAGTTGAATGGGAGTCTATGGAGCCGGAGGCTTTTTGGAGCTGACCTCTAGTGGCACTCAGTGGTATTGCAGTTTAAGACACTTCTACATCGGAACCATTTTTCAGAGCTGGAAGCTACGAACACTTTTATATCCAGTCTGTGGTTGACATACTACGACACTCTTTTTCAGGCTGAAAATGACTTTTCCCATAACATCTTTCTTTCATCCCTCTAAACAGACATAACTCTTTGAGATGTTTGCTTTTGGAGCGTGTCTGTCCATCATCTATGTCCTCTCTACTTCTGCCTTTCCAATACACCGCTTTACCTGTTTTCCTTCCTCTGCTCCTGATGTTTTTATGTCATAGTCAGATTCAGGTTTGTGAGTATTCCGGCTGTGTTTTAATGTGTATGAAGGTGTCATTTCCAAGTCTGAATGGGTCTCATTATTCTCCTGGGAAGGAAACCAGTGACTGAAGACAGCCTACAAATGTAAAATCACGGATCCGTTTAAGAGAGAATTTACTCGCTAATGTGTGTGTGTGTGTTTATGTGTTTGACACAATCAATGTAACCCCCACAGACAGTTCCCGTGTTTTCCCATCAACCACCTGTTCCCCCTCCCTCTGTGACCCCAGCACCCAATCTTATGCTCCATTACTTGCTCTGTGAGTGTGTGTGTGTTGCCCTGCAGGAAGACAATCAGGAAGCACAGATGGTCTGTCTCAGCCGCCACACAGCTGGCGACACATCAGGATGTAAAATGTTCTTGCTCTGATAATGGCCTGTCTGCACACACACGTTTTTCTCTAACTGACTGTCTTCATCTTCA
Source organism: Embiotoca jacksoni (assembly GCF_022577435.1). NCBI lineage: Eukaryota > Metazoa > Chordata > Actinopteri > Embiotocidae > Embiotoca > Embiotoca jacksoni. The sequence goes on from NW_027185432.1 coordinate 206,127, forward strand.
TCTTCCTCTGTCTCTCTGTATTTCTTATATTTCTGTGTCTATGATCTTTCTTCCTCTACCTACTCGATCAGTGACTCCCAAACTGTGACACGTGCACCACAGGTGCTTCTCGTGCGTGTAAAGCCGCACCGAAATGACGCTCCGACATTCTTTTACTCTCCAAGTGAGGAAATAAAATGTTCAAAATGTCTCTTAATTCAGTTAAACTTCATTTATATATTTTGAGTGCTCTAAAATCCGATCATCTGTAAAGCACAAGTTCAGCAAGAGAGCCGATAAAAAAAAAAGTTTTCACTTGGACATTAAAGACGTTTTGATTCATTGATTTATTCATGATGATGAATTGAAGTCTCTTTGATCAACTACCATTTGGCCTGTTAAATTAAACTGTGTTAATACAAACTCAGCACTTCCTGCATTTATTTCACAATAAAAGCCATCGTGCTATGAGCTACCATATATATGATTCACCAGACTGACCAGATTCCATCATACGGATCCCTACAGCTGACACTCATCACATCCTCCAGCCAAACCTTGTAGATCTTTTCATCACGTACAATATGTCTTCATCTGCACCTCTCCAGTGAATCTTAAACACGTATTCCTTCAAACAAATGGACTTTTTACAACATTAGGATCCTTCTTTAAGCCCATTATTTAAATATCAAACACCTATTTGACTTTCATGAAAAAGGACAGAGAGCTCATGATCTGCTTCACATAGAAAATACGCCATTTGAATGTGAGCAGCAGGCCTCGCTAAATGAATTTGGGATTCTTTCTTGGGTCCATCTGGGCCTGTTTTATGGCTCTGGTCCGGTTGATGTGGAGGCCTGGAGGTTTCCGAGACGGGACTGTAATCTAATCTATGGAGCTGGTGCTCAGTGGAGGGTTGGGGAGGAAGGAGCATCGCACGCTGACCGAGCTCTGGGCTGGCACGATGCTGCTGCACTGACTTTAATACAAACTAAATCTAATCTTGAGCAACAGGAGGAGAGAAAAAAGGCTCAAGTTCGACGCAAACCCTTTTAGCTTGACACCTAAAATTAGTTTGGGGTCATAGTCTGGATGATGCACCAGTCAAACCTTCTTCAACCCTCAATAACCATAACAGTCTTGTAGGAACTCTCTGAAAATGATGGTAGAAAAGACTTATGTGTTCTTCCTTTCTTTACTTGAAAGATTTTAATAGATAGCAGGAATGTTCACCATGCTGTTATGCCGACTTTGACTTTCTCTGATGTTATTTGTATTACGTCCATAGGCGGTGGTTGTTGTAATTATTATTATTATTGAGATCTGGAACAGAAAACTGTGTTTTGTTTCATTTTGTATTTTTGATAAGTGAAGAAGATATTTCAAACATTCAAGCTAGACTTTTTTGGAAAGTCAAATATTAGATTCTTCCCTCCAAACCGCTCAAATAATTTGTGTACAGTGTCTCAACTGAATCTGGTTTGAGCCTCATGAGGACCGTTTTCCTGATGTGTGTGTGCGTCCGTACCTCTGCCTGGTGATCAGGTTGATGTAGTGTCTCAGGGCGGTGTAGTACTTGGCCAGCTCTTCGGGTGGGGCGTCATCACCGGGGTTCTCGGGTTTGGGCGGATAGGCGTCTGCCAGCGCTCCCAGACACACCAGAACACACAGCACGACGGCCAGCAGAACCCTCCACGGCTTCAGGATTACAGCCATCTAGAGCAGGAGAGGAGGAGGGTGCAAGATGGGCTTAATTAAAGTCCAACACAATCATCAGGAAGAAGAGTTCTTGGAAAATACGTCTTTGTTGCTACCGAGTCTCATTTTCTATTGTTTTATTGGTAAAAATCATGAAAAGGTGTTTTAAATAATACATGAGATAAAAACATCTTCCTGTCTGATGACAAAACTTTGGATGTCAAACCTCTCCCACACAGCTGGTAAAACAAGAGTCATCTGGTTTTCTGAGAAATGCCTGAAGTGTAGAACTGGTGGTGTGAAGCAGCTGAAGAATCGGTGTGTATCATGTAAAGGAGCTGCGGATCGACTTCCTGTCAGCTGAGTGTTGTTGTGTTCTTGAGGAGGATGCAGAGAAACGGATCGACTCCAGTGGAGCAAAACTGATTGATGTCACACATCATCGAGGACGAATCCCGAATAAACTCCCTCACTTTGTAAACAAAAGCAAATCATGACGAACACTCGATTAAAAAAAAGCATGACTTCCTTTAATAAGTATTTGTATTTTCTGATAACATGCCGACAGTGAGCGACTTCCCAGCCTCAGGTTTATCCTGTCAGCTCTACACGGTTAAACTGACGCTTCCTTTGTTGTAAAGTTTCACCTCTTAAGTTGAATATTAATAAAACCTTCACCCTTCATGTCGTGGGCGTGTCTAGTTTCATTTGTTTATTATTGAGGTCATTTATTGTAAACGTCAAAATTACTTTGTTTTAAACGCTAAGCCTCAGAAGAGGTGATAATTATTACAGGAGTACCGCCAGCAAGAAATATTGTGTTTTGTTTGAATGTCAGGATACTTCTTTTTTTCCGGAAGAATAATTTTTAAGGTTAAATCCCCCAAAATGTAAAGTTAATTATGTAAATTCTTAGTTTTAAAAAAAACACTAAACTAACAAATATTCACATTTAGCTGGCTGCTGCCAGAGCATAAAAAAAAAATAAAAAATAAAAAAATAAAATATATATATATATATATATATTTTAACATATTTACTTAAATAATTAATAGATCATCATTTGACTAATAAATCATTTCAGTTCTACTGGTTGGTCTCTGAATACCTGTTGAAACAGACATGAATGTGTTTTATGGCTCAGTGCTCCACATTATCAGATCATTTGAGAACATTATCTTCTGGTTATCTTTTCTTTTGGATATCTAAATACATTTTTTACGGTGCATGGCTAATATTAGCAGCTACGATCTTATCAACATTAAAGGAAGCTTTAGCCTATTTCAAATGAAACAATTATGTCAGTTATTTTGCACCTGCAGGCTGCAGCAAGGATCAATAAGCCCTGGACCTGCAGAACATTTCTCCGTTCTATATAAAAAATAATAAGCACTTTATTTTTTTTTTACTTTATTAAAGTTGACTTTATTTCACCTTTTTATGTGTGAAGTGTATAAAGTGAATCATTTTTAAAGCTCAAAGTAATTTCTCCAAGTTGCGTTATAGTGAGAAAAAGATTTGCTGCATAGTTTTGCTGCAAAGTGAGAAAATTATCCTCTTATAAGATATTACAGATCAATCAGTGACCTTTGCGCGTCTTTTCTGTGATGTTTAGAATGCAAATTCTGAAAGTTACTGTGGAAAAAAAAAACGTGCAGCTACTGCAGGAAAACAGTTCAGCTATCAAAGACAGACTGAATGTGAGAAGATGAAATATTTGTCATGCAGATTTTGGTGAAAAGTCTCCGCGCGCTGTCCGAGGAGATGAACGCGCCTCCAGAATCACCTCATTAAAGACATTTCACTTCCAATACGCAGACATGACGACAGAATATTGAGCTTTTAACTGAAGCAGAGAAGAGGAAACACGTAGAGCGTCTGCAGATCACCAGTCTGACTGCAGGAATGTCAGCTTTATGAGCGCGAAGGTAAAATTACTGAACGGCGAGAATTTCTCTTCGTGCGAAAAAACAAAACGTCCAACTTCGTAAGAAGAAAGATATGCGAGCAGGAGGCTTTAATTCAGAAGGTTTTGCAGGAAAAAAGTCAAAAATGATCTTGTATTATCAGAGTGAGTTTTACTGAAATAAAGGCTTGAGCTAAAAAAATAATTTAATATCAGTAAAAGTAGGAGTTCATTTTTAGATTAATAAGAGTCAGCCGTGCGCAGACTTACTGTGAGCAGACTTCAGAGGTTGCAGGTAGGAGGTCGGAGCCACAGGTGGAGTCTTACAGCAGCAGGAGATCTCGGTTTTGCCGCTGAGGAGTTTTCGCTTCTTCTTCTGCTTCTTCTGTGCGTTTTAACTCTGCAGGTCGCTGCACCTGGTTCCAAACTCCAACAGAGGAGGTTTAAATAGTGGAGCAGCCGCGGAGGAGGGAGGGCTTTACACCGTGCGTGTGTGCGCGTACGTGTGTGTGTGTGTGAAGAAGAAGGGTGGGTGAAGAGGCCGAATGCGTCAAATGGTGATGATGGAGACATTACTAACGCGCAGTCAGCCCCTTCTTTTTAATAGCTAACAGATGACATTTGGAGCCCTGACACTCAAAAAGCTGCATGTTTACTGTAAATGTCATCTTCTTACTTACCATAAACATCCTGCATCATAAGGTCTGTGACTGTCCGAACAGCACGATTTGCCATAAGAAAGCAGAATGAGCAGTATAATCAATTAAGTATGACAAGTCCAAATCACAAAATGTCTAAATATTTTTTCTGTGGGTTTACAGAGATGGTGGTTTTTTTTATGCAACGCTGCAGCACCTGTAGACTGGAATACATATATGACCATAGTCATAGTTCATCTCACTATGTGTCCCTTGATGTTTACACTTGAGTTTCTCTAACATTTCTATTCTTTGTTAAAGTAACATGAGTCACCAGTTTAAGCCTGGTTGGTCTGGTTCTGTCCACCAAGCGGAGATACGTGTCAATAGTGCTACTGACAGACAGACAGACAGACAGTAGTTGTGTCAACGTCAATAAGGAAGCGTGATGCGGAGTGTCTCAGTCGTCCAACGCTGTGACGCACAAACATGTCTCAGCGTGCGTTCGCTCGTCACATTGTTTCCACAGCATCTTCTCCTCCGTCTCCTCCGTGAGTTTCCTCTGTGATGTTAATGACACTATCGTTTGGCTGCAGGAGGAAGACGCAGCTATGATCTTCCTCCTGCAGCGATTTCATGCTACGCCACATCCGGTGCAACCGTGTCACCTCGTAAGAACTTCAAAATTGATCTCATCTTGTTCACTGCTATTCACAGTGCTTTAATGGTTATGGTTTTGTCTTTTTATTTGGTCTGGTGTTTGTTCCACTCTAATGTCATTTCAGACCCCGACACTCTCACCTAAATATACTGATATACTTATAAATACTGACTGTACCTGTGCAGTCTTAAGTGTCTTAAGCTGCAATACCACCGAGTGCCACTTCTTCTGATCGTCACTGAATGAAGACCGTATGAGGATAAATCTCTTGACTGAAAACAGCGGTGACCTCCGACTGCCTCCACCAGGTATCCACTACCTGGGCCAGCTGCATGAGAACAGCATGCTGAAGGTGGCTCTGGACCAGATCACGGAGGGACAGCTGCAGTTCACCAGGCTGGAGCAGCACTTCGACACGCTGGTCCTCGGCCCTCCCGACCAGCGCAGGTACAGATCCTCTCCTGGTTACAGGGCAGCCGAGGATCGGCACGCTTCCGTCTTTCTTCCTCATTTGCCTCCTCTGACATCTCACGTGCACTTGTTCTCAGGGAATACCGCATCCACGCGGGGAAGACTGAGATGGCAGCCAGCCTGAAGAAGCAGTTCCCGGGAGAGGGGGAAGCCATCGATGAGTTCATGAGACTGATGAAGGTAGAGAGGGAGGAGGGGAACCATCAGCATGAAGTAATGACTGATGAGGAAGAGGAGACGAGATGATGAGGCAGAAAGAGAATAATAAAAGAGTTGTAGTTGTTAAATGGAGAAAGTAGAAATGTTAACACTAAGAACATATGAAGCAGACAGAGCTGCAGTACCACCGAGTGCCACTAGAGGTCGGCTCCAAAAAGCCTCCGGCTGCATAGACTCCCATTCAACTTCTCTCATCAAATTCAAAGTCAATAAAATGTGTCCATCAGTTATCTCGGTGTTGTTAGCTAAAGTCACTCCTTCTTATTAGTTTTCTGGAGGTCCATCTGAAAATAATCCCTCATTCATTAGAAAAGAAGATTCAAGAAGACCTGTTTTTGGGGGCGTGTCTGTTTGATTGACAGGCCTGTGTTACAGCTATCGGTGGGCGGGACGTAGTATCGTCAGGTTTCCAATCAGATCAGTCAGATCCACCGGTGGCTCCTCCCCCAGCTCGTCCAAACATGGTCACTTCCTGCTCCAAACCACTCCCAACTAGCAAAGATGGTGACGGACAGAATCTGAACTGGAGGCTTCATAACATTGACAAACCAATGTGGTGACATCACTGATGGTTGACCTTTGACCTCGGCACACAAAGGACCAAAAGTCTATTATACAGGCGTTCTAAGTTTCTCAAATTAATACAAGGATCACAGTGACTGAAGTGTGCAATTTTATTCATGCTTTAAATGTTTTGTGTTCAAGTTAGTTTTTGATGACCTCTGTTTAAAAACAACCTCCCAGAGCTGCTATCATGAAGGTAAACTCTTGTTTTTGAAGCAGGATTTTCCGAGTTGGTGCTGCTAACGAAGACAATCAGCCCCCTTTCTAACTGCAGTTGCATTCTTTTTCAAATATTTAAAGTTATCTCTGTTTTGATGCCAATGTGTATAATGTTACACAGATTAAATATGAATAGAAAGCTGCTATTAAGGCTGGTACAGTTTCCACAGTTTTATATCAGGATGCATTTTAATAGAGGTGAGATATCACATATCAGCTAAATATATTATTAATAATAATATATGACAATTATGATGGATATTAATGATCAAAAGCCATCACTTGTGTATCATTACATGCGTAATATCTCTATTGCTTTTATTACTCGGTGGAACTGACACATGTAACACAAAGTCAATGAAATACTGTAAAGAAATATGGAATCAGCCATAACTTTCAATTCATAGGGTGAAATATAACCACGGAAATGTAATTATACTGCTGCAGTATGACTTATCTTTAAAAGAAAATAAGTAAACAAGGAGGACATCGTTGGTCCGTATACACCCTTACACCAAATTTCCTTCAGAGATAGATTACCTTTAACAAGGTTTAAAGTACAATTAAAATGTCAATATAAAACAAGTGCCTGCCTCAAAGGTGAGAAATTCATCTTTGAGTAAATGTTCTGTTCTCTGACGGCAAAGCAATATAGTTAACTAAATGGTGCTCTAGTTGATTCATTAATAATTTTTACAGTATAAATCTCAATGCAAATGTACTGATTGATTAAACGGAAAGATATAGATATACTACACTTTCTCTTTTCCAAACAATCACCTATTCATTAATCCAGTTTAATCTCTCCATCTCCCAGAGCAGTACAAACACGTCTTATTCCTCAACCTTCGTCTGTTCGCTGAGCAAACACAGGAGCCAGCCGCCTAATGTGTGTGTGTGTGTGTGTGTGTGTGTGTGTGTGTGTGTGTGTGTGTTTGTGTACTTGGTAGGGAATGCAGGTGTGTTTGGAAAAGCCAGCACACCATAGTTCCTTCCACAGATACTACCTGTAATAATGCACTGCTAAAAGGGTCGTTCCTGATAATGTGTGTGTGTACGTTTATGTATCTGTGTTTGTGTGTGTGTGTGTGTGTGTGTGTGTGTGTGTGTGTGTGTGTGTGTGTGTGTGTGTGTGTGTGTGTGTGTGTGTAGGTGTGTGCGTGTGTATGTGTCTGTCCACGTCCATGCTATCATTCAACCTTTTCACTCAGATCTTATCTATGAAATGAGACTGATTAAAAATGATGGAGCAGCAGCAACGACAAAGGAACTGAACAGAAAATTACACGGACGTGAAAACGCACAGACAAACAGAAAGATATTACCAAAACCCAAAAGGGAGTATTGTGTAGTGAGCGTCATGTTGAGCCTTATGAACTTCCTAATCAAGATAAATTGACCTTTACCAGAAGCTAATATGTAACCCAGGGTTAGGGTTAGCTGTCTGCCAATCAATCTTAATCAAAACAGCTATAATCAATATATTTTTATATTAATAATGGATGACTACTTTAAGGGGTTGCTCTTAATGAGGAGCCCACGTTAACTCATCTTTACAAAACCTCTTGGTCGATGATCTGTTTATAATGCAATTTTTTTATATTGAAAAATCTTAAATCCTGCCTCATAAAAACAGACATTAGATTTGAATAAATAATACAATAAAAGCCGTGTCCTCCACCTGTGTTTGTTCTTATTTTGGCTGCTAACTCTTGAATATATAGATCTTTTTTTTAAATGGTTGGGAACACACCTTTTATATTCATCACCTTCCTAAAATAATGGCCTAAGTCATTTTTCAACAAAAATGATTTTGTTGCCGAAATCATCTCCTCATGATGCTGGCCACCTCTGGTAAAATCGCCTACATCCTCAGTTGAACAGATCATGCGATTCTACCCCTGTAGTATAATGGCCTATGTCAAGAGTATGACTTAGGCCGTTTTATTTTGACTAAGTCAAAAGACAATGTGACTTGGGCAATTTTACAAGCTTTTCAAGAGGGCGGCTGCATCAAGAAGAACGAAAATCTACCGAGCCACTGGAGTTATTTCCATGATTCAGGGCTTGTCCCCTTATTGGTAAGTGATGAGGTTTACTATAAAATAGGCTAGGCTATAAATATTGCTTAGTTATTTAGTCTTTTTATTCAGTCTTTTTAGTCAGCATTTTAGTCAATGGAAATCTCACTTGAGATTGATCACACATTTGTGACCGTACACCTCAAAGGGTTGAAATGTTTTTCAATTTTGGTAGGAGATGCACTTGACAATTCTGACACCGACCAGGCCTCATCCACTGAAAATGACAATGAGACCGTTGTTGAAGAGATGAAGCAGCATATACCAGGCCAAGACTGTTTCAGATGGAGCAGACAATAGCTTAAACACTCTCGTTGATGTTGTTGAAGATGCCAAGCAGACACATCCACACCATGAAGAGGACATATCTGATGACAATGATGTCATCAGCGATCCAGACTATACCCCATCCTGTGACGTGTCCTCTGCCCCTGAAAATGAAGACAGCCTAACCATGGTGGCAACAACTCCAGAACAGCAGGATGAGGATGAGGATGTTGATTTAAACAATATGGTCCAAAGGAAAATAAATAAATGCCTTAGTCCGGGAACATGGAAGCAAAATTAATCCAAGGAGAAACGTCTCAAAGAATGTCATACAAGAGCAAAGGTGGCAAAGAAATAAATGCAAAGGCTATGGGTCCTCCCTGCAACTCAATGTTATGTCAGCGAGTCTCAACTCGAGACTGCCAAGTCATTGCAGAAGAACAGCGGCAGTGGATATTTCAGAAGACCTACAAAGACAAGACATTCCTTCACCCAGGCACAACCATCTCCCAAATACATCAGGAATATCAACAGGCAGCTGCAACTGCTGGAGTGAGGGCCGTTGGACTACGATATTTCACAGATGTGTTCCATAAAGAGAACTATTCCGTATTCATTCCGGGAAAAGATCAGTGTGATGTTTGTGTTTCATTCAAGCATGGGAATATCAGTAAGGCCGAATATGATGCACATGTCACCCAGAAAGATGAAGCGAGGCAAGAGAAATCCTGGGACAAGGACTCAGCGAAAATTATTGTCCGTTTGGACAATGGACTAGGTCCATTTCAAGCTGTCCTTCTTGAAGGACTCTGCGTGGGAAGCACTGCCACAGAGGGTACGGGTGCCAAATGAGCCGATAGCATGGATAATGTTTCCATGTGCTCTGACAATCAAGGAAAGAAAGTTCCAGGACCTCCAGTCAATGAAACACGTCATGCCCGTCGAGTGTCATCATTTCTTTGACAATTTGCCACATCAATAGGCATCAGTCAAGAACCCAGCAAAGAAGAGCTGGAGGGAGAAGTGAGGAGATGCACATGCCTCCTCAGCATTATGTTGAGTTAGTTTGTTAGTTATGCTTTATTGTTGACAGAGTTGAAGGTTTAAAATTGCTTAAGTCACAAAGGCATGTTCAAAAATGTGCCTAAGTCATTTATTCCTCTTATGTTACATAATTGACAGACATTGTTATTAGTATGTCAATAGTCATCTATTGTCATAACCTTTTTGACTGAAATTATTAATAAATATCATAATCAGCATTTGGTTAAGTTTTTTGTGTTTCCTGAAAAACCTGAAAAAATGACTTGTGCCATTATTTTAGGAAGGTGACGATATGTGCCGGCCATCTGTTTTGAAGCTTCGGCCTTCACCATCTTGACTTTGGCCCACGTGGATGAACTCCGGACACGTAGAGGAAGTGGGACCTCCCGCCCCCACTGAAAGAAGCAGAAAAATACAAACGTACTCGTAGAACTGCAGTTTTTAAATACAATTTTAAAGGATGTTCAGCAACTAAATAACCAATTATTTGTAATTGCAGACAGTTCAAGTGTGGATGTTGAATGTCATTGCTCCTCTCTCTACTCATATTTCTCCTCTCTGCTGTCTATCAAACGAGGCGAAGATGCAGTGTTAGTGTGCAGGACAGTGAATAGATGGAGACATCCCTGATCCCAGATGACCCGTCTGTGACTGACGCCTTACGTCCTCCGCTGCACGACTGGAAGGAACGAAAGGAAAAACATCAAACTATGCAATGATGATATTGCATATTCTGATGATGATATTCTGATATATATACTCACAACATGTCATGGCTTCTTAACAAACAGACATGGTGCTAAATTCAGTCAATGGTAAAAAATATTTGTCTTTCACTTCAATAAAGCTTTTGGTTCCAGTAAAAACAAATACATTTTTAGGATTATAAAATCTTGGAGCAAACATGTTTTCTCTCTTTTTCAGTGAGGTGCTGTCAGCTAGAAAGTTACTTAGAATGAATGAATAAATAAATAAATGTACTGGAGTAAAAGTGGTTCAGTAACTAGCCAGCTCATCCTTTCAGGAGAAATGTCCGGCAGAGGGACGAGAACAGTTTTAGATATTATGTACTTTATATAGTCAGATCTCTGAACCGCAATAAGCTGATGTGAAATAATTTAGAGACTTTTTCTAAATGTCATGAACCGGTTTGCCCTGATCACAAACACTTGCACTCCGTACTTACTCCGCGACATCATAGTGTTCACAAGCTGCGTTCAAATGGTTTCATATTCAAGTTCAAGTCCACGAGTTGTGTTTGCTGATGTTTACAGAAATGTCAGAGGTCGTGGAAGTTCATTATTTGTTGGTTGTTAAGCTAATTTATTGTAATTTTAATCATGCAGTTTGTACTCACAACTTAAATTATCATCGACATCTGCTTATGGTTGAACCTTTTCATTGCTTGCTCACATTATAACCCTGATTTATTGTTTATTGAAGTACAGTGTTTTTGAACCAGAGAATAAATGACTTTTTAAAAAGAGACAAATAAATTGTTCTTGTTTTCACCTTGATGAAGCGTGAAGTCCTTGGTTGTTCAACACTGCTCATTTTAAAAGAAACCTGAAAAAAAAAACACAAAAAAACATACAAACAATTTCATGGTACTTTTTTTTTTATTTAAGATTTATTTTATTTGTTGGTTTATCTATTATCTAAGAATAATGAACAGGGTCGGGGGAGGGTGGGGGGGGGGGGGGGGGGGGGCTGGAGCCTATTCCAGGTCAGGGACCCTGGACGGGTCACCAGTTTGTAGAATCACCAATTAACCTGACATGCATGTCTTTGGACGGTGGGAGGAAGCTGGAGTACCCAGAGAGAACCCACGCAGGCACACGGAGGCCTGGGATCAATCCCAGAACCTTCTCACTGTGAGGTGACAGTGTTGACCACTGCACCGCCCAGTTTCTAATCAGGTTAGTAAAAGTGTAATTATTTTAGTTTAAATTTTGCTTTAAATACTATTTTCTTCTATTGTGTTTGTTTTTTGGGCAGAAATTAGAGCATCCAGACTAGTTCTGAACACTGATTGGGTTCGTTTGTGGCGTGTGTGTGTGTGTGTGTGTGTGTGTGTGTGTGTGTGTGAGAATAAGATTTAAATTGTAAAGTGTCACGGTTTAATTAGATCGTGGGGTCAAACTTTCGTGTTCGGTAACATCTAAGTGGACTCTGTGGTTCTGAATCTCCTGTTGTGGCGGTTTGATCTGCGGAGTTGACACCCATCACAACTCCTGACTCACATAGTGGCGATGATTATTTTGGGGGGTTGCTCACAGGCCTCATCGGTGGGATTTTGTGTTGGTGGAAATGGGAGGAAGTTGTTTTTTTTGTTTACATTAAATGGGTATATGCCCATCTTGAAAGGCAGACTGTTTTTCTCCTGGCTGTGTTTGGTGAGATAAGTCTGTTGAGTAGAATATCTTGGTAGTTGGTCACCATATGATGCAGAACGATAATCGTTATCTAATTGGTAACGGGGAACATTTGTGGGGGCCTGTGGAGGTTGAGGGCGTTGAAACTGAATAGTCTTTGATTTGAGAGGAAAGGACGGTTTTGTATTGGTATAAATTGGTAGACCTAGTGGCTTATTCAGGTGCAGTGTGTTAATGTTAAATGGGTATACGCCCATCTTTTTGAGATGCAGACTGTTTTTCTTTTGGCTGCGTTTGGTGAGATGAGTCTGTTGAGTAGAATATCTTGGTAGTTGGTCACCATATGGTGCACAACGGTAATCGTTATCTAATTGGTAACGGGGAACATTTTTGGGGGCCTGTGGAGGTTTCGGGCGTTGAAACTGAATCGTCTTTGATTTGGGAGGAAAGGATGGTTTTGTGTTGGTATAAATTGGTAGACCTCGTGGTTTATTCAGGTGCAGTGTGTTCATGTTAAATGGGTATACGCCCATATTTTTGAGATACAGACTGTTTTTCTTCTGGTTGCGTTTGGTGAGATGAGTAGGTTGAGTGGAATATCTTGGTAATTGGTCACCATATGATACAGAACGGTATTCGTTATCAAACTGGTAATGGGGATCATTTTTGGGGGCCTGTGGAGGTTGAGGGCGTTCATACTGAATAGTCTTTGTTTTCTTGGTGGAAATGCGTGGAAGTAGTGGCTTTTTCAGTTCGGGTGTGTTAGTATTGGATGGGTATACTTCCGTCTTTTTGAGAGGCAGGGTATTGGCCTCCTCGCTGTATTTGTGGAGATTAAACTGTCGAGCAGAATATCGTGGTAACTGGTCACAAAATGGTTTAGAACGGTATTCATTGTCTGAAATGAAATAAGGAGTGTTTTCGGGAGCCTGTTCCGCTTTGGGGAGGTCACACTGAATATTTTTAACGTTGGACAGGAAGTGGGAGTCAGTGTTGGTGAAACAGGGGGGGGGGGAGGGAATTTTGTGAGTTGAAATTGGTGGAAGTGGGCTTTTTCCTAAATGGGGTGTGTTGCTGTCGAACGGGAAAACATTCGACTCTTTAAGATTCTGGCTGCTGAACTCCTGAATGCATTTGGTGAGATGAGTTTGTTTGGTGGAATGTCGTGGTAACTGGTCACAAAATGGTGCAGAATGGTATTCATTATCTGAAATGAAATAAGGAGTCTCTTCGGAAGCCTGTTCTGCTTTGGGGAGGTCAAGCTGAATATTTTTAGCATTCGACGGGAAGTGGGACTCAGTGTTGGTGAAACAGGGGGGAGGGTGGGGAATCTTGCTAGTGGAAATTGGTGGGAGTGGGCTTTGTCTTAAGTCGGGTGTGTTGGTGCTGAATGGGAATACATTCAACTGTTTATAGTGCAGGCTCCTGAACTCCTGAATGCATTTGGTGAGATGAGTTTGTTTGGTGGAATGTCGTGGTAACTGGTAACTATCTGGTGCACAACGGTATTCGTTATCTGAAAGGAAATGGGGGGTGATTTTGGGGGCCTGTCCTGCTGTGGGGCGGTCACACTGAATGTTGTTGAAGTTTGATGGGAAGCGAGACTCACTGTTGGTTGGTGGAGAGAAGGGTTTCGTGAGGTGTAGTCTGTTCATGTTGACAGTATTGTAACTTAGCTGTGGACAGAATGGTTTTTCGTGATAAAGCCCTTTCAGACGAAATGATATCTTCTGAAATGTAAAAGTAGCTGTGAGATCCTTTCCTTGTGCTGTATGAGGCAGAAGTGAGTCAGTAGAATCTGTGCATGGAACCTTTAGCTGGGCTCTGTCTGTGGCTAGGGGGCGGGGCTTCAGAATGTTGGAGAATCCTTTGTGATGTCACAAAGGATTGGCCAACATTCAGAAGCCCCGCCCCCTTTGCAGGTTCCTTACATAATGTGCTCTAACCACAGACAAAGTAAATAAAAATGAATGTAACATAGTATTGTACTTAAAAGCTGCATCATGTGAGAATCTAAAGACTTCAATAGAGTTAACAAAGCTACTCTATTATGGAAATGATCAACATTACCAGCATTATATACAAATTCTGTCCCTTTCAATGAAGTGAATTTAAATTGAAATTAATTGGATTGACAGAATTTTAGGAACAACTCTGAATATAACCCAGTGAAGTGCAGTGCACTTATAAGTACAGTTTCATAAAATAAAATTAAAAATAATAAATTCTTACATTTCTTAATCAGATTAAATAACAACTGAACATTATAATTAGTTTGAAGGGAGAATATATTGATGGGCTGTTGTATTATAATTAATGATGATTCTGTATATTTGCCAATGTCAAAATTACACGAGCCATTTTGAATTCAATGAATACTACAATTTTTGATACTTGTGGGATAATCCAAATGATGTCAGTTTTGTGCATTTTTACAACACAGCTGAACCTGAGCCAGACACGGAAAGTTTGGAGGAAATCTTTCGAGGGACTTCTCTGGAGACAGCTGTAAAAATAGGAGTCAACATTGCTGACTGACGAAGAAGATTTTTTTTTAAATATTTTCAATAATAAAAGCAGACAAGTCAGATTAGGTGTGTGGTGATCAGATAAATTCATTTTGCGTTCTGTGTACGCAAACATGGAGGACAGCTCGTGAACTTAGAAATGGCCAGTTAGCTGCGTTTGCATGTCAGCAACATTTACTGGGACACGTGTGTGTAACACCAAATGCTAGCAGAGCGATTACTGTATAAAACTAATGCTCTAAAATAACGGTACAAGTTAAAAGTCAGGAAATCTCTCAACTGTGGTGCATATTTCCGTGTCAAACTTCACCATAAACTGTCTCTGCTTCAACAGCCAATCAGTTTATCGTCTGTTTCTGAACTCCAGTGGGATGTGAAGGTGTAAGTGTAGGTGAGTAATCTCACAGCAGACAATGAGGCACAGTGTCGTCCAACGTGGATGTTGGATGCAGATTCAAGGTGACAGCGATCTCGTTATCTGGGCTGTCTGCCTGTCTGTTGTGGCAGCACCTGCTGCAGGTCAGCCGCAAGTCGCTGACACATGAGCACATACACAGACTCACATGTTCCTCTCAAAGCCTTCCAGTTCTTCTCTGATGAGTAAATATTATCCCACTGTGGATCAATTTACACGAGCTTGAATGTACATAAAATATCCAGATTACAAGGCGAGATGAATTCACTTTACATCCAAGTTGAATATATGAATGAATTAAATCTTTGTGTCACTTGTATTTTGAATGCACACCACAGATCCCAGAACTATTACGACCTGTGTACACTCAGCTCCCTGGTATTCCTCAAACTATTTGTCAAAAATGATAAAAACAGAGGAAATAATCATATTTTATCAGAAATTATGAAAAAAAACAACTAAATAAAACACAAACATATTTTGTGAGCATGCAGACAGTTGTCCAAGTTTGTCAATATCTGCTCAAATCTGCTCAAAATCTGCTCAATTGCTGCTGCCACCGTTTAGTTTGTGGAGTCACATGACTGAAAGAGAACTCAACTTCAGTTGGAACCCAGGACCAGTTTAACTTAACCCAGAACCAGGTTAACTTAACCCAGGACTAGTTTAAATATAAACCCAGGCCCGGCTGAAGTTGGAACTCAAACTCTAACTTTTGCTCATATGTTGTTGTTGGCCAGCCAAGGATTTTTCCCGGTACACCATGTGGGTCATGTTAGTATGATCTCTCTCTGACACGTGCACTTTGAGGATCAAATGTTTCCTTCTAATATGTCGTAATATTTCTGTAAGCTGCACCTGCACAGGGTCTCCTGCAGAACCGTGTCGTGGTTGTACCGGAGCTGTTAACATCAGCACATCTACTGAATTAGTAATAAACACATATACAGCTGAGATGGAGCACGTCAGTGTGTGTGTGTGTGTGTGTGTGTGTGTGTGTGTGTGTGTGTGTGTGTGTGTGTGTGTCTGTGTGTGTGTGTGTGTGTGTGTGTGTGTGTGTGTGTGTGTGTGTGTGTGTGTCTGATGGTACCTGCGGCTGCCTCATAAAGGTTAGATTCACTGAAAGCGGGGAAGAAGAGTGGCAGGAAACATTTAACCAGCGCTGATAAAACACACAGCGCTGTTCCTGTCACTGCACATCACTCAGCATCACCGCACACCCACACAAACACAACCACACACACACACACCCACACACACACACACCCACACACACACACACACACACACACACACACACACACACACACACACACACACACACACACTCTAAAACATACAGTCTTGTTCCTTTTCTTTTTTTCTCCTGTATATTTTTGGCTGTGTAAAGCCGATACTGAGGAAAGTTAACAGGTGCTATTAATACAGATTGTTTGGTATACGCGCGCACGCGCATGAATGCTTTTAAAGCCCATCTCCTGTCCTGGTGTTCAGGAGCCTGCCGGTGTTTATTTAGCCTGTGATTCCTCTATCTGTATCTCTGCTCTGTCACGATGATATGACAGCAGACCTCACTGATAACCAGGAGAACAACACATCAGTCTGATGTGTCTCTGCTTCTGACGGGTGTGTGCACAAAGTCTAAACCTGAATAATGTGTTAAAAATTACGCCTTTATTAAATATAACTTCAGAGGATATCATACCTGAGATGGATGAGCTCAGTTTTCATAGCCTTCTTATTACGCTTTCTGTTTTCCTTTTCACTACGATGCACAAAATGAATTCTATCCACCTGCGAACGTCATTATCTCGTCCAGTTGATTAAAAATCCCTCTGAGCTTCTTTTAATATCAGCAGTTCAACGACTGGAAACGTGCTCTTAATGAAAAGAACCATACAAAAAAAAAAAAAAAAAACATTTAGCTCTTTTTTTTTTTTTAACATGAATACTCCTGTGGGAGTTTGAGGAGAAAGTTTTGATAACACATCGGACAGGACATTTTCTTTTTCTTTTCTCAGAAAGCTTTTATAAAGTTGTGTTCATTTTTTAATGCAAAGACCTTTTTTTTGTTCTTTATATATATATATTGTCAGTAAGTCCCATTAAAAAAAACAGAACCAGCTCTCAAAAAATAAATACTTTCTCTGTCCTGTCTTCGGTCCTCGGTTACTTAAATTAGGGAAAAAGGAAAAAACAAGACAAAACTATGGTGAGTCATTGCTGAGAAGATGGAGTCAGCATTGTTTACACATTTTGCAGCTTGAAGTTTTATTATTCGTCTCAAACGAGGCACAGCAGCTGCTTTACTCTTAATTAAACTCCGGTGATGGGAGAGTTATGATCATTAGCGATGGTGTCAGTTTTATATATTCTCTGACTTTCCACTGTCATAGGATATTTATTTCTATTATTGGTGAGGTATGTACAATATTAAAAACATGCCTTTTGTTCTCCCTGTACGAAAATAATCCACACATTGTAAAATGCAGCAATCACACTTGTTCAAACCAATCAGCAACCATCGGTGATGTCATCGTTGGTTTGTGAATGTTATGAAGCCTCCAGTTCAGATTCTGTCCATCACCATCTTGTTAGTTCAAAGCGGTTTGGAGCAGGAAGTGACCATATTTGGACGAGCTGGGGGAGGAGCCGGCGGTGGATCTGACTGATCTGATTGGAAACCTGACGATACTACGTCCCGCCCACCGATAGCTGTAACCTGACTGCCCACAGGCCTGTCAATCAAACAGACACGCCCCCAAAAAAACAGGTATTTTTGAATCTTATTTTCTAATGAATGAGGGATTATTTTCAGATGGACCGCCAGAAAACTAATAAGAAGGAGTGACTTTGGCTGCTGGACACATTTTATTGACTTTGTATTTGATGAGAGAAGTAGAATGGGAGTCTATGGAGCCGGAGGATTTTTGGAGCCGACCTCTAGTGGCACTCGGTGGTATTGCAGCTTAATACACTTCTGCATCGGAACCATTTTTCAGACCTGGAAGCTACGAACACCTTTATAAACAGTCTGTCAAACCGACAGAACATAATGCTGCATTTGTCACCTCTGCTGAATCAGTGTAATAATCACGTCATACTCTAATGCCACTTGTTGGACATCTTGATCCAAAATGACTCAACAGCAGACAAAAGGCCCTCCACTTTTAGAATGGGATGCCCAGCGGGAATCAAAAAGCTAACTGTGGCAGAGTTTTGCTCCTCCTACACAGTACAGTGAATAAAGCAGCGTCCACCAAGACCAGCACCGTGGAGGTATCATTCATGAGACAGAAAATCTGAGATTTATATTAGTCGAGTGTCTGAGCGATGGACCAGGGAACAGAATCGGTCTGCAATAATGTGTTTCACAGTGAGCACGCCGTGGAGCCTCCTGGTTCAACATGGATCTAATTTTTATTGAAGCCATCAGTCAGATTTGGCAGCGTGCGGCAGGGCAGCACACACGCTGATGGAGGAGTTGGAGGGATGGTCTGCTCGTCTGGAAAGGAAGAGGAAACAATCACGGAGCTGAGGCTGCAGGACGAATCTCCACCATTGCTCACACCCATGTTTTATCAGAGCATCAGTCAAGCAGAGTCCAGCTGGAGGCAGCATTCTGGTATTAAAATCATCAGCCCGAAGACACACAATACGTGTTGTAATAAGTGTCATCCCGCTCTATGTGTCTTTAAACACTATATTCTCATTCCATACAATTTTATTTGGACTATTTTATGGCAGCAGAAGATTTACATAATTCTGTAAATTGTACCTTATGTTTAAAAGTCTCTTTTAACGTGAACATAAGAGGTTTTCAATAATAATCGTTTATTTCACTTAAAAAAAATAATAATTATAAATTCAAGTAAAAGTGAACAAAAGAAAGTTGCTCTCTTCAGTGTTTCAGCCACAGACTTGATATAAAAGTGTTCGTAACTTCTGCGTCTGAAGAGTTGTTCATCTTTAGAAGGTAAATTTAACTCATATTCTTGTAAAATAAATTCTTGCAGCCGAGGACCAATCAGCACTGGTTGATTACAGATGGAGTACACCTGGGTCTAACGTTGGGATCAGATCCACCTGGGTCTAATGTTGGGATCAGATTCATCTGGGTCTAATGTTGGGATCAGATCCACCTGGGTCTAATGTTGGGATCAGATCCATCTGGGTCTAACGTTGGGATCAGATCCACCTGGGTCTAATGTTGGGATCAGATCCATCTGGGTCTAACATTGGGATCAGATCCACCTCGGTCTAAAGTTGGGATCAGATCCACCTGGGTCTAACATTGGGATCAGATCCACCTGGGTCTAATGTTAGGATCAGATCCACCTGGGTCTAACATTGGGATCAGATCCACTTGGGTCTAATGTTAGGATCAGAACCACCATCTGTGGAAGAGTGAATCCTCCTGTGTGCTTTGTTGGTGTTTGTGTTTGCTTTTTGTTTGTACAGCTGAGTACCAATCAGTGCTGATTGACCAGGTGTGGTGATTACAGATGAATTACACCATATTATTTCTTCTAAATAATTTTTTTTTTTTTTTTTTTTTTTTTAAATCCCTGCCTGCATGCTGGTCAATTCTTCCCACTTACATTGCAACTGTGATCATCCACAACAGACTCCAATCCCGTTTGTCTTTAAATCTCCACTGAAGCCCAAAAATTCAAATTTATTCCCTAAATGAGTTTGCGAAAAATTGACTATCTAGTTTCCTGATAGTAGATATGTAAAGTCACACTGAGGGGACATGATGAAGAGATACGTTTGGCAATGATCATCACAACTGACTGAGGAGACAAAACGTATGAAATCAACCTGCTAAACAACTCTTACAAATAAAGTAGTCCCTAAATGAAAAATATAAGTGATTAAAAAGATTCGTAGCTTCTTAGTTTAATATGTTTGTATTTGTTGTTGTCTGATTTCCTTGTTTTATACTGGGGTAACATTTTTGCGAATGAAACTAACTAACATCCATCAGATCAGGTTGAAACGAGCTGTTTATTGAGTTAAAAAGGCTTCGATGTTGCTGCATCATATTAAGGATAAAATAAAAAAGAATCTGAAGAACGAAATGAGTGTACCTGCTAATGTATACCACTTTCTATTGGTAAAACTACCATCATACAGCCTCTTTGTTCTTACACACACAACCCTGCATCAACGAGGGACTTTCACAACCAAAGGATGGAAGCACAAACACACAAATGAGATTATTGAGATGAGAGTGTTTGTTTTATGCTCAGAGGACGTCTGTCTGCAGGAGAAACCAAGTTTGACACCTTATTGGACTGAAGGATCCATCATCATGACGGTCGGCAGGGAAACAGTGCAGTCATTTCCACAAACGGGTGTGTGTTTAGGTGTGTGTATTTTTGACACACACACACACACACACACACACACACACACACACACACACACACACACACACATGTACTGTATATATCCATGTATCATTCCAGGCAGGACTAATTCTGGACATCATTTTACAGTCCAAAGCACATTTGGTCCTTTACAGCTTTTGGAAAAGCAAGGAACCTACTCACATGCATACCGTGGACCCTGAACAACACGAATACATGCACAGTCACAATCACGCACACCTACGCACAGCAGACCCCCCGCCGAGCCGGTGAAGACGTTTCACTCCGGGAGGACAATTACAGAAGATTTGAGGAGACACAGTGAGAAAGAACAAAAGGTTTTAAAGTGTGCAGAGAAAACGCACAGCGAGGTCTGAATGTTACTTTCCTTCATTTCACACCGGATCCAGATCTCTACACGTATGACAGTGTCAGGAACCTTGTTAACCATGGTAACCTCATTAACATTAAATGCTGATATAAAGTGGAAGTAAAATAATCAGTTTCATCATTACCACCAAGGTTAACACTGCGTGTGATTTTCTGTGTAATTTCCTCCAGCATGTGTGAGATGATTCAGCAGATTTCGGCAGAGATAAGAAAGTATGAGCTCAGCGAGAGGAGTTAGTTCTTCATTTCTACAGCGACGCTTCTGTGAAGTCGTTCAATAATAATAATAAAAAAGTTCAGCCATGATGCTGTTGGTAAAGATAACAAAAGATCACATCCTGAACTGCCCTGAAGTTTGCTGGACTTTTTTTTTTTTTTTTTTTTTTTTTTTTTTTTTACTTCTGGAGGTCTGCAGAGTGGTCGCAGGGCTCTTGAACACCTCCCTGAATTTGGCTTTAAAACCATCAGAAGAAAATAAGGATACATGTACTGTTTAAATAATTTGTTTACTTATGACTTTAGTTGAATTAATTCTTTAAAAGTTAAATAATATGTGTTTATTCTCCTTCATCTTCTCACCTTCTCCCCTCACGTCTTCATCTCCTCTTTCACAACTCCGTCAGAGCAGAACTCATCAAACATTAAACCGCTGCTGCTCCAGCGTGCCATCAAATAACTTCCCCCCAGGAACCCCCATGTCACTGGAACCTTTTAACTGTACTAATTAAGTTACTTGAGGGGAGATGGAGGTGACATTGTTGTCTCCCTTCCTCTTGCTCCTCCGGCTCCATCCTCCAGGTAAACTGGCTGCTGGCTCCATCATGTGGTCACAAAAATCCTGAACATGTCTATTTATTTATAAAATCATTTTCCATTCAGAACTTTATTTTATTTTAAACATTTTACACCAGTAATTAGAAAATACATCTTCTCTTTATTTAATAATTGTAAACTTGAGTCATGATCGAGTCTTTAGTGGAAGTGTGTGCGTACAAACATATCTTCGCTCAACGTGTGTTTTCATGTGAGGGAGTGTGTGTCTTGTGTGCGTCAGTCTGTGTGTTCCTCCTCTCTTTTGTCTGTTTTGATTGGAAACTCCAGCGACGACCTGAAGCGAATGGGCACCTGCTGCTCCTCGCTGATTGGCTGCTTGGCCACGGGGGCATGGATACGCAGCTGTCCGTCATCCATTAGGGAGCATGAGAGGCTGGACAGATCCAGGTGAGCGGGCAGGTCGATCTTCTGCACAAATCCTGCCTGAGATGACGCCAAGGAGCAGAAGGAGGCGCAGGAGGAGGAGGAGGAGCAGGACTGGCTCTCTTCGGCTCCCCCTTGTTTCATGGCCACCACGGCCAAGCTCCGCCCTTCCAGTTTGACGGTGATGTCACTGGGGGCGTAGCCGCGAGCGTCGAGGGTCACCAGTAGGTCGCCGTTGTTTTCCGAAGTCTGCTGTGTGTTCTTCTGCAGCTCCGGGCTGAGACCCTCCCTCCGCTGCTCCTCACCGTCACTCAGCCTGAAAACAGAACCAGTTCATGAGCTCGGGCAGGTGTTCTGACCCGTCCACCTGTTTGGACCCGAGCCCATCGACCGGAGGTCTGAACACTCAGATCACTTACCGTGCCAACGAGGAGGAAACGAGCGGCAGCTGGCTGAGTTTGACCAGCTGGGTCCCATCGTGGAGCTCCCTCAGGAGGCTGTCTGCCAGCTTGGCCCTGCGGTTGAAGAAGTCCTGCTGCAGAGAGGAGAGGGCCTTGTGATGCAGTGGCCACAGCAGCCGGTCCTGGCTGAAGAACGGGTCATCGGCAAACAGGCTGCTCAGAGCGGCGTGCTGGGACATCATATCGGCAGATCTCTGACTTCAGATCTTCGGGCTCCAGTAAGCAGTGAGAAATGGAGGCTTCCTCAGTGTCTCTAAGTGAAGTGTGTGATCCTACCCAGCAGTCCGTTTTAAATGCCAGCTGCTCTGCAGTGGCCCTCCCACCACGCTATTTAAACCCCATGAGCTCACTGCCGTTGGTGAGCGTGTCTCAGACAGGAATGCAACTCATCAAAAAGCTAAAGACGCCTCATGGTCACATCCTCTTTGTGTTTGTGTGCATGTGAAAATATCTTGTTTCTGATTTGTCATTCCTCAGATGTGATGCAGATATGGATCTTTAAAGTGTGCTGCAGTCTGCAGATCTCTGGGATGATGTCACAACTCAAAGAAAAACTTTATTCAGCAAATGTTTTCAGACTCAACAAATTAAAAATGTCACCCGTTGGCTTGTGAACATTATGAAGGCTCCAGTTCAGAGGAGCCAGCGCTGGATCTGACTGATCTGATTGGAAACCTGATGATACTACGTCCCTCCCACCGATAGCTGTAACCTGACAGCACCACAGGCCTGTCAATCAAACAGACACGCCCCCAAAAACAGGTCTTTTTGAATCTTCTTTTCTAATGAATGAGGGATTATTTTCAGATGGACCTCCAGGAAACTAATAAGAAGGAGTGACTTTATCTAACAGCACCGAGATAACTGATGGACACATTTTATTGACTTTGTATTTAACGAGAGAAGTTGAATGGGAGTCTATGGAGCCGGAGGCTTTTTGGAGCCGACCTCTAGTGGCACTCGGTGGTATTGCAGCTTAAGACACTTCTGCATCGGCCTAATTTTTCTACGTCCACTTTCGTGTACAGTCTGTGGTTCTGCCAAGTGACTGAAACTGAATCTTTTCATGTCAGGTTATGACTTATTGAATTTATTAACACAACCCCTGTAAATGTTTATTCAGACTGAAAGGTGCAGCAGATTCAACACCTTGTATCATTCACGTATATTTAACTACTGGACCACGTGAGCGGTGCTGATTTGTCCCAAACATCCAACAGCTCTGTCTCGGTCCTTCATCTCTACAGATTTATAAAGATAAACCTGCTGGTCGGTCATGTTTTTCACCTCAGTTCTTATGTTTTTATGGTTTAAACACACAACGTAGAACGTGTTGATCATTGTCCTTTAGAGTCGCTGGCAGGAAGATAAAGTTCAGTCTCTAAAAGAACCAGGCTGGCTGTTTCCCCCTGATGCCAGTCTTTAGGCTAAGCTAAGCTAAGCTAACCAGCTGCTGGCCACACTTTTATATTGACTCTAGACAGCAAAATCAATCTTTGCATCTGAAAGCACAAAAACACATTTTTTTTAAAATAGTTGAAATAGCCTTTGAGGGCCTGATGATCGCAGCACCTTTTCCCTGAGAGGTGAACACACTTTAAAAACTGATGGACCATAACTAAGATATGTTCAAATCCAGTACGTGATCGTGTGTTGTGACTCTGGGAAATACCTTCTCATACACTTCATGTGCATTTTTCCTTGATCAGGTATGAAGTGACACTCAGGAAGTGACTCCAGCAGCTGTTCAACCACACAAAGCCGGCCTGGCGTCGGGTTACGCGTCTCCGCCGCTGCCTCTTCCAAGGATGAGCTCAACGTGAACACACACACACACACACACACACACACACACACACACACACACAGCCTGTCTGCACGTGTGTGTGAACATTACAAGGAGACTGTGTCACGTCTATTTGTGGACTTCAGGGCGTCACGCTTTCACTCTGCCCTCACGTCATTGGCTCAAACGGTCGACCAACTGGAATGTGATTGGTTAAATAGTTGTTGAAAGCAGAGGTGGGAAATATCACACGAGACAAAGTGACACCAGTTCATCTCACGTGATGCTCATTTATTGATGAGGGTCTTTCAAACATTTTACCCATGAAACATTTTGTCGTCAGTGTTCCTGTTAAATATCTGCGTTGAAGAGTCGGATTGTTTTAGCTGCTGATCTGAGCTGAAGCTGGGCAGATTCAGATGTCAAGTCTGAGCCATCAGTGCAAAAATAAAGAAGTGTGTCAGTGAACTGGGGGATGCCAGGGACAGAAATAGAGAGGGAGATTCAAGATGGCCATTCCTTCCTCATCTCTAAATTACCAGGATATTATTACATCATCCAGCTCAGTCCAGTTATTGTTTATGGCTGAATGTGACTTGTCACATTAATACTGGTCACGGTTATATTTGTTTGTGCCAAAAGATCCTGAAAAAAGCATCTTTAGGAAATTTGAATAAAAAAATAAAAAAAGTGAAAATGCTTCAGTGTAAATTCACAATGTGTAAATACCAATCAGCAGCCATCAGAGGTCATTGTTGGTTTGTGAACGTAATGAAGCCTCCAGTTCAGATTCTGTCCATCACCATCTTTGCTAGTTTGGAGCAGGAAGTGACCATATTTGGACGAGCTGGGGGAGGAGCCAGCGGTGGATCTGAATGATCTGACCAGCAAGCAAACACAAACCGGATAATTCTTGATTTACATGTAGTTCACTCCATGTTTGACTCAATCTGATTGGAAACCTGACGATACTACGTCCCGCGCACCGATAGCTGGAACCTGACTGCACCACTGGCCTGTCAATCAAACAGACACGCCCCCCCAAAAAACAGGTCTTTTTAAAGTTTATTTTCTAATGAATGAGGGATTATTTTCAGATGGACCTCCAGAAAACTAATAAGAAGGAGTGACTTTAGCTAACAACACCGAGATAACTGATGGACACATTTTATTCACTTTGGATTTGATGAGAGAAGTTGAATGGGAGTCTATGGAGCTGGAGGCTTTTTGGAGCCGACCTCTAGTGGCACTCGGTGGTATTGCAGTTTAAGACACTTCTGCATCGGAACCATTTTTCAGACCTGGAAGCTACGAACACTTTAATATCCAGTCTGTGGTTTCAACCAAAGCACCTGAGATGGTTGAACATCTGTCTGTATGTGTGTCGGTGTGTGTGTTCCTGTCAGTGTGTGTGTGTGTGTGTGTGTGTGTGTGTGTGTGTGTGTGTGTGTGTGTTCCTGTCGGTGTGTGTGTCGGTGTGTGTGTATTCCTCCTCAAGTGTTTAATCATTGGTGTATCAGAACCACTTTGTGTTAATGTGCTGCTGCAGACTAGAGGCGGTCACACAGTTCACGGCATTGCGTGTCACATGTTGGTCACGGCCAGTATGTACTGTGCATGTGTTTGTGTAGGTAGTGTGTGTGTGTGTGTGTGTGTGTGTGTGTGTGTGTGTGTGTGTGTGTGTGTGTGTGTGTGTGTTGTGCCCTGCCGGTGGTTATCCCTTTGTTGACATTATTTTATATTCAGTCTGTGGTTCAACCAAAGCACCTCAGATCTGAACATCTGTCAGTGTGTGTCGATGTGTTTGTTGGAGTGTGTGTCAGTGCACAGCAAAAACCTCTAGTGGCACTCGTTGGTATTGCAGCTTAAAACACTTCTGCATCGGCCTCATTTATCAGACCTGAATCTACGAACACTTTTATATTCAGCCTGTGATCCAAACCTAAAGGTTCTGATAAATATCCTCATATTCTCCACATGACTCGGCAGTCTGTTCATTTGATGGCAGTGATACATTCTCGTAGTCATTTTCTTCTTCACTGGTTATTTCTTCTTCTTCATCGTCTTCTTCTGTGGAGTCCTCCACACACACACAGATCTGCTTGGCCTCTACGTAATTTGCATTGAAGCCTTCATCCTCATCCTCATGATTGTCCTCACACGCTGGCTCCTCATAATCATTGCTCTCCTCTTCCTCCTCTCTCCCGGTATCCTCTTCGAGTTTCCCCACCTCATCAACATTCACGTAGTCGTCCTCATCACTGTCATGAGCGTTCAGGACTCTGAGGGCCGCTGAAAAACAAGCAACAGAACAAGACGTGACCTCGAAGGAAAACACTGATGAATGTGTGCGTTTAAAATGAGTAAAATATGTCTTGGTGTGCACAGACTTTGATTTTGGACAAGAGCCACAGTCTGCTTCACACGACGTGTCCTCCTGTGGACCAGACACACCACCAGCAGGACCAGCAGGGCGAGCAGCACCAGTCCAACAGATACTGAGGAGATCAGCAGCAGCGACGATGCTACAGAGACAACATGTCATCAGTTAATCCGGCAAAACACGTCTGATTTCATCCAAGTACAACGAACGGCTTCTCATTCAGACTAACACAGACAGGAAATGACCTCATCATGTGAACACATCACCCTCCAAAACATCTGCAGTTTTAATTATCTTACCCAGAAATCGTCATGTTTTTGTGTCCTCTGTTTAACACACTCAATAATAATAGATAATAATAATTAATAATAAATAATAAATAATAATATAAACACTGATTCTTCTGTCCAGCAGCAGCAGTGAAAAAGAAACACTTTGTGTTCAGGAACAGCGGCAGCTCCCTCACACGCTTTTAATTTGAAAATCCTTTAAGTCGGTAGCCCCGCCCCCTTCTTCTGCAGGAGCCAAGATGGCGACCGTTTAGGGTGGAAAGTGTCCAGAGTTTCACACTGTCCAGAGCGTTTTGAATTCATCATCCTGGTACTTGTAGTGTACTGATGTTAGTGTTAGTACACAAGTAGAACATCTGGAACACAAGAACAACTTCTGGAACTGAGGAGACCAGTTTCTGGAGTTTTGAAAGTGAAATGTTGTCCCATTCTCTCCTGATATAGGATTTCAGCTGCTCAGCAGTTCAGGGTCTCCTTTGTCATATTTTTCATTCATGATACACCAGATGTTTTCAATGATTGACAGGTCTGGACTGCAGGAGGCCAGTTTATCAGAGGACTCTTCTACTACGGAGCCATGCTGTTGGAATACGTGCAGAATGTGGTTGGATGTTGTTCTGCTGAAATAAACAAGACCTTCCCTGAAAGAGACGTTGTCTGGATGGCAGCATATGTTGCTCCAAAACCTGAATATATCATTCAGCATTAATGCTTCCTTCCAGATGTTCAAGCGACCCATGCCATGTTCACTAATGTATCACCGTACCATCACAGATGCTGGCTTTAGACCTGAGCTGATAACAAGCTGGATGGTCCCTCTCCTCTTTAACTTGGAGGATGCCGCGTCCATAATTTCCAAAATTAATTCAAGTTTGTGGGCTAAGGGCCCAAATATCACCACCATCCAATATTGGTTTTCTTACTTGTCCTTTGTGTTCAGAGATTTCTCCAGATTCTCTGATTCTTTTAATGATTTTATGAACCGTAGATGATGAAATCCACTAATTCTTTGTAGTTTCACATGAAGGAACATGATTCTTAGATTGTTGCACTATTTTCCCACACAGTCTTTCAGAGAGTGGTGAACCTCTCCCCATCTTCACTGCTGGACTCTGCCTCTGTGAAATTATTATTATTTTTTTTTTATATCCAATCATGTTACTGATCTGTTGCCATGGTAACCTAATTAGTTGTGAGATGTTCAACCAGGTTTTTTTTTTTAGAATTACACAAATTTTCCAGTCTTTTGTTGAGCCTGTACCAACTTTTTTGAGATGTGCTGCTAAAAATGTTACATTAACCTATATTTTTTACAAAACAAAACGATTTCTCCATTTCAACCTTTGATGTATTTTATTTGGTTTATTTTCATTTAAATATGGATTTACGTGATTTGCAAATCATTGCTTTCTGTTTTTATTGATATTTTACACAGCGTCTCAACTTTTTGGGAAACAGCGTTTTAAGTTAATGAATATGTGAAGAGGATATTTTCTTTTTCATTTGTCTTCTGTTCTGCTCTCTGGCTTCTTAGTCGCAGCCATCAGGCAGTTTCCACATCTTTAAAAAGCAGCTGCCCACAGATAATAACTGATGGTGGAAGATTTACCACTGCTGGTTTCCTGTTTTGTCCAGTTTAGGGAACTGTTCTGTTTTACCCATCAGCTAAACACTTTGCAGACTTCATGATTATCTTGTTAGAGTAGTTTTTGTGTGAAAGATATATATTTTGTGAGTCTGTCATGACTGAGCACCGTCCTCAACCGGCTGTCAGTCAGTCTAGCAGGGAAACACAAAGTAGGTGAACCCTTTGGAATCAGCTGCATTTATAAATAAAAAAAACTCTGTTCACGAGTCGACCGCATGCTAATCACTGAGCAGCAGACAAAAACATCACCTCAGTCATTGGAGGGATTTTGCTGAGTTGAAGCAGGTCTGTGAGGCAGGATCTAAATGCTTCTTTAAGGTTGTTGCTGGTAAAGGAGGTTCAACCGGTTATTAAATCCGAGGGTTCATGTACTTTTCAACCAGCACTGACAATGTTCGATGGGTGTGTTCAATAAAGTCAAAACATATCATCACATTTCTGCACTCATAGCTCAGGCACATTCTTGTTTGTCCATACTTTCAAAAACCTACAGCTGTATCTGTAGAATTCACGTCTTTTCTCACCTGAACAGACGACACCAGCATCCTCATTGTGTTTACAGTCATGTGTCCCCAATCCTGTGTGCTGACACTCAGTCAGAAACCCTTCACTTCCTGAACAGGTCACGTTACCAAGCCAGATGTTTCCAGTTCCTTCACCAAAGCTGGCGGATGAAGATGCATTCAGTGCCGTCCCACAGTCCAGCTGTCTGCAGACCACCTGAGCATCCTTCAGGTCCCAGCCGTCATCACAGACTGTTCCCCAGGAAGCTCTGTGGTAGATTTCAACTCTTCCAGAGCAGCGAGTCAACCCAGATCCAACTAGTCTGATTTGACCTTTAAAGGCACAAGACATGACAAACTATATTTGAATAAAGTGCTTCAAATGAAAATGATTTAACGTCTGACAGGAGGACAGACTGACCTGCAGCAGGTGGAGATGAGTTCAAGAGGAGAGAAACTAGAAGAGATAAAAGAATAAAAGACTTGTTTAAGTTAATATGTCATGATAAACATTTGCACTACCTACAACACATGCGCCATCTGTATAGAACATTAAGAAACAGTTGTATGAAGAACTAGATTATAGAAAATATGTCGTACCCAGGATCAAGAAGGGAAGGTTTCTCTGCTGTCCGGCCTCCATGGCTAAGAAGAAGACTGCTGTGTGTCACTTCTCACACAAAACTAAAAGAATAAACCGTGATGGTCAGAAATACTTCACACTGTTCCTACACCATCACTTCCTCTATGATTTTCCAGTTTCGTTTTTTCTCAGAAAACAACAGAACACTAAAACTGAGCAGCTTGAAAGCAGAGTGAAAAGCAGAAGCTGCAGCTCTCACATAACACATATATAACTCTGTAGTTTGAAGTAGTTGTAGATTAATAGCTCTGTCTACCACTAAAACATAAAATTGACAACAACTAAAAGAGGTTTTTCCCCGCTGGCTCACATAATCGGGACAGGTGTGTGATGGTAATGGCCGAGTCTGAAACTGTTGTCACTCTGTTATGAAAATATGCAGTCATATACTGTACCAGTCAAAAAGGGAGACACCTATTTTTTTCAAGGGTTTTTCTTTATTTTGACTTTATTTTGGCATTGTGAAACAAAATCTAAGACAACAAAAATATAAAAACAAACTTATGGACAAATGCAGAAAGCTAAAATGTATAAACAAGGCAAAATATGGTTTCATTTTTTTACATTTCCTTCAGGAAGCGCAAAGACCCCGAACGATCCGACAGATGGAAGCCGAAGCCCGGGTAGAGAGGTTCGGTGAATCTGGAGTAGAAGGTGTGCAGGTGGATCGGTGTGTCTGAGGAGACTCTGTAGAAAGACAGAGTGCCAGCCGGCCAGTCCAGGTACACGGCCACTCTGCAGGTGTCACCCTCAGAATCAACTCTGAACATCTCTGTGTCATTGTGAAAAAACTGGTAAACTCCATTCCAGAAGTTCAGGCACCAGGACTTGTCATTCCTTCCCAGTGTGCAGTCCTTTCCACTTCCTCTTCTGTGGATTCCTCCGTAAGTCACTGTGTGTGTGTCGGTGTGTGTCATTGCGTTTGTTGGTGTGTGTGTCGGTGTGTTTGTCAGTGTGTGTCGGTGTATGTGTTCCTATTGGTGTGTATGTCGGTGTATGTGTCGTTGCGTGTCTTCCTGTCAGTGTGTATGTCGGTGTGTATGTTTGTTGGTGTCTGTGTTGTTTGAGTGATCCTGTCGGTGTGTTGGCGTGTTTGCTGGGATGTGTGTCGTTGTCTTTGTCTGTGTGTTTGTTGCTGTGTGTTTTAGTGTGTGTCGGTGTGTGTGTGCCGGTATGTGTGTGTTCCTGTCGGTGTGTGTATGTGTTCTTATCGCTGTGTATGTCGGTGTGTGTGTTGGTGTGTTTGCTGGTGTGTTTGTTGGTGTGTGTGTCGGTGTGTTTACTGGTGTGCTTGTTGGTGTGTGTGTCTGTGTGTTTGCTGGTGTGTGTGTCTGTGTGTTTGTCGGTGTGTTTGTTGGTGTGTTTGTTGGTGTGTGTGTTGGTGTGTTTGTCGGTGTGTTTGTTGGTGTGCTTGTTGGTGTGTGTGTTGGTGTGTTTGCTGGTGTGTGTGTTGGTGTGTTTACTGGTGTGTGTGTCGGTGTGTTTACTGGTGTGTGTGTTGGTGTGTTTACTGGTGTGCTTGTTGGTGTGTGTGTCTGTGTGTTTGTTGGTGTGTGTGTCGGTGTGTTTGTTGGTGTGTGTGTCGGTGTGTGTGTCTGTGTGTGTGTGTCAATGTGTGTGTCCGTGTGTGTGTGTGTCGATGTGTGTGTGTGTGTGTGTGTGTGTGTGTGTGTGTGTGTGTGTGTGTGTGTGTGTGTGTGTGTGTGTGTGTGTGTGTGTGTGTTTGCATTTGGACTTTAGATTGGACTTCATACAACTGGATTACTTGAATTAAGGCAAAGTGTATTCTTTAATAGGCTTCTCTTCTAAGATTACTATATTGTATCTGCTGTCTTAGGTTATCTAGATTGCTAGCTTGTACGTTTTTTGGTTACCTTGAATTGTATGAGCTAGGATTTTGTTACATTCAAGTGACTGAGAGTTAAAGAGAACCAGTTAGAGTTAAAGTGCTGGACTTTTATTCCAATTCTATTAAGGACTAAACTCTATTTTACTTTCTACCTTTGAGGTAAATAGACTTTGTCAATTATCAGTTTTTGGCAATATTTGGAGATTTTTTGAAAGTTTCTTTTGTTTTGAAATCTGTTGAGTTTCTATTGCTGCCTATTTAGCCACCTTGTGCCTGAGGGTCTAATGAGCAGGGGGTGTGGACAGCAACCATCGTCAACCCTGAAAAACCAGGAAGTGCTTGAAGCATGAGCTTCAGCGTCTGTGAAGACTCGGAGGACAAAGACAAAGGAGTCTTTCGTTGGAGTCTTCAAGGGACACTGAGTATAACGCTGCTCTGTTTACTGCTATCTGAATATCTCTTTACTTTCCATACCTTTGCGTATATCTACTCGTAGATACTATAGGCCTCACATTCGTTCACACCAATACCATATCCTTTCCTCTCTTATCTATCCCACCCGTTCCACTCATACCCAACATCTCGTCACAGGAGGACTCTGGAACTGCCAGTCAGCTACGCGCAAGACAGACTTCATCTCTGGCTTTGCTATCCAGCAATCGCTTGACTTCCTTGGTCTCACTGAGACCTGGACCACACCGGACAACACATCCACCCTGCTGCTCTCTCCTCTGCCTTCTCCTTCAGCCACACGCCCAGACCCACCAGTAGGGGTGGTGGTACAGGTTTACTCATCTCCCCCAAATGGAGGTTTTCTCTTCACCCGTTTCCCGTTTCTTCCACTTCCTACCTCACTGTCTTTTGAGTTTCATGCTGTGACAGTTTCTCATCCAGTACAATTAAACATTGTTGTTCTCTACCGTCCACCAGGTGAAGAGGGAGATTTCTTGGACAAATTAGACGTCCTCCTGTCAAACTTACCAGAAAATGGTCCTCCACTTGTCCTTCTGGGTGACTTTAACATCCAGACAGAGAAGTCATCTGACCTTTTACTTTTACTGTCTTCCTTTGCTCTCTCACTCAGTCCTTCCCCTCCTACTCACAAATCTGGTAACCACCTGGACTATATTTTCACCAGAAACTGCTCCACATCTAACCTCACTGTAACTCCACTTCATGTCTCTGACCACTTCTTTATCTCTTACTTTCTCAAACTGACAACCCTCCCACATCAACAGACTCTGTATCTGTCCGTCGCAACATTCGCTCCCTCTCTCCCTCCTCTCTCCCTCCTGTTTTATCTGCCCTCCCTTCAACTGACTCTTTCTCACTCTTGCATCCTAACTCAGCCACAGACACTCTCCTTTCTACTCTGTCTTCCTCTCTTGATTGTCTCTGTCCTCCTCCATGTCCTCCAGTCCTCCGCAGCTCCGTGGTTGTCTGACTTGGT
The DNA here is from genome assembly GCF_022577435.1 of Embiotoca jacksoni. Lineage (NCBI taxonomy): Eukaryota > Metazoa > Chordata > Actinopteri > Embiotocidae > Embiotoca > Embiotoca jacksoni. The sequence continues at coordinate 239,167 of NW_027185432.1, forward strand.
GCTCCCAGAGAGCCACTATGAGAGCAGCAGAAAGGAAATGGAGAAAATCTAACCACCCTGACGACCTGCTAACTTATCAATCTCTCCTCTCCTCTTTCTCTGCCTCTATCTCTGCAGCCAAAAGCTCTTTCTTCCAAACCAGACTTCAATCCTCATTTTCTAACCCCAAAAAGTTCTTCTCCATCTTTTCCAACCTCCTTGAACCCCCCAGTTCCCCTCCTCCCTCCTCCCTTCCAAGTCACTTTGTCAACTATTTTATAAAAAAGATAGATGACATACGCTCCTCATTTTCATTTTCAAACCCAGCTTCTGTAACTACATGTCCATCATCTTCATCTTCATCCCCTTCGCTTTCCTCTTTCACCCCCCTGTCTCCCAATAAAGTTCTCACCTTGGTAACCTCCACCCCCCCAACCACCTGCCCCCTTCACCCCATCCCATCTCACATTCTCCAGTCTATTGCTCCAGACCTTCTTCCTTTTCTCACCCATCTCATCAACACTTCTCTGTCAACTGGCTGTTTCCTGAACGCTCTGAAGGAGAGAGTGAACCCTCCTGAAGAAACCCCCCCTCAACCTGTCTGAAGTAAACAACTACAGACCCGTCTCTCTTCTTCCCTTTCTTTCCAAAACTCTCTGACTACTACCTTCAACAACTCTGTCATCCCCGACCCTGACTGCTAGGAACCTCGGCGTGACACTCGACAGTCAACTCTCTCTTACTGCCAACATCACTGCAACAAAACGTTCCTGTAGATACATGCTGCACAACATCAGGAGAATACGTCCTCTTCTCACTCAGAAGGAGGTGCAGGTTCTGGTCCAGGTTCTGGTCATCTCATGCCTGGACTACTGTAACTCCCTCCTGGCAGGTCTACCTGTTAGCGCCATCCGACCTCTGCAGGTCATCCAGAATGCCGCAGCTCGACTGGTCTTTAACCTCCTAAATTCCCTCACACTACTCCACTCCTCCTCTTCCTCCTCCTCCTCCTCCTCCTCCTCCGCTCCCTTCTCTGGTTACCAGTAGCTGCCCGCATCCGTTTCAAAACATTGGTACTTGCATACCGTGCTGCGAACAGATCGGGTCCAGTCTACATCCAGGACATGGTCCAGCCCTCCATCCCAGCCCGCTCCCTCCACTCTGCTTCTACCAATCAGCTTGTTGCTCCTCACTGAGCTAAACACTCAACAAAATCACAACTGTTTGCTGTCCTGGCTCCTAAATGGTGGAATGAGCTCCCCAATGACATCAGGACAGCAGACAGTCTATACATCTTTCACCGCAAACTAAAAACACACCTCTTCAGACTTTACCTTCAATAGGTAGCACTTTAGTAACGCTTTAAATGACACTTACTGATAGAACTTTGTAGTTTGGCTTTCTTAAAGAAATTGTACTTTCTTGATTCCTGTTGCTCTGGGTTTTGTACCCTCATGGTTGAAATGACCTTATTGTAAGTCGTTTTGGATAAAAGCGTCAGCTAAATGAAATGTAATAATGTGTTTGTTGATGTGTGTCAGTATGTGTGTTCCTGTCGGTGTGTGTGTCGATGTGTTTGTTGGAGTGTGTCGGTGCACAGCAAAAACCTCTAGTGACACTCGTTGGTATTGCAGCTTAAAACACTTCTGCATCGGCCTCATTTATTAGACCTGAATCTACGAACACTTTTATATTCAGTCTGTGATCCAAACCTAAAGGTTCTGATAAATATCCTCATATTCTCCACATGACTCGGCAGTCTGTTCATTTGATGGCAGTGATACATTCTCGTAGTCATTTTCTTCTTCACTGGTTATTTCTTCTTCTTCATCGTCTTCTTCTGTGGAGTCCTCCACACACACACAGATCTGCTTGGCCTCTACGTAATTTGCATTGAAGCCTTCATCCTCATCCTCATGATTGTCCTCACACGCTGGCTCCTCATAATCATTGCTCTCCTCTTCCTCCTCTCTCCCGGTATCTTCTTCGAGTTTCCCCACCTCATCAACATTCACGTAGTCGTCCTCATCACTGTCATAAGCGTTCAGGACTCTGAGGGCCGCTGAAAAACAAGCAACAGAACAAGACGTGACCTCGAAGGAAAACACTGATGAATGTGTGCGTTTAAAATGAGTAAAATATGTCTTGGTGTGCACAGACTTTGATTTTGGACAAGAGCCACAGTCTGCTTCACACGACGTGTCCTCCTGTGGACCAGACACACCACCAGCAGGACCAGCAGGGCGAGCAGCACCAGTCCAACAGATACTGAGGAGATCAGCAGCAGCGACGATGCTACAGAGACAACATGTCATCAGTTAATCCGGCAAAACACGTCTGATTCCATCCAAGTACAACGAACGGCTTCTCATTCAGACTAACACACTGACAGGAAATGACCTCATCATGTGAACACATCACCCTCCAAAACATCTGCAACTTTAATTATTTTACCCAGAAATCGTCATGTTTTTGTGTCCTCTGTTTAACACACTCAATAATAATAGATAATAATAATTAATAATAAATAATAATATAAACACTGATTCTTCTGTCCAGCAGCAGCAGTGAAAAAGAAACACTTTGTGTTCAGGAACAGCGGCAGCTCCCTCACACGCTTTTAATTTGAAAATCCTTTAAGTCGGTAGCCCCGCCCCCTTCTTCTGCAGGAGCCAAGATGGCGACCGTTTAGGGTGGAAAGTGTCCAGAGTTTCACACTGTCCAGAGCGTTTTGAATTCATCATCCTGGTACTTGTAGTGTACTGATGTTAGTGTTAGTACACAAGTAGAACATCTGGAACACAAGAACAACTTCTGGAACTGAGGAGACCAGTTTCTGGAGTTTTGAAAGTGAAATGTTGTCCCATTCTCTCCTGATATAGGATTTCAGCTGCTCAGCAGTTCAGGGTCTCCTTTGTCATATTTTTCATTCATGATACACCAGATGTTTTCAATGATTGACAGGTCTGGACTGCAGGAGGCCAGTTTATCAGAGGACTCTTCTACTACGGAGCCATGCTGTTGGAATACGTGCAGAATGTGGTTGGATGTTGTTCTGCTGAAATAAACAAGACCTTCCCTGAAAGAGACGTTGTCTGGATGGCAGCATATGTTGCTCCAAAACCTGAATATATCATTCAGCATTAATGCTTCCTTCCAGATGTTCAAGCGACCCATGCCATGTTCACTAATGTATCACCGTACCATCACAGATGCTGGCTTTAGACCTGAGCTGATAACAAGCTGGATGGTCCCTCTCCTCTTTAACTTGGAGGATGCCGCGTCCATAATTTCCAAAATTAATTCAAGTTTGTGGGCTAAGGGCCCAAATATCACCACCATCCAATATTGGTTTTCTTACTTGTCCTTTGTGTTCAGAGATTTCTCCAGATTCTCTGATTCTTTTAATGATTTTATGAACCGTAGATGATGAAATCCACTAATTCTTTGTAGTTTCACATGAAGGAACATGATTCTTAGATTGTTGCACTATTTTCCCACACAGTCTTTCAGAGAGTGGTGAACCTCTCCCCATCTTCACTGCTGGACTCTGCCTCTGTGAAATTATTATTTTTTTTTTTTTATATCCAATCATGTTACTGATCTGTTGCCATGGTAACCTAATTAGTTGTGAGATGTTCAACCAGGTTTTTTTTTTTAGAATTACACAAATTTTCCAGTCTTTTGTTGAGCCTGTACCAACTTTTTTGAGATGTGCTGCTAAAAATGTTACATTAACCTATATTTTTTACAAAACAAAACGATTTCTCCATTTCAACCTTTGATGTATTTTATTTGGTTTATTTTCATTTAAATATGGATTTACGTGATTTGCAAATCATTGCTTTCTGTTTTTATTGATATTTTACACAGCGTCTCAACTTTTTGGGAAACAGCGTTTTAAGTTAATGAATATGTGAAGAGGATATTTTCTTTTTCATTTGTCTTCTGTTCTGCTCTCTGGCTTCTTAGTCGCAGCCATCAGGCAGTTTCCACATCTTTAAAAAGCAGCTGCCCACAGATAATAACTGATGGTGGAAGATTTACCACTGCTGGTTTCCTGTTTTGTCCAGTTTAGGGAACTGTTCTGTTTTACCCATCAGCTAAACACTTTGCAGACTTCATGATTATCTTGTTAGAGTAGTTTTTGTGTGAAAGATATATATTTTGTGAGTCTGTCATGACTGAGCACCGTCCTCAACCGGCTGTCAGTCAGTCTAGCAGGGAAACACAAAGTAGGTGAACCCTTTGGAATCAGCTGCATTTATAAATAAAAAAAACTCTGTTCACGAGTCGACCGCATGCTAATCACTGAGCAGCAGACAAAAACATCACCTCAGTCATTGGAGGGATTTTGCTGAGTTGAAGCAGGTCTGTGAGGCAGGATCTAAATGCTTCTTTAAGGTTGTTGCTGGTAAAGGAGGTTCAACCGGTTATTAAATCCGAGGGTTCATGTACTTTTCAACCAGCACTGACAATGTTCGATGGGTGTGTTCAATAAAGTCAAAACATATCATCACATTTCTGCACTCATAGCTCAGGCACATTCTTGTTTGTCCATACTTTCAAAAACCTACAGCTGTATCTGTAGAATTCACGTCTTTTCTCACCTGAACAGACGACACCAGCATCCTCATTGTGTTTACAGTCATGTGTCCCCAATCCTGTGTGCTGACACTCAGTCAGAAACCCTTCACTTCCTGAACAGGTCACGTTACCAAGCCAGATGTTTCCAGTTCCTTCACCAAAGCTGGCGGATGAAGATGCATTCAGTGCCGTCCCACAGTCCAGCTGTCTGCAGACCACCTGAGCATCCTTCAGGTCCCAGCCGTCATCACAGACTGTTCCCCAGGAAGCTCTGTGGTAGATTTCAACTCTTCCAGAGCAGCGAGTCAACCCAGATCCAACTAGTCTGATTTGACCTTTAAAGGCACAAGACATGACAAACTATATTTGAATAAAGTGCTTCAAATGAAAATGATTTAACGTCTGACAGGAGGACAGACTGACCTGCAGCAGGTGGAGATGAGTTCAAGAGGAGAGAAACTAGAAGAGATAAAAGAATAAAAGACTTGTTTAAGTTAATATGTCATGATAAACATTTGCACTACCTACAACACATGCGCCATCTGTATAGAACATTAAGAAACAGTTGTATGAAGAACTAGATTATAGAAAATATGTCGTACCCAGGATCAAGAAGGGAAGGTTTCTCTGCTGTCCGGCCTCCATGGCTAAGAAGAAGACTGCTGTGTGTCACTTCTCACACAAAACTAAAAGAATAAACCGTGATGGTCAGAAATACTTCACACTGTTCCTACACCATCACTTCCTCTATGATTTTCCAGTTTCGTTTTTTCTCAGAAAACAACAGAACACTAAAACTGAGCAGCTTGAAAGCAGAGTGAAAAGCAGAAGCTGCAGCTCTCACATAACACATATATAACTCTGTAGTTTGAAGTAGTTGTAGATTAATAGCTCTGTCTACCACTAAAACATAAAATTGACAACAACTAAAAGAGGTTTTTCCCCGCTGGCTCACATAATCGGGACAGGTGTGTGATGGTAATGGCCGAGTCTGAAACTGTTGTCACTCTGTTATGAAAATATGCAGTCATATACTGTACCAGTCAAAAAGGAGACACCTATTTTTTTCAAGGGTTTTTCTTTATTTTGACTTTATTTTGGCATTGTGAAACAAAATCTAAGACAACAAAAATATAAAAACAAACTTATGGACAAATGCAGAAAGCTAAAATGTATAAACAAGGCAAAATATGGTTTCATTTTTTTACATTTCCTTCAGGAAGCGCAAAGACCCCGAACGATCCGACAGATGGAAGCCGAAGCCCGGGTAGAGAGGTTCGGTGAATCTGGAGTAGAAGGTGTGCAGGTGGATCGGTGTGTCTGAGGAGACTCTGTAGAAAGACAGAGTGCCAGCCGGCCAGTCCAGGTACACGGCCACTCTGCAGGTGTCACCCTCAGAATCAACTCTGAACATCTCTGTGTCATTGTGAAAAAACTGGTAAACTCCATTCCAGAAGTTCAGGCACCAGGACTTGTCATTCCTTCCCAGTGTGCAGTCCTTTCCACTTCCTCTTCTGTGGATTCCTCCGTAAGTCACTGTGTGTGTGTCGGTGTGTGTCATTGCGTTTGTTGGTGTGTGTGTCGGTGTGTTTGTCAGTGTGTGTCGGTGTATGTGTTCCTATTGGTGTGTATGTCGGTGTATGTGTCGTTGCGTGTCTTCCTGTCAGTGTGTATGTCGGTGTGTATGTTTGTTGGTGTCTGTGTTGTTTGAGTGATCCTGTCGGTGTGTTGGCGTGTTTGCTGGGATGTGTGTCGTTGTCTTTGTCTGTGTGTTTGTTGCTGTGTGTTTTAGTGTGTGTCGGTGTGTGTGTGCCGGTATGTGTGTGTTCCTGTCGGTGTGTGTATGTGTTCTTATCGCTGTGTATGTCGGTGTGTGTGTTGGTGTGTTTGCTGGTGTGTTTGTTGGTGTGTGTGTCGGTGTGTTTACTGGTGTGCTTGTTGGTGTGTGTGTCTGTGTGTTTGCTGGTGTGTGTGTCTGTGTGTTTGTCGGTGTGTTTGTTGGTGTGTTTGTTGGTGTGTGTGTTGGTGTGTTTGTCGGTGTGTTTGTTGGTGTGCTTGTTGGTGTGTGTGTTGGTGTGTTTGCTGGTGTGTGTGTTGGTGTGTTTACTGGTGTGTGTGTCGGTGTGTTTACTGGTGTGTGTGTTGGTGTGTTTACTGGTGTGCTTGTTGGTGTGTGTGTCTGTGTGTTTGTTGGTGTGTGTGTCGGTGTGTTTGTTGGTGTGTGTGTCGGTGTGTGTGTCTGTGTGTGTGTGTCAATGTGTGTGTCCGTGTGTGTGTGTGTCGATGTGTGTGTGTGTGTGTGTGTGTGTGTGTGTGTGTGTGTGTGTGTGTGTGTGTGTGTGTGTGTGTGTTTGCATTTGGACTTTAGATTGGACTTCATACAACTGGATTACTTGAATTAAGGCAAAGTGTATTCTTTAATAGGCTTCTCTTCTAAGATTACTATATTGTATCTGCTGTCTTAGGTTATCTAGATTGCTAGCTTGTACGTTTTTTGGTTACCTTGAATTGTATGAGCTAGGATTTTGTTACATTCAAGTGACTGAGAGTTAAAGAGAACCAGTTAGAGTTAAAGTGCTGGACTTTTATTCCAATTCTATTAAGGACTAAACTCTATTTTACTTTCTACCTTTGAGGTAAATAGACTTTGTCAATTATCAGTTTTTGGCAATATTTGGAGATTTTTTGAAAGTTTCTTTTGTTTTGAAATCTGTTGAGTTTCTATTGCTGCCTATTTAGCCACCTTGTGCCTGAGGGTCTAATGAGCAGGGGGTGTGGACAGCAACCATCGTCAACCCTGAAAAACCAGGAAGTGCTTGAAGCATGAGCTTCAGCGTCTGTGAAGACTCGGAGGACAAAGACAAAGGAGTCTTTCGTTGGAGTCTTCAAGGGACACTGAGTATAACGCTGCTCTGTTTACTGCTATCTGAATATCTCTTTACTTTCCATACCTTTGCGTATATCTACTCGTAGATACTATAGGCCTCACATTCGTTCACACCAATACCATATCCTTTCCTCTCTTATCTATCCCACCCGTTCCACTCATACCCAACATCTCGTCACAGGAGGACTCTGGAACTGCCAGTCAGCTACGCGCAAGACAGACTTCATCTCTGGCTTTGCTATCCAGCAATCGCTTGACTTCCTTGGTCTCACTGAGACCTGGACCACACCGGACAACACATCCACCCTGCTGCTCTCTCCTCTGCCTTCTCCTTCAGCCACACGCCCAGACCCACCAGTAGGGGTGGTGGTACAGGTTTACTCATCTCCCCCAAATGGAGGTTTTCTCTTCACCCGTTTCCCGTTTCTTCCACTTCCTACCTCACTGTCTTTTGAGTTTCATGCTGTGACAGTTTCTCATCCAGTACAATTAAACATTGTTGTTCTCTACCGTCCACCAGGTGAAGAGGGAGATTTCTTGGACAAATTAGACGTCCTCCTGTCAAACTTACCAGAAAATGGTCCTCCACTTGTCCTTCTGGGTGACTTTAACATCCAGACAGAGAAGTCATCTGACCTTTTACTTTTACTGTCTTCCTTTGCTCTCTCACTCAGTCCTTCCCCTCCTACTCACAAATCTGGTAACCACCTGGACTATATTTTCACCAGAAACTGCTCCACATCTAACCTCACTGTAACTCCACTTCATGTCTCTGACCACTTCTTTATCTCTTACTTTCTCAAACTGACAACCCTCCCACATCAACAGACTCTGTATCTGTCCGTCGCAACATTCGCTCCCTCTCTCCCTCCTCTCTCCCTCCTGTTTTATCTGCCCTCCCTTCAACTGACTCTTTCTCACTCTTGCATCCTAACTCAGCCACAGACACTCTCCTTTCTACTCTGTCTTCCTCTCTTGATTGTCTCTGTCCTCCTCCATGTCCTCCAGTCCTCCGCAGCTCCGTGGTTGTCTGACTTGGTGCTCCCAGAGAGCCACTATGAGAGCAGCAGAAAGGAAATGGAGAAAATCTAACCACCCTGACGACCTGCTAACTTATCAATCTCTCCTCTCCTCTTTCTCTGCCTCTATCTCTGCAGCCAAAAGCTCTTTCTTCCAAACCAGACTTCAATCCTCATTTTCTAACCCCAAAAAGTTCTTCTCCATCTTTTCCAACCTCCTTGAACCCCCCAGTTCCCCTCCTCCCTCCTCCCTTCCAAGTCACTTTGTCAACTATTTTATAAAAAAGATAGATGACATACGCTCCTCATTTTCATTTTCAAACCCAGCTTCTGTAACTACATGTCCATCATCTTCATCTTCATCCCCTTCGCTTTCCTCTTTCACCCCCCTGTCTCCCAATAAAGTTCTCACCTTGGTAACCTCCACCCCCCCAACCACCTGCCCCCTTCACCCCATCCCATCTCACATTCTCCAGTCTATTGCTCCAGACCTTCTTCCTTTTCTCACCCATCTCATCAACACTTCTCTGTCAACTGGCTGTTTCCTGAACGCTCTGAAGGAGAGAGTGAACCCTCCTGAAGAAACCCCCCCTCAACCTGTCTGAAGTAAACAACTACAGACCCGTCTCTCTTCTTCCCTTTCTTTCCAAAACTCTCTGACTACTACCTTCAACAACTCTGTCATCCCCGACCCTGACTGCTAGGAACCTCGGCGTGACACTCGACAGTCAACTCTCTCTTACTGCCAACATCACTGCAACAAAACGTTCCTGTAGATACATGCTGCACAACATCAGGAGAATACGTCCTCTTCTCACTCAGAAGGAGGTGCAGGTTCTGGTCCAGGTTCTGGTCATCTCATGCCTGGACTACTGTAACTCCCTCCTGGCAGGTCTACCTGTTAGCGCCATCCGACCTCTGCAGGTCATCCAGAATGCCGCAGCTCGACTGGTCTTTAACCTCCTAAATTCCCTCACACTACTCCACTCCTCCTCTTCCTCCTCCTCCTCCTCCTCCTCCTCCGCTCCCTTCTCTGGTTACCAGTAGCTGCCCGCATCCGTTTCAAAACATTGGTACTTGCATACCGTGCTGCGAACAGATCGGGTCCAGTCTACATCCAGGACATGGTCCAGCCCTCCATCCCAGCCCGCTCCCTCCACTCTGCTTCTACCAATCAGCTTGTTGCTCCTCACTGAGCTAAACACTCAACAAAATCACAACTGTTTGCTGTCCTGGCTCCTAAATGGTGGAATGAGCTCCCCAATGACATCAGGACAGCAGACAGTCTATACATCTTTCACCGCAAACTAAAAACACACCTCTTCAGACTTTACCTTCAATAGGTAGCACTTTAGTAACGCTTTAAATGACACTTACTGATAGAACTTTGTAGTTTGGCTTTCTTAAAGAAATTGTACTTTCTTGATTCCTGTTGCTCTGGGTTTTGTACCCTCATGGTTGAAATGACCTTATTGTAAGTCGTTTTGGATAAAAGCGTCAGCTAAATGAAATGTAATAATGTGTTTGTTGATGTGTGTCAGTATGTGTGTTCCTGTCGGTGTGTGTGTCGATGTGTTTGTTGGAGTGTGTCGGTGCACAGCAAAAACCTCTAGTGGCACTCGTTGGTATTGCAGCTTAAAACACTTCTGCATCGGCCTCATTTATCAGACCTGAATCTACGAACACTTTTATATTCAGCCTGTGATCCAAACCTAAAGGTTCTGATAAATATCCTCATATTCTCCACATGACTCGGCAGTCTGTTCATTTGATGGCAGTGATACATTCTCGTAGTCATTTTCTTCTTCACTGGTTATTTCTTCTTCTTCATCGTCTTCTTCTGTGGAGTCCTCCACACACACACAGATCTGCTTGGCCTCTACGTAATTTGCATTGAAGCCTTCATCCTCATCCTCATGATTGTCCTCACACGCTGGCTCCTCATAATCATTGCTCTCCTCTTCCTCCTCTCTCCCGGTATCCTCTTCGAGTTTCCCCACCTCATCAACATTCACGTAGTCGTCCTCATCACTGTCATGAGCGTTCAGGACTCTGAGGGCCGCTGAAAAACAAGCAACAGAACAAGACGTGACCTCGAAGGAAAACACTGATGAATGTGTGCGTTTAAAATGAGTAAAATATGTCTTGGTGTGCACAGACTTTGATTTTGGACAAGAGCCACAGTCTGCTTCACACGACGTGTCCTCCTGTGGACCAGACACACCACCAGCAGGACCAGCAGGGCGAGCAGCACCAGTCCAACAGATACTGAGGAGATCAGCAGCAGCGACGATGCTACAGAGACAACATGTCATCAGTTAATCCGGCAAAACACGTCTGATTTCATCCAAGTACAACGAACGGCTTCTCATTCAGACTAACACAGACAGGAAATGACCTCATCATGTGAACACATCACCCTCCAAAACATCTGCAGTTTTAATTATCTTACCCAGAAATCGTCATGTTTTTGTGTCCTCTGTTTAACACACTCAATAATAATAGATAATAATAATTAATAATAAATAATAAATAATAATATAAACACTGATTCTTCTGTCCAGCAGCAGCAGTGAAAAAGAAACACTTTGTGTTCAGGAACAGCGGCAGCTCCCTCACACGCTTTTAATTTGAAAATCCTTTAAGTCGGTAGCCCCGCCCCCTTCTTCTGCAGGAGCCAAGATGGCGACCGTTTAGGGTGGAAAGTGTCCAGAGTTTCACACTGTCCAGAGCGTTTTGAATTCATCATCCTGGTACTTGTAGTGTACTGATGTTAGTGTTAGTACACAAGTAGAACATCTGGAACACAAGAACAACTTCTGGAACTGAGGAGACCAGTTTCTGGAGTTTTGAAAGTGAAATGTTGTCCCATTCTCTCCTGATATAGGATTTCAGCTGCTCAGCAGTTCAGGGTCTCCTTTGTCATATTTTTCATTCATGATACACCAGATGTTTTCAATGATTGACAGGTCTGGACTGCAGGAGGCCAGTTTATCAGAGGACTCTTCTACTACGGAGCCATGCTGTTGGAATACGTGCAGAATGTGGTTGGATGTTGTTCTGCTGAAATAAACAAGACCTTCCCTGAAAGAGACGTTGTCTGGATGGCAGCATATGTTGCTCCAAAACCTGAATATATCATTCAGCATTAATGCTTCCTTCCAGATGTTCAAGCGACCCATGCCATGTTCACTAATGTATCACCGTACCATCACAGATGCTGGCTTTAGACCTGAGCTGATAACAAGCTGGATGGTCCCTCTCCTCTTTAACTTGGAGGATGCCGCGTCCATAATTTCCAAAATTAATTCAAGTTTGTGGGCTAAGGGCCCAAATATCACCACCATCCAATATTGGTTTTCTTACTTGTCCTTTGTGTTCAGAGATTTCTCCAGATTCTCTGATTCTTTTAATGATTTTATGAACCGTAGATGATGAAATCCACTAATTCTTTGTAGTTTCACATGAAGGAACATGATTCTTAGATTGTTGCACTATTTTCCCACACAGTCTTTCAGAGAGTGGTGAACCTCTCCCCATCTTCACTGCTGGACTCTGCCTCTGTGAAATTATTATTTTTTTTTTTTTATATCCAATCATGTTACTGATCTGTTGCCATGGTAACCTAATTAGTTGTGAGATGTTCAACCAGGTTTTTTTTTTTTAGAATTACACAAATTTTCCAGTCTTTTGTTGAGCCTGTACCAACTTTTTTGAGATGTGCTGCTAAAAATGTTACATTAACCTATATTTTTTACAAAACAAAACGATTTCTCCATTTCAACCTTTGATGTATTTTATTTGGTTTATTTTCATTTAAATATGGATTTACGTGATTTGCAAATCATTGCTTTCTGTTTTTATTGATATTTTACACAGCGTCTCAACTTTTTGGGAAACAGCGTTTTAAGTTAATGAATATGTGAAGAGGATATTTTCTTTTTCATTTGTCTTCTGTTCTGCTCTCTGGCTTCTTAGTCGCAGCCATCAGGCAGTTTCCACATCTTTAAAAAGCAGCTGCCCACAGATAATAACTGATGGTGGAAGATTTACCACTGCTGGTTTCCTGTTTTGTCCAGTTTAGGGAACTGTTCTGTTTTACCCATCAGCTAAACACTTTGCAGACTTCATGATTATCTTGTTAGAGTAGTTTTTGTGTGAAAGATATATATTTTGTGAGTCTGTCATGACTGAGCACCGTCCTCAACCGGCTGTCAGTCAGTCTAGCAGGGAAACACAAAGTAGGTGAACCCTTTGGAATCAGCTGCATTTATAAATAAAAAAAACTCTGTTCACGAGTCGACCGCATGCTAATCACTGAGCAGCAGACAAAAACATCACCTCAGTCATTGGAGGGATTTTGCTGAGTTGAAGCAGGTCTGTGAGGCAGGATCTAAATGCTTCTTTAAGGTTGTTGCTGGTAAAGGAGGTTCAACCGGTTATTAAATCCGAGGGTTCATGTACTTTTCAACCAGCACTGACAATGTTCGATGGGTGTGTTCAATAAAGTCAAAACATATCATCACATTTCTGCACTCATAGCTCAGGCACATTCTTGTTTGTCCATACTTTCAAAAACCTACAGCTGTATCTGTAGAATTCACGTCTTTTCTCACCTGAACAGACGACACCAGCATCCTCATTGTGTTTACAGTCATGTGTCCCCAATCCTGTGTGCTGACACTCAGTCAGAAACCCTTCACTTCCTGAACAGGTCACGTTACCAAGCCAGATGTTTCCAGTTCCTTCACCAAAGCTGGCGGATGAAGATGCATTCAGTGCCGTCCCACAGTCCAGCTGTCTGCAGACCACCTGAGCATCCTTCAGGTCCCAGCCGTCATCACAGACTGTTCCCCAGGAAGCTCTGTGGTAGATTTCAACTCTTCCAGAGCAGCGAGTCAACCCAGATCCAACTAGTCTGATTTGACCTTTAAAGGCACAAGACATGACAAACTATATTTGAATAAAGTGCTTCAAATGAAAATGATTTAACGTCTGACAGGAGGACAGACTGACCTGCAGCAGGTGGAGATGAGTTCAAGAGGAGAGAAACTAGAAGAGATAAAAGAATAAAAGACTTGTTTAAGTTAATATGTCATGATAAACATTTGCACTACCTACAACACATGCGCCATCTGTATAGAACATTAAGAAACAGTTGTATGAAGAACTAGATTATAGAAAATATGTCGTACCCAGGATCAAGAAGGGAAGGTTTCTCTGCTGTCCGGCCTCCATGGCTAAGAAGAAGACTGCTGTGTGTCACTTCTCACACAAAACTAAAAGAATAAACCGTGATGGTCAGAAATACTTCACACTGTTCCTACACCATCACTTCCTCTATGATTTTCCAGTTTCGTTTTTTCTCAGAAAACAACAGAACACTAAAACTGAGCAGCTTGAAAGCAGAGTGAAAAGCAGAAGCTGCAGCTCTCACATAACACATATATAACTCTGTAGTTTGAAGTAGTTGTAGATTAATAGCTCTGTCTACCACTAAAACATAAAATTGACAACAACTAAAAGAGGTTTTTCCCCGCTGGCTCACATAATCGGGACAGGTGTGTGATGGTAATGGCCGAGTCTGAAACTGTTGTCACTCTGTTATGAAAATATGCAGTCATATACTGTACCAGTCAAAAAGGGAGACACCTATTTTTTTCAAGGGTTTTTCTTTATTTTGACTTTATTTTGGCATTGTGAAACAAAATCTAAGACAACAAAAATATAAAAACAAACTTATGGACAAATGCAGAAAGCTAAAATGTATAAACAAGGCAAAATATGGTTTCATTTTTTTACATTTCCTTCAGGAAGCGCAAAGACCCCGAACGATCCGACAGATGGAAGCCGAAGCCCGGGTAGAGAGGTTCGGTGAATCTGGAGTAGAAGGTGTGCAGGTGGATCGGTGTGTCTGAGGAGACTCTGTAGAAAGACAGAGTGCCAGCCGGCCAGTCCAGGTACACGGCCACTCTGCAGGTGTCACCCTCAGAATCAACTCTGAACATCTCTGTGTCATTGTGAAAAAACTGGTAAACTCCATTCCAGAAGTTCAGGCACCAGGACTTGTCATTCCTTCCCAGTGTGCAGTCCTTTCCACTTCCTCTTCTGTGGATTCCTCCGTAAGTCACTGTGTGTGTGTCGGTGTGTGTCATTGCGTTTGTTGGTGTGTGTGTCGGTGTGTTTGTCAGTGTGTGTCGGTGTATGTGTTCCTATTGGTGTGTATGTCGGTGTATGTGTCGTTGCGTGTCTTCCTGTCAGTGTGTATGTCGGTGTGTATGTTTGTTGGTGTCTGTGTTGTTTGAGTGATCCTGTCGGTGTGTTGGCGTGTTTGCTGGGATGTGTGTCGTTGTCTTTGTCTGTGTGTTTGTTGCTGTGTGTTTTAGTGTGTGTCGGTGTGTGTGTGCCGGTATGTGTGTGTTCCTGTCGGTGTGTGTATGTGTTCTTATCGCTGTGTATGTCGGTGTGTGTGTTGGTGTGTTTGCTGGTGTGTTTGTTGGTGTGTGTGTCGGTGTGTTTACTGGTGTGCTTGTTGGTGTGTGTGTCTGTGTGTTTGCTGGTGTGTGTGTCTGTGTGTTTGTCGGTGTGTTTGTTGGTGTGTTTGTTGGTGTGTGTGTTGGTGTGTTTGTCGGTGTGTTTGTTGGTGTGCTTGTTGGTGTGTGTGTTGGTGTGTTTGCTGGTGTGTGTGTTGGTGTGTTTACTGGTGTGTGTGTCGGTGTGTTTACTGGTGTGTGTGTTGGTGTGTTTACTGGTGTGCTTGTTGGTGTGTGTGTCTGTGTGTTTGTTGGTGTGTGTGTCGGTGTGTTTGTTGGTGTGTGTGTCGGTGTGTGTGTCTGTGTGTGTGTGTCAATGTGTGTGTCCGTGTGTGTGTGTGTCGATGTGTGTGTGTGTGTGTGTGTGTGTGTGTGTGTGTGTGTGTGTGTGTGTGTGTGTGTGTGTGTGTGTGTGTGTGTGTTTGCATTTGGACTTTAGATTGGACTTCATACAACTGGATTACTTGAATTAAGGCAAAGTGTATTCTTTAATAGGCTTCTCTTCTAAGATTACTATATTGTATCTGCTGTCTTAGGTTATCTAGATTGCTAGCTTGTACGTTTTTTGGTTACCTTGAATTGTATGAGCTAGGATTTTGTTACATTCAAGTGACTGAGAGTTAAAGAGAACCAGTTAGAGTTAAAGTGCTGGACTTTTATTCCAATTCTATTAAGGACTAAACTCTATTTTACTTTCTACCTTTGAGGTAAATAGACTTTGTCAATTATCAGTTTTTGGCAATATTTGGAGATTTTTTGAAAGTTTCTTTTGTTTTGAAATCTGTTGAGTTTCTATTGCTGCCTATTTAGCCACCTTGTGCCTGAGGGTCTAATGAGCAGGGGGTGTGGACAGCAACCATCGTCAACCCTGAAAAACCAGGAAGTGCTTGAAGCATGAGCTTCAGCGTCTGTGAAGACTCGGAGGACAAAGACAAAGGAGTCTTTCGTTGGAGTCTTCAAGGGACACTGAGTATAACGCTGCTCTGTTTACTGCTATCTGAATATCTCTTTACTTTCCATACCTTTGCGTATATCTACTCGTAGATACTATAGGCCTCACATTCGTTCACACCAATACCATATCCTTTCCTCTCTTATCTATCCCACCCGTTCCACTCATACCCAACATCTCGTCACAGGAGGACTCTGGAACTGCCAGTCAGCTACGCGCAAGACAGACTTCATCTCTGGCTTTGCTATCCAGCAATCGCTTGACTTCCTTGGTCTCACTGAGACCTGGACCACACCGGACAACACATCCACCCTGCTGCTCTCTCCTCTGCCTTCTCCTTCAGCCACACGCCCAGACCCACCAGTAGGGGTGGTGGTACAGGTTTACTCATCTCCCCCAAATGGAGGTTTTCTCTTCACCCGTTTCCCGTTTCTTCCACTTCCTACCTCACTGTCTTTTGAGTTTCATGCTGTGACAGTTTCTCATCCAGTACAATTAAACATTGTTGTTCTCTACCGTCCACCAGGTGAAGAGGGAGATTTCTTGGACAAATTAGACGTCCTCCTGTCAAACTTACCAGAAAATGGTCCTCCACTTGTCCTTCTGGGTGACTTTAACATCCAGACAGAGAAGTCATCTGACCTTTTACTTTTACTGTCTTCCTTTGCTCTCTCACTCAGTCCTTCCCCTCCTACTCACAAATCTGGTAACCACCTGGACTATATTTTCACCAGAAACTGCTCCACATCTAACCTCACTGTAACTCCACTTCATGTCTCTGACCACTTCTTTATCTCTTACTTTCTCAAACTGACAACCCTCCCACATCAACAGACTCTGTATCTGTCCGTCGCAACATTCGCTCCCTCTCTCCCTCCTCTCTCCCTCCTGTTTTATCTGCCCTCCCTTCAACTGACTCTTTCTCACTCTTGCATCCTAACTCAGCCACAGACACTCTCCTTTCTACTCTGTCTTCCTCTCTTGATTGTCTCTGTCCTCCTCCATGTCCTCCAGTCCTCCGCAGCTCCGTGGTTGTCTGACTTGGTGCTCCCAGAGAGCCACTATGAGAGCAGCAGAAAGGAAATGGAGAAAATCTAACCACCCTGACGACCTGCTAACTTATCAATCTCTCCTCTCCTCTTTCTCTGCCTCTATCTCTGCAGCCAAAAGCTCTTTCTTCCAAACCAGACTTCAATCCTCATTTTCTAACCCCAAAAAGTTCTTCTCCATCTTTTCCAACCTCCTTGAACCCCCCAGTTCCCCTCCTCCCTCCTCCCTTCCAAGTCACTTTGTCAACTATTTTATAAAAAAGATAGATGACATACGCTCCTCATTTTCATTTTCAAACCCAGCTTCTGTAACTACATGTCCATCATCTTCATCTTCATCCCCTTCGCTTTCCTCTTTCACCCCCCTGTCTCCCAATAAAGTTCTCACCTTGGTAACCTCCACCCCCCCAACCACCTGCCCCCTTCACCCCATCCCATCTCACATTCTCCAGTCTATTGCTCCAGACCTTCTTCCTTTTCTCACCCATCTCATCAACACTTCTCTGTCAACTGGCTGTTTCCTGAACGCTCTGAAGGAGAGAGTGAACCCTCCTGAAGAAACCCCCCCTCAACCTGTCTGAAGTAAACAACTACAGACCCGTCTCTCTTCTTCCCTTTCTTTCCAAAACTCTCTGACTACTACCTTCAACAACTCTGTCATCCCCGACCCTGACTGCTAGGAACCTCGGCGTGACACTCGACAGTCAACTCTCTCTTACTGCCAACATCACTGCAACAAAACGTTCCTGTAGATACATGCTGCACAACATCAGGAGAATACGTCCTCTTCTCACTCAGAAGGAGGTGCAGGTTCTGGTCCAGGTTCTGGTCATCTCATGCCTGGACTACTGTAACTCCCTCCTGGCAGGTCTACCTGTTAGCGCCATCCGACCTCTGCAGGTCATCCAGAATGCCGCAGCTCGACTGGTCTTTAACCTCCTAAATTCCCTCACACTACTCCACTCCTCCTCTTCCTCCTCCTCCTCCTCCTCCTCCTCCGCTCCCTTCTCTGGTTACCAGTAGCTGCCCGCATCCGTTTCAAAACATTGGTACTTGCATACCGTGCTGCGAACAGATCGGGTCCAGTCTACATCCAGGACATGGTCCAGCCCTCCATCCCAGCCCGCTCCCTCCACTCTGCTTCTACCAATCAGCTTGTTGCTCCTCACTGAGCTAAACACTCAACAAAATCACAACTGTTTGCTGTCCTGGCTCCTAAATGGTGGAATGAGCTCCCCAATGACATCAGGACAGCAGACAGTCTATACATCTTTCACCGCAAACTAAAAACACACCTCTTCAGACTTTACCTTCAATAGGTAGCACTTTAGTAACGCTTTAAATGACACTTACTGATAGAACTTTGTAGTTTGGCTTTCTTAAAGAAATTGTACTTTCTTGATTCCTGTTGCTCTGGGTTTTGTACCCTCATGGTTGAAATGACCTTATTGTAAGTCGTTTTGGATAAAAGCGTCAGCTAAATGAAATGTAATAATGTGTTTGTTGATGTGTGTCAGTATGTGTGTTCCTGTCGGTGTGTGTGTCGATGTGTTTGTTGGAGTGTGTCGGTGCACAGCAAAAACCTCTAGTGACACTCGTTGGTATTGCAGCTTAAAACACTTCTGCATCGGCCTCATTTATTAGACCTGAATCTACGAACACTTTTATATTCAGTCTGTGATCCAAACCTAAAGGTTCTGATAAATATCCTCATATTCTCCACATGACTCGGCAGTCTGTTCATTTGATGGCAGTGATACATTCTCGTAGTCATTTTCTTCTTCACTGGTTATTTCTTCTTCTTCATCGTCTTCTTCTGTGGAGTCCTCCACACACACACAGATCTGCTTGGCCTCTACGTAATTTGCATTGAAGCCTTCATCCTCATCCTCATGATTGTCCTCACACGCTGGCTCCTCATAATCATTGCTCTCCTCTTCCTCCTCTCTCCCGGTATCTTCTTCGAGTTTCCCCACCTCATCAACATTCACGTAGTCGTCCTCATCACTGTCATAAGCGTTCAGGACTCTGAGGGCCGCTGAAAAACAAGCAACAGAACAAGACGTGACCTCGAAGGAAAACACTGATGAATGTGTGCGTTTAAAATGAGTAAAATATGTCTTGGTGTGCACAGACTTTGATTTTGGACAAGAGCCACAGTCTGCTTCACACGACGTGTCCTCCTGTGGACCAGACACACCACCAGCAGGACCAGCAGGGCGAGCAGCACCAGTCCAACAGATACTGAGGAGATCAGCAGCAGCGACGATGCTACAGAGACAACATGTCATCAGTTAATCCGGCAAAACACGTCTGATTCCATCCAAGTACAACGAACGGCTTCTCATTCAGACTAACACACTGACAGGAAATGACCTCATCATGTGAACACATCACCCTCCAAAACATCTGCAACTTTAATTATTTTACCCAGAAATCGTCATGTTTTTGTGTCCTCTGTTTAACACACTCAATAATAATAGATAATAATAATTAATAATAAATAATAATATAAACACTGATTCTTCTGTCCAGCAGCAGCAGTGAAAAAGAAACACTTTGTGTTCAGGAACAGCGGCAGCTCCCTCACACGCTTTTAATTTGAAAATCCTTTAAGTCGGTAGCCCCGCCCCCTTCTTCTGCAGGAGCCAAGATGGCGACCGTTTAGGGTGGAAAGTGTCCAGAGTTTCACACTGTTCAGAGTGTTTTGAATTCATCATCCTGGTACGTGTACTGATGTTAGTGTTAGTACACAAGTACAACATCTGGAACACAAGAACAACATCTGGAACACAAGTACAACATCTGGAACACAAGTACAACATCTGGAACATAAGTACAACATCTGGTAGGTTGAAGCCATCAAAGCCTATCGAGCACCCGACACTCTTTGACCTGCAGCACTTCAACCTTTTCTCCAGTTTCTGTTCACACTCAGTTGTGTAACTCAGAGAGCTGCTTTGGATCCTTTACTTTAATATTTCATTTTCGGATTATTGTGTATTACTATCCAGGAGCTTTACTGAAAATGTCGACGGTCAGTGAAATACTTAAATCCAAGACAAGAAATTTTGCTGAGCGGATGTTTTACCAAACAAGCTGCAGGAAAATGACATGATTTCAGTTCAAAACAGACAAAAACGTTATGATTGGCACAGCTTCCTGTTTCCTAGTCTATAATTTATGCAGGATAGAGGATCAATAGAGATTAGTGATTTATGATGAAAGTGTGCATACAACACACACAGGCCACTAATCCAACAGCGCTGATGACAGTGTGTCCTCCTGCTGTTCACCATAAAAGATGAAAATACTTTAATTCTGCTTACATTTGATGATGACAGTGATTGGAGCTGCCTGAGGAGACCTGAACCTCCGTGAGGACCCTGAGACCTCGTACACACAGCTGTAGTTGCCCTGGTGTCGGTACTCAGCTGCGAGGAAGCTGAAGGAGGCCGAGTGGTTGACCGCTGGCTCGGTGTCGGTGCGGTTGGATCCGGAGAAGACGAGAAAGAAAACCCCTGGGGGATGGGTGGAGTCGACGGAGCAGGTGAAAACGAAGCTGTGACCTCTGGTGACCTCTACACCTTCGGGACCGCGGAGCAGCCGTCCGTCAGGAGACGTCAGGGAGAGACAGGGCTGCTGCAGGCTCACTGGGGATAAAAGGAACCACAGGATGGTGAAAATATGAATCCATCCTGACCACATATTCAAACTCTGTAATCCTTCAAAAATGGACAGGACAACATTTTTTAAAATACATTTTAAAACTAAAGTAGCATTCAGAAAATGGCAATTTAATTCGTAATCTTTTACCAAGATATAACTTTCTATAACCCATATTTCTAACATTTAATCCTGCAATAGCTAAATCTTTATTCACCTGGGGCAGCAGAAACAATAACAGCACTGACATATCTCCTGCTTGGCTAGTGAGGCTGAATAGTTACCAAATGGTTGCTTATTTACACATCAAGCATGACATTGCTCCTGGAGACGGGACATCCAGTATTCACTCTGTTTGGTGTACGCCCACTTCTGAGGGTAAAGTGTTTCTTACCGTTAACGGAGATTCTGACGGCATCGCTGTGGGAGGAGCTGAACATTCGGCCTGAAATGGTTTTGGTGTACTGACACTGGAACAATCCTTCATGATGGAAGTCGACTTGAGGGATACGGAAGGTAGATGAGTTGGAACCTGACGTTCGAGTCTCACTGAAGGAACCCGAAGTCTTCCTCAGGATGAAGGTTCCACCTAAAAACTCAGCTGAGGTGGAACAAGTGATGCTGATGCTCCGACCCCAGGTGACCCCACCGGCTGGATCCATGGAGATGCTGGGCTGTGGGAAGCTCACTGAAACGTTACACAATGATATTCAGTGTTCGATCGTGTTTTAAACTGAACTGAATGAAGAGATACGTTTTTAAAAATACAACCCTGTTTCCAAAAAAGTTGGGATGCTGTGTAAATTGTAAATAAAAACAGAATGAAATGATTTTAAAATGATATAAACCAATATTTTATTGCAGATAGACTAAAGACAATATATCAAATGCTGAAATTGAGAATTTTATTGTTTTATAAAAAATGCAAGCTTATTTTGAATTTGATGTCAGCAACACGTCTCAAAAAAGTTGTGACAGGATCATGTTCACCACTGTGATGCATCGCCTCTTCTTTTAACAACACTCTGTAAACGTTGGGGAACTGAGGAGACCAGTTTTTGGAGTTTTGAAAGTGAAATGTCCCATTCTTGCCTGACATAGGATTTAAGCTGCTAAACAGTTCAGGGTCTCCTCTGTTGTATTTTTCATTCATGATGTTCCAGATGTGTTCAATGATTGACAGGTCTGGACTGCAGGAGGCCAGTTTATCAGAGGACTCTTCTGCTACGGAGCCATGCTGTTGGAATACGTGCAAAATGTGGTTGAATGTTGTTCTGCTGAAATATTCAAGACCTTCCCCGAAACACTAAAGTTAATGTGGAATCGGTGTGCAATTTTGCAAAAATAATATCGGACTCCGTAGTTTTCTCTGGACCCCTTCCTAACCGGACCAGTGATGATATGTTTAGCCGTACGGCTTCACTTCACCGCTGGTTGTCGAGGTGGTGTCCCGCTAACAATGTGGGCTTCATTGATAATTGGAATACTTTCTGGGGAAAACCTGGTCTGATCCGGAGAGACGGCATCCATCCTACTTTGGATGGTGCAGCTCTTCTTTCTAGAAATATGGCCATGTCTCTTAACAGCCCTAAAACCTGACATCCAGGGTTGAGGCCAGGACGCAGAGCTGCAGTCTAACACGCTCCTCTGCAGCTTCTTTAGAGCTGTCACTCACCCAAAACATTCAACATCTTATAGAGGTTGTGTCTGTACCCAGACCACCGATATTTAAACAACTCAAGAAAAGATGTATCAATAAAAATGTAATAAAAATTGATCCTACCAAATTAATGGATCAAAAAAAATCTGACAATTAAAAGCAGACTGTTAAATATCAGATCTCTCTGGTTTAAATCTCTGTTAGTAAATGAGTTGATAACTGATCATCAGATTAATTTACTCTGTCTCACAGAGACCTGGCTGCAACAGGAAAAATATGTTGGTATTAATGAAGCAACTCCTCCCAGTCATATTAATTATTATATTCCTAGAGATTCAGGCCAAGGAGGAGTGGCAGCAATCTTCCACTCAACTTTATCAATTAATCCAAAGCCGAAACTTAGTTATAATTCATTTGAGAGTCTGACACACCCAAACCTAAACCAGGCTAAGATGGCGCCGCGCTAGCTGCAGCCTGTTACAGCAGCTCCCTCCGAGTGTGTTTTGTTTTAAGTATTTTTTAAGCCTTTCTCCTCTCTTCGGAGTTGTTGTTTTCTTTTCTTCACGTGTGTTAAGTGAACGGTCAGACAATGGATCGTAATTTTTCCACTTTTCTGGTTGGGGGCACCGTTATTGTTTACTCTCGTGATCAGCTGATCGCGCTGAGTCGACCTCTACTGCTGCTGCCCGGAGCGAGGCCTGAGATCCCCGTTGAACTTTGGAGAAGACGCCGGGGTTGCAGAGCTGGAGCTAAGATGAAGGCGGAAAGGAGGAAATACAAACCATCGGTACCGGCGATCTTAATGGGGAACGTGAGGTCGTTGGCCAACAAGACGGACGAGCTCGGCGCGCTGGTAAAGACCCAGAGGGAATACCCGGAGTGCAACATCATGTGTTTCACCGAGACATGGCTGCACTCACATTTCCCGGACCACAGCGCGGCCGTACCCGGCTTCAGGACTGTTCGGGCGGACAGAGACGTTGTTCGGAGCGGTAAGAAGAAAGGTGGAGGGGATTGCAGTCTATGTGAACGAGAGGTGGTGCAATCCCGACCACGTGTGTGTGAAGGAATGTTTCTGTAGCCCGGACATTGAACTTCTAGCCGTGGGGATGCGCCCTTATTATTTGACGAGGGAGTTCTCGTCCGCCATTGTTATCGCTGTGTACGTTCCTCCATCAGCTGACGCAGAGGCAGCTGTGGACACCATCCACTCCACTGTGGCTAAACTGCAGACTAAGCATCCCGGTGCATTTTTGGCAGTTACTGGAGACTTTAACCAGTCTGGATAAAGTACTGCCAACTTTGTACCAGTATGTTAACTGCCCCACATGGAACAATAAAAACCTGGACCTACTGTATGCTAATGCCATGGATGCATACATTGCTACTGCAGAAAGCAGCCTTCAGATCTGGGGACAGGGACGAGCTCAGGAGAGTGCAGCGCCACCTGAAGGAGAAGATGAGAGAGTGCAAGGACTCCTACAGGAGGAAGCTGGAGGCAAAACTCCAGCAGAACAACGTGAGGGAGGTGTGGACCGGTATGAAGGAGATTACTGGCTTCAAAACGAGAGAGAGACAACCCGGGGGAAACTGGAGAGGGCCAATGAGCTAAACTGTTTGTTCAACAGGTTTAGTTCACCACCCTCATCTGTCTCCTCCACACCTTACACCTCCCAAACACCTCTGCTGCCTCTCCCCTCCACCCTCTGCCCCCCTGGTGAGCTGCATAGACACAGAGCCCTCAATCTCAAAGGGATAAAGTACTGCCAACTTTGTACCAGTATGTTAACTGCCCCACCCGGAACAATAAAAACCTGGACCTACTGTATGCTAATGCCATTGATGCATACATTGCGACTGCACCCTTCCCCCCCCTTGGTAGGTCAGATCACAACCTGGTCCTGCTGACTCCCAAGTATGTTCCTCTGGTACAGAGGCAGCCTGTAACCACCAGGACTGTGAGGAGGTGGACACAGGAGGCTAAAGACGCCCTGCAGGACTGCTTTGAGTCCACGGACTGGGATGTGCTGTGTGGTCCACATGGGGAGGATATCAATAACATGATGAACTGTATCACAGATTAGATTAAGTTCTGTGAACACACCACCGTACCATCCCGGACTGGACACTGCTTCCCCAATAACAAGCCGTGGATCACCAGTGACCTGAAAGTTCTTCTTAATAAGAAGAAAGCAGCCTTCAGATCTGGGGACAGGGACTCAATCTGAGCAGAGGTCTGACTCAATCTGATCGGAAAGAAAGAAAGAAAGAAGTCCTGCCATCTGCAGAAGTTCTCTGATAACTCTGCAGTGGGATGGACGGGAGGATGAGTACAGGGCAGTAGTGGAGGACTTTGTGGAGTGGGCGGGAAGAAATCACCTGCTCCTGAACGTGCCCAAGACCAGAGAGATGGTGGTCGACTTCAGGAGAAAGACGACGGCTCCACAACCGCTGAGAGTTCTGGGTGTGTCCATCGACAACAGACTGAACTGGAAGACCAACATCAACGATGTCTACAAGAAGGGGATGAGTCGACTCTTTTTCTTGAGGAAACTTCGATCCTTCAATGTGTGCAGCGAGATGTTGGAGATGTTCTACCAGTCTGTTGTGGCCAGTGCATTGTACTTCGCTGTGGTCTGCTGGGGGAGCAGCATTGGAGCCGGTGACACCGACAGACTTAACAAACTGGTTAAGAAGGCCGGCTCCATCATCGGCTACAAACTGGACAGCCTGGAAAAGGTGGTGGAGAGGAGGACGCTGAGGAAACTATTATCCATATTGGATAATCCTGACCACCCTCTCCACCACCTGCTGCAGGGACAGAGGAGCACTTTCTCCAAAAGACTCCTCCAGCTCCGCTGTCACAAGGACAGATACAGGAGATCATTCCTGATACAGGAGATCATTCCAGATACAGGAGATCGTTCCAGATACAGGAGATCATTCCTGATACAGGAGATCATTCCTGATACAGGAGATCATTCCAGATACAGGAGATCATTCCTGATACAGGAGATCGTTCCAGATACAGGAGATCATTCCAGATACAGGAGATCGTTCCAGATACAGGAGATCATTCCTGATACAGGAGATCATTCCAGATACAGGAGATCGTTCCAGATACAGGAGATCATTCCTGATACAGGAGATCATTCCTGATACAGGAGATCATTCCTGATACAGGAGATCATTCCTGATACAGGAGATCATTCCTGATACAGGAGATCGTTCCAGATACAGGAGATCATTCCAGATACAGGAGATCGTTCCAGATACAGGAGATCATTCCTGATACAGGAGATCATTCCAGATACAGGAGATCGTTCCAGATACAGGAGATCATTCCAGATACAGGAGATCATTCCAGATACAGGAGATCATTCCAGATACAGGAGATCGTTCCTGATACAGGAGATCATTCCAGATACAGGAGATCGTTCCAGATACAGGAGATCATTCCTGTACACAACAATAACACTGTTGTCTGTGTTTCTTGGTTGTTTGTATATAATATATATAGATATATACTGTACTGTATATACTGTGCATTTTATATTTTATATTTTTTACTGCTATTTTATTGCTTTTCTATTATTCTATTATTATCTTATTGCTTCTTGTATGCTGCTGTAGCGAAAAAAATTCGCCAACAATTTCTCGGGGATTAATAAAGTAACTACCTAACCTAAACTGGAAAACACAGAAACTGATTCTATTTGTTGTTGTTTATCGCCCACCTGGTCCTTATTTAGAGTTTCTAACTGAATTCTCTGACTTTTTATCAGATTTAGTGCTGAGTTCAGATAAAGTGATGATAGTGGGAGACTTTAACATTCATGTTGACGTGGACAACGACAGCCTCAGTTCTACTTTTAGCTCATTATTAGATTCTACAGGCTTTTCTCAGAATGTAAATAAACCCACTCACCGTGGTAACCACACCCTCCATCTAGTTCTGTCATATGGAAACTGAAACTTGAATTGTATTTCTTCAAAACCCTGTTTTGTCACACCACTTCTTATTAACATTTGACGTTACAATAATGGACTACACAGCATGTGGGAATAAATCCCACTATAGTAGATGTCTGTCAGATGATGCCGTGGCCAAGTTTAAGGAAGCAGTTACATGCTTATCCTCTTCGATGCCGTGTGTTAAAGCAGTGGAAGGCATCTACGTTGATCTTAGTCCCACACAAGTGGATCATCTGGTAGAAAACACTGCAGTATCCCTGCTACAACTCTGGATGATGTCGCCCCTCTGAAGAAGAGAGTCATGAGCCACAGGAAGTTGTCTCCATGGTACAACTCAGAATTACGCTCTGCTGGGCAGCGACTGGAAAGCTAGAAAGGAAATGGAGTTCCACTAATTTAGAAGAATTTCACCTGGCCTGGAAGGAGAGTCTAATATTACATAAGAAAGCTCTTCATAAGGCCAGGACTTTATATTATTCATCATTAATAGAGGACAACAAGAACAACCCCAGGTTTCTTTTCAGCACTGTAGCAGGCTGACAAAGAGTCCCAGTTCTGTTAAGTCCTCTATTCCTTCAGCTCTCAGCAGTAATGACTTCATTAACTTCTTTACTAATAAAATTCTTACTATCAGGGAGAAAATCAGGCAGACCCTTCCTGACACCATCACTGATGTGTTGCTAAGCACAGCGTCTCAACTTTTTTGAAAACGAGGTTGTAAGTTAATGAATATGTGAAGATGATATCTTCTTTTTCATTTGTCTTCTGTTCTGCTCTCCGGCTTCTTAGTTGCAGCCATCAGGCAGTTTTCACATCTTTAAAAAGCAGCTGCCCACTGATGATGACTCTGATAGTACAAGTGTTACCGCTGCCGAGGAAACACATAGTAAGAGAACCTTTAAACACAAGCTAGTTCAACAAATAACAGAAATCAATGTTCTGTTCTTATCATATGGGAAATAGGATGTGCATCCCTCAGCTTATGACGTCTTCCAAAGCGACCTGGATTCTGCTGACAACCATCATGAACGGTTGCCTGAATCTGGAAATGGTTTCAGAGTTACTTCAAATAGTTTAGATATTCATCAGTTGCACAAACTTTTGATGAAGGGAGATGATTCACCACTGTGGCTTCTCTGAAACAGAACCTCAGTGTAACAGCTGCAGGCTCGACCTGGTCAACCTCCCTGTTCATGAGTCGACCGCATGCTAATCACTGAGCTGCAGACAAAAACATCACCTCAGTCATTTTAGGGATTTTGCTGAGTTGAAGCAGGTCTGTGAGGCAGGATCTAAATGCTTCTTTAAAGTTGTTGCCGGTAAAGGAGGTTCATCCGGGTTCACGTACTTTTCCACCAGCACTGACAATGTTTGATGGGTGTGTTCAATAAAGTCAAAACATATCATCACGTTTCTGCACTCATAGCTCAGGCACATTTGTGTTTGTCCATACTTTCAAACACCTGCAGCTGTATCTGTAGAATTCACGTTTTTTTTCTCACCTGAACAGACGACACCAGCATCACACAGACAAATCATTACTGGACAGCAGTGGTGGAATGTAACTAAGTACATTTACTCCAGTACTGCACTTAAGTACTAATTTGAGGTATTTGTATTGGCTTTGCTTCAGTTAGTTTTAAGAAGACAGTTTTTTATACCCTCCCTGTCCAGTGAAAACCACGTATCTCCCAATTTAGTGACTTTGAAGGTGTTTTGGGTAAACTGAAGGATTACATTTCCCCTTATGAACTGAGAAAATGATGCTACTTTTTAAGATAAACAAACTATTTTAAAACGCACTTCAATGTCAAGACGACTTTTGGAAAAGGTGTGATCGAGATGAAAGTTACAGACTTTGAATAACTCAAACTTTTGACTAAATAGCCAGAAAACACAGGTCTGTACAGCTCTTTCCACTGCAGATCAAGGACTTGCTTAACTCACAATACAGTGTAATTTACTTTTTTTACATTTCTTATTCTGCCTTAAATTCTGGACGAATGCTGCACAGCGTGGTTGTCCGCTCTGCACAGCAGCTACAAAAAATACAGAAAAGCTGAATTATTTTCAGACTATTTTGCATAAACGTTTGCTCACCTGAACAGACGACACCAGCATCCTCATTGTGTTTACAGTCATGTGTCCCCAATCCTGTGTGCTGACACTCAGTCAGAAACCCTTCACTTCCTGAACAGGTCACGTCATCAAGCCAGATGTTTCCAGTTCCTTCACCAAAGCTGGCGGATGAAGATGCATTCAGTGCCGTCCCACAGTCCAGCTGTCTGCAGACCACCTGAGCATCCTTCAGGTCCCAGCCGTCATCACAGACTGTTCCCCAGGAACCATTGTGGTAGATTTCAACTCTTCCAGAGCAGCGAGTCGACCCAGATCCAACTAGTCTGATTTGACCTTTAAAGGCACAAGACATGACAAACTATATTTGAATAAAGTGCTTCAAATGAAAATGATTTAACGTCTGACAGGAGGACAGACTGACCTGCAGCAGGTGGAGATGTGGTCAAGAGGAGAGAAACTAGAAGAGATAAAAGAATAAAAGACTTGTTAAAGTTAATATGTCATGGTAAACATTTGCACTACCTACAACACATGTGCCATCTGTATAGAACATTAAGAAACAGTTGTATGAAGAACTAGATTATAGAAAAGATGTCGTACCCAGGATCAAGAAGGGAAGGTTTCTCTGCTGTCCGGCCTCCATGGCTAAGAAGAAGACTGCTCTGTGTCACTTCTCACACAAAACTAAAAGAATAAACCGTGATGGTCAGAAATACTTCACACTGTTCCTACACCATCACTTCCTCTATGATTTTCTAGTTTCGTTTTTTCTCAGAAAACAACAGAACACTAAAAATGAGCAGCTTGAAAGCAGAGTGAAAAGCAGAAGCTGCAGCTCTCACATAACACATATTTAGCTCGGCCGAGCTAGTGAATAATTCTTTAGTTTAAAGTAGTTGTAGATTAATAGCTCTGTCAACCACTAAAACATCAAATTGACAACAACTAAAAGAGGGTTTTTTTTCCCGCTGGCTCACATAATCGGGACAGGTGTGTGATGGTAATGGCCGAGTCTGAAACTGTTGTCACTCTGTTATGAAAAGATGTAGTCATATACTGTATCAGTCAAAAAGGAGACACCTATTTTTTCAAGGGTTTTTCTTTATTTTAACTATATTCTGCATTGTGAAACAAAATCTAAGACAGCAAAAATATGAAATCAAACTTATGGACAAACGCAGAAAGCTAAAAAAAAAAATGTAAACAAGGCAAAATATATTTTCATTTTTTTACATTTCCTTCAGGAAGCGCAAAGACCCCGAACGATCCGATAGATGGAAGCCGAAGCCCGGGTAGAGAGGTTCGGTGAATCTGGAATAGAAGGTGTGCAGGTGGATCGGTGTGTCCGAGGAGACTCTGTAGAAAGACAGAGTGCCAGCTGGCCAGTCCAGGTACACGGCCACTCTGCAGGTGTCACCCTCAGAATCAACTCTGAACATCTCTGTGTCATTGTGAAAAAACTGGTAAACTCCATTCCAGAAGTTCAGGCACCAGGACTTGTCATTCCTTCCCAGTGTGCAGTCCTTTCCACTTCCTCTTCTGTGGATTCCTCCGTAAGTCACTGCTACGGTATATTGTCCCTTAGCCTCGACTTCCCAGTAGTAGCGACCGTCCAGTCCATCAGTACAGAGCAGCTGATGGAAGATGTCAAACCTGGCAGGATGATATGGGTAAGGCTCTTCCTCCAACACTCGTCTCACCTCTCTGTGGTTCTCTGACAGAATCAGCATTCTGTGAGCTGTGTCGGGATCCAGCGTGAGTTCACAGGCATCTGATGGAGAGACAGAGACGTGACCAGAACCTTCAACTGATGTCGTCCTCACAACAAGCTGCTGTACTCTCGGGACCATAATGAATGTACTCACACTTCCACAGGCCGGGCTTCAGCCTCTGCTCTCCACCGTGGTCGACTCTAAAGGAACAAACAGTCAGAGAGAATATTTTACAGGCAAAAATAACAACACTGAATGAAACAACAGGCAGCAACCAAACTGAAAACACAACCACACTTTGAGAAGGAAGAACTGACTGGGATACGTGAAGCCTGGCTTTACTCCGTTATCCTGGATGTCTTTATTCTACTTTTGTGAAAACAGGCCTCTGGTGGTGGTAATTGGATGCACAGGGCGTGTGGGTTAATGTGTATACCAACTATCAACCAGCAGTGAGGTCATTGTTGGTTTGTGAACGTTATGAAGCCTCCAGTTCAGATTCTGTCCATCACCATCTTTGCTGATTCGGAGCGGTTTGCAGCAGGAAGTGACCATATTTGGACGAGCTGGGGGAGGAGCCAGCAGTAGATCTGACTGATCTGATCAGAAACCTGACGATACTACGTCCTGCCCACCGATAGCTGTAACCTGACTGCACCACAGGCCTGTCAATCAAACAGACACGCCCCCAAAAACAGGTCTCATTTTCTAATGAATGAGGGATTATTTTCAGATGGACCTCCAGAAAACTAATAAGAAGGGGTGACTTTGGCTGCTGGACACATTTTATTGACTTTGTATTTGTTGAGAGAAGTTGAATGGGAGTCTATGGAGCCGGAGGCTTTTTGGAGCTGACCTCTAGTGGCACTCGGTGGTATTGCAGTTTAAGACATTTCTGCATCGGAACCATTTTTCAGACCCAGAAGCTGCAGACACTTTTATATCCAGTCTGTGGTTCCAACACATCCCTCCAAACACCCTGTTGTTGGTTCATGGCTCGTCCTTTTGCGGACCACTACTGCAAGCACCCTACAAACCTTGTTGTACATACATACATACATACATACATACATACATACATACATATGTCTTGTATATACAGTCTGTGGTGCATATATATATATATGTCACAGCAAACAGGAAAGGTTGGTACGGGAGGAGAAAACAGTTCTTATCAGAACAGAACCACACGACTAAACAAATCTCTTAGTATGTTTCTCTTCATCTTGCGAGGTGCTAATTCTACTTTTATTGTGATTATTTTCTCTAAAATGTCCAGTTTTTGATTGTTTTTGTTGTAAAGGTTTTGTTTCTGATGTGATGTTTTCTGATATATAATGTGTGTTTTGTGTTTTTGTGACTGTACTCCAGAGTGTCGAGTCTCCACCGTGGATCCTCCACTGCAGCGGACAGCAGTTTCACTGCAGACTCTCCTGGATGGTTGTAGCTCAGGTCCAGCTCTCTCAGATGGGATGGGTTGGAGCTCAGAGCCGAGAGCAGAGAAGAGCAGCCTTCCTCTGTCACCTGGCAGCCTGACAACCTGGAAGCAATGACGCAAAGTCAACTGCATGTTGAAGCGCTAATAACTGCTGTGCTCCGCCTTTAAAAGAAGAAGAAAAAAAGCAATCGATCGGTGGCTACACACCAGTGAATCTTCATGTAATAATGTTGGCGTCTTTCCTAACCTGAGAGTTTCCAGGACACAATGAGGACTCTCGAGTCCAGCAGAGAGCAGCTTCACTCCGCCATCATGCAAGTCGTTGCTGCTCAGGTCGAGCACTTTCAGTCGGGACGTGTTGGAGCGGAGAGCAGAGGCCAGAGCTTCGCAGCTTCTCTCCGACAGCTTACAGTCACTCAACCTGGACAACAGTTAGAGCTCATGTCTGCACTAAATCACTCAATCATTTTAGATTGTTAAATAAAAAGAGGCCAACGGTGCTGACCTGAGAGCTTCCAGGTGACAGTGGGGACCCTCCAGTCCAGCAGAGAGCAGCTTCATTCCGGGATCCTGCAGGTTGTTGCTGCTCAGGTGCAGCTCTCTCAGACTGGAGGTCTGGGAAGTGAGAACTGAGGCCAGAACGTCACAGCTTTTTTCTGACAGGTTGCAAAAGCTCAACCTGAAGAAGAGTGATAATAAAATGTGATTAAACAGGAAATTTAAACCATCACTTCTTCACTTTCACTACCAAAATCAAATCATCTCATCCTCACTAAATTTACCTAAGGCTCTTTCTGCCTGCATGTTTTAGCCAATCAGTCTTTCGTCCCTGTTTTTTCAGATATTATTGTAATTCTGTCACTCTGCTTTATGGACCTTACACACAACCATCCTCCTCCTCTGCATCACCACTTCATCCCTCTGGTTGACCATGAAGCCTCAACCGAAGTTTCCATAAGCTGCCTGCTGACTTGGCTCTACCACCTCCAGCGTCTTAGCTCTGGGGGGTTCTGCACATGAACTTTATGTTTTAATAATTTCTATGGTTAGTTTCTTCTTTGCATGGTAGAGTTTTAACCTGCATTTGTGGATGCAGCGATGAACTGTGTTCACAGACGATGGTTTTCAGAAGTGTTCCTGAGCCCATGCAGTGATTTCCACTCCAGAATTGTGTCTGTTTTTAATGAAGTGCTGCCTGAGGGCCTGAAGATCACCACCATCAAATATTGGTTTTCAGCCTTGTCCATTGTGTTCAGAGATTCCTCCAGATTCTCTGAATCTTTGAATAATATTATGAAGATGATGAAACCCACTAATTCTTCATAATTTTACGTTGAGGAACATTATTCTTAGATTGTTGAAATATTTTCACACACAGTCTTTCACAGAGTGGTGAACCTCTCCCCATATACTTGTTAACAATTACCCTAATTATTCGTGAGATGTTCCACCAGCTGTTAGGGTTTGGGGTTAACCTTAACTCTACACGTCTATTGTTGACCCTGTCCCAACCTTTTTGAGACGTGTTGCTGCCATTAACTCATAAACTTTTCCAGTTTCCACATTTGATATTTTGTCTTTGTTTTATTTTTAATTGAATATAGATTTACATAATTTGCAAATTGTGACATATTGTTTTATTTACACAGCGTCACAACTATTTTGAATACAGGGTTGTATCGTAAATTCAGTGATGACGAGTCTGAACCTCCCAGACAAGTATGTCAGTTTCCTCCAGTAAAGTTAGGCTGGTGGTAACGGTCTTCTCATGCTTCATCCATTACAAAACTGACAATACTCTTCGGGGATTTTAAAGGAGCTCATTTAATTGACTATTATTAAAGTTGACTGTGACACAAAAATATTGGCCACACATATATGTGATCCCAGCGCACAGAGCTTAGACCTGCATTTCTGCTGCACCAAGACTGACGAAAATAAAAACCCAAGCTTTGTGAGTCTGATTATAGTCTATTGATTGAGATTTGGTTTTCCCAGCTGACCTGAGTGACTCCAGTTTACTGTGTGAACTCTTCAGTCCAGCACTGAACACCAGCACTCCTGAATCCTGCAGGTTGTTCACACTCAGGTCCAGTGTTCTCAGACAGGAGGACCGGGCGCTGAGGAAAAAGGCCACAGCATCACAGGCTTTCCACGTCAGCTTACAGCCAATCAACCTGTAAAAGAAGAGATGAAGACCAATATGGACATTTAAAAATGCTGGATTTCTGAGACACAACACAGAATCTAGGAGTCAGAATTATCATCATTACTATCTGTGGTTTGATGAGTGATCAGGACTGCTGACCTGAGAGTTTCCAGTCTACATTGTGGACTCTCCAGTCCCACAGAGAAGTATTGTATCCACGAGTCCTGCAGTATGTTGTTGCTGAGGTCCAGGTCTCTGAGACTGGACGACTGGCAGCTGACAACGGAGGACAGATATCCACAACTCATAGAATCTAGATTACAGCAAGTCAGCCTGAAGAGGAATAAACGATGATGGACAGATATTTCAATTCAACACAAGACACAATGTTGATTTGTGTATTTGCACAGTAATTTTTTGAATTACTGAGTTTTATTATGTCCTGTGCAATTATTATTATATTTCCATAAATAATAATGTAAACATAACGGGTTGACCATAAGTGTACTGAGAGATGTAGGTCGCAGGAGAAAGTGATTGAGGACCCAGAATATTTATAATATACAGTGTAATATAATACAATATAATATAGGCTCCAATATTTGTTGTTCAGTATCCTAAGTGTCTAGAATCAAGCTTTCTGTGTCCAAAATTATGGATAATATAAAAATTTCATCAGATTATTTGAAACTGAATGTTTAATTCTGAATTTGAATTAATTTGCCCTGAAACCGCATTTAAATGTCAGAGAAAATTAATCTCCTTCATCATAGCTTAAGTCACTAATCAGTCGCTCCAAGATATCAAAATCACAATAATTAACGCAAATTATAGCAAACTCTGCAATATTTGGGATTTAAAATGACACTTACTGATAGCACTTTGTAGTTTGGCTTTCTTGAAGAAATTGTATTTTCTTGATTCCTGTTGTTCTGGGTTTTGTATCCTCATGGTTGAAATGCACTTATTGTAAGTCGCTTTGGATAAAAGCGTCAACTAAATGAAAAATGAAATATAATGTATGCAAAAACTTCCATCGCATTTTGTTTTAGTTTTAGTTTTTTTTTTTTTTTTTTAAATCTGCTGCAAAATCAAACATTTTTGATGGAAACAATCACTAAACAACTCTGAAATCTTTGAGGGACTCATTGCTTGAGGCCACAGTCCACAGTCATAACAACAAAACTGTAAAAGTGAATCACGATGACAGAAGAGATGTAAAGACGTGTTTGAAGCAGGCCAACCTCAGCGTTTCCAGTCTACACTGTGAATTCTTCAAGCCTTCTGTGAGCTCGTAGACTCCTAGAAAACTCGCATTGTTGTAACTCAGGTCCAGCTCTCTCAGGTTGGACGACGGGGAGCTGAAAACTGAGGCCAGAGCTTCAGAGCTGGAGGGAATCAATATGCAGCCACTCAACCTGCGGTTTTAATCAGAGAGAATAACATAAATGTGACATTCACAACTTTTTTTTAAAATTCTGTACGTACGTTCTGTACCCACAGAGATCGACTGGAGGCCTTAACCAGCGGCAGCAGCTGACGAAAAACCTTCTCCGAAGTGGAGAACTTCTTCAGGTCGAACACCTCCAGCTCCCTCTGTGAGGACAGTAGGATGAAGACCAGAGCGGACCACTCGGCAGGAGACAGCTCTTTAGAGGACAGACTCCCTGAACTCAGACACCGTTGGACCTCTTCCACCAGAGAGCCGTCGTCCAGCTCGTTCAGACAGCGGAGCAGGGCGATGCATCGCTCCGGAGGCGGTTTCTCCCTGATCTTCTCTTTGACGTACTGCACCGTCTCCTGACCGCTCTGGAAGCTACTTCCTGATGGTGTCGTCAAGTCGCGAAGAAGCGTTTGATTGGTCGACTGTGAGAGGCCGAGGAGGAAGCGGAGGAACGAGTCCAGGTGTCCGTTCGGACTCCGTGAGGCCTCGTCCACCGCACTCCGGAGGAGGTGCTTCACCGCAGGCGGCTGTGAGCTCAGTTCTTCTTTGGACAGCAGGTTGACGCCGCAACTGATGAACGAGACGAAGACGTGAACGGCAGCCAGAAATTCCTGAAAGCTGGAATGGACAAAGCTGAAATGTTTGTCCCGGTTCAGGCCAGGCTCCTCTTTGAAGACGTTTGAGATCAGGTCTGAGTAGAACGAGGCCGCTGAGACATTCATGCCGCTCTCCGTCAGATCCGGTTCGTCGAAGATGAACTTTCCCTTCCTCAGCTGCTCAAAGGCCACTTTTCCCAGCGACAGAACCATCTTGCTGGTGTCTGTGATCCACAGCGGGTGTCTGTTGGCTCCTTCATTCACCACTTTGCATTGAACCACCAGGAAGTGAGTGTAGATATCAGTCAGGGTTCTAGGCAGCTGCGCTCTCTCTCTGGTTTTCATCCCCTCCTCCAGAACGTCAGCGGTGATCCTGCAGACGACCGGGCTGTGACACATGACGTGGAGGCTCCGGGATGCCTTGATGGTGGAGATGATGTTGCTGGCCTGCTCCTTGTTTCTGAACCTCTTCCTGAAGTACTCGTCCTTCTTCGGGTCAGTGAACCCTCTCACCTCCGTCACGCTGTAGATGTACCCCGGAGGAATCCGACTGGCTGCCTCGGTTGTCGTGGTGATCCAGATGCAAGCGGATGGGAACACTTTCCCTGTGATGAGGTTTGTTAGCAGAGCATCCACTGAAGCGGCCTCAGCGACATCGGTCAGGATCTCATTGTTGTCGAAGTCCAGAGGAAGCTGCGACTCATCCAGACCGTCGAGGATGAACAGAACCTGGAGTTTGTCGTAGCTGCAGTTTCCTGCTTCTTTCATTTCAGGAAAGAAGAGATGAAACAGCTCCGGCCAGCTGTACTCTCGCTCCTTCAGGACATCCAGCTCTCGGAAAGCGAACGGAAATACGAACTGTACGTCGTTGGTGACTTTGTCTTCAGCCCAGTCCAGAGCAAACTTCTGTGTCAGGATGGTTTTCCCGGAACCAGACGCTCCTTTTGTCACTGTTGTTCTCAGCGACCTGTGTTGATCCAGTACGGCCGCGAAGAAGTCTTTGGTACTGAAACTTTGTATTAAAAGAGCATTTCTGTTTAATACTGATGCAGCTTGTGGGCCGATCTGGTTAACATATACATTCTTTATATCCAGTTCGGTGTAGAGCTCATTCATCAACATCTGCGTTCCAGATTTGGGGTTTTTCTTAAACAGATGGTGAAACTTGTTCCGCAGGTTGGATTTGAGTTTCTGCTGGCAGGCGGCGACCGTCTCTGGAAGAGCAAACAGAAAATGATGTTAACCACAAAATAACAATCGTGCAAACATTTCCCGAGAAATAGAGACAAAAATATTTCCACCTCATTGTTCCCCATTCATCTCATTGCTACTACATTACATTACATTACATTACATTGCATTTAGCTGACGCTTTTATCCAAAGCGACTTACAATACTACTTACTAGGTAAGACACATAACTTTGGAAAACATACTTCCATGTATTTCGTGATTTTCCAGACTTCTAAATGACGTCGTGGTGTCTCTGAACATTACACTCACTTCCTGTCATATTTTAATCGGGATTGCTGCAGTTACTAATGTAACCCCCATTCAGTTCTGAGTTACCTTTAGATGATGAGTTCAGGTCCGATAAGTGCTGCACCAGGTCGTTTCTCTGGATCAGTTTTAGAACTTTTATCATCACCTCCACGGCATCCTTGTCGTAGGTCTCTTTGACCTCAGACACTGTGTCCATCCGGTCTGCCGTCTCCAGCTGGCTCCTCGGGATGGCCGGGAAGCCGTTCAAGACCTCGGCCTGCTGCAGGAGCCATTTGAACTTTTTAAACACTTCAGCTGACAAATCCTCCAGTATTGCCAGCAGATCCATTGCGGTTGCCATGGTTACTTATCGATGCTTCCTGTGTACAAACAGGATGCATTAATTATCAGTATTTACTCTTTTTTTTTAAAACACTGATTCAAGACAGCAGAGTTGTTGGCAGGCACCAAGGAGAGATCTTAAAGTTTAGCAGCCTAAATAGACCCAAACTGGAGGGTGTGTATTGTACATGTTGAATAAACAGAGCAGCTCCAGCTGACGGCTTGAACGACTGGAGGTCAAAGGTACTACTTCATTTTGTTTAGTCAGTCCTTCAAAACGAAACCAAATTAAAACGATATAATTATTTTACAACACCGTTTCCAAAAAAGCTGGGATGCTGTGAAAAATGTAAATAAATACAGAATGCAATGATTTACACATCCCGTGTTGAAACTGAGACATTTCATTGTTTTATGTCAAATATACGCTCATTTTTAATTTGATGCCAGCAATACGTCTCAAAAAAGTTGTGACAGGGTCAACAAAAGACTGTAAAAGAAAAAAAACACCTGTTGGAACATCTGACAACTAATTATGTTACCTAGCAACAGATCAGTAACATGATTGGGAACAATTTGAGAATAATTGAAACTACAAAGAATTAGTTGATTTCATCATCTACGGTTCATAATATCATTAAAAGATTCAGAGAATCTGGAGGAATCTCTGAACACAATGGACAAGGCTGAAAACCAATATTGGATGGTGATGATCTTCAGGCAGCAAAACAATAAAACAATAAAATTCTCAGTTTCAACATTTGATATGTTGTCCTTATCTGCAATAAAATATCGGTTTATGTCATTTGCAAATCATTTCATTCTGTTTTTAATTTACATTTTATACAGCATTCCAACTGTTTTAGTTGCCAACTTCCTGGTAATAACCTGAGCATGCCGAACATGTTAAAACAGAGCAGAGTATGTGTGTGTGTGTGTGTGTGTGTGTGTGTGTGTGTGTGTGTGTGTGGGTGTGTGTAATCATTAAAAAGACAACTAGTCTGACTTCCAAACAGGGACCTACATTTCCAAAACTGTCTCTTTTGATACAAAACTACAAATAAAATCAAAAGGAAGTTGATGTTCCTGTTGTGAAATAATCTTTTGAATATTCTGCTTTCTGTCTTTGTTCAAATTAACAAATTGATCCATTAACATAATGGCTGATGAAATAGAACCAAATGATCAAACATTTTGCTTCTGAATAACCTTTTGAATCGTCATCACTGTCTTTTACTTTGTTTTCAACCAGAGAAAGATGACTTACAGCTTTAAAGTCTACCAGAAGTTAAACTGCTATGAAACACACTTCCTCGTAATGCGCTTCAGATGCCCACATTAGCGTCAAGAAGGAAGCCTCCTGATCTAACAGGAACACGCGTCCTGTCCTGCCCTCAACTGGTTGATTGATATTATATCAGTTTAGACAAAGCTAAATAAATCAGATTTAGTAGGAGGCATGGAAACGTACCCGCAGACGTGTCTGGATCCAGATGTGCTTGCTTCTTCCTGTCCGACCACACTGACAGCCGCTTCCCAGTGAAAAGCAGAAGAGCCTCTGCTCTCTGCTGTCAGTCAAACGCAGACTAAAGGAAACACGCAGGAGCATTTCTCCTCTTCCTCAGAAGGCTTTTTTAATAATAAATAATCATAGTACTTAAAAACGACTACCAACACATTCTAAACCAACCCAGTCTCATGGCAAAGCGTGAAATAGACACGCCGACAAACGACAGCCACGCTTTGGGCAGTATAGTTTTGAAAGAGTGAAAATTTCACTCATGAATGTCATATGACCAAAGTCAGAGATTTTTGGTCAGTATTAGGAGGCAGGAAGCTTTACATGCTGCCAATAGGCACCAACTGCCATGTGGGACGATGAGGGTCGAACTCAGGACGTGACAGTACTTTTATTGAGTTGTTTAATTTATTTTTCCCAAACCCAAATCATGTTTTTTCTCATAACTCCAACCAGGTGTTTTAGCTATAAGTTTCATTTTCCTGTAAAATCACATGGCCATACACACAGTAGGTTTCATTTTAGTCCACTACAGGAAAGCGTGTCATTTTCACATCTAGACAGTGCAAAGTTTGGCTATTTCACGTTTTGCTCACCAATAACACTCCCTTATTAAAGGAATACTCCACTGAAATCTGACTTTTGAATTCAGACCACCAAGCTTATTTAGCTGATGGGTGGGTGTATTTTTTTTGTTGCTGTTGTTAACACATACATTAGTACATACAAAGCTGGATAAAAAATAAAAGCCTGATTCTGTTAACAGGTTCACAGTTCAGTGCAGTACCCAGTATCGGCCACTGGAGGTCATCAGAGCACAGGTTTTTAATTTAGATTTTTTTTTTTTTTTTTCTTTTCTTTTTTTTTTTTTCTTAGGTGCACTGGCTCCGTGAACCACAGCTTCATTGGTTGAGTGGAGTTATTTTGATCCCATTTGAAAGTCCTTCATTTTTTCTTGGATTTGAAAAAAAAAAAGTTTTATCATCCAGTTTGTTTCCTCTCTCCAGATTGTTTCCTTCTCTTGAATCCATTATTGAACAGAAGCAGCGTTTAAAGCTTTAATGAAGAGAGGGTTCACACTCACGTGCACACGGAGCGGCGGTGACAGCTCAGCGAGCCTCATAGCGTGAGAAGGCAGAGGAAGTGGCTGGTGTGAGAACGCTACCACACAGACTGAAGCCTGCGGTCGTCTCAGTCCTCTGAACGCCGCTTCAACCTGCCTTCAACCTCCACTGAACACACTCACACTCACAATGTGTCGATTCTGCAACAGCAATGTGCAGACTTTATCAGAAACAGCCATTTTTCCATCCTATATATTTACTTATAAGTTTATTTACTTTTGTTCTGAATAAAATTCATATAAATTCTCCTTTTTATCAGGAAGGACAAAATGTCCTAAAATTTGCCGGACATATTTTTTTCAATTGATAGTCAGAACAGGTGATTTGGGTTCAGATAAAATGAGTTCTACTTAAAATATAGTTGAAGTATATTAGCAACACAGTCAGGTTAAGCAGATAACTCTGCAGCTGCTGGTGTGAAAGCGTCTACAGTCAGAAAGACAACATACTAATGTGACCTGCAGGCGAGGCGTGTCAGGAAAAAGGCTTCACTGTCCAACACAACAATTCAACTACAGTTTATCAGTAAACATGCAGAAAAAAGAGCAGATCTTTTGGAATAATCCAAGTTTTTTTTTGTCCACAGTTAAAGGACAAAAAAACTTTCAGGAGGAGGACCTCCGATTAGCTGTGAAGCACGGTGGTGGTAGTATTATGGTTTGTCTGGGCAACCTGCTGTCACTGATTTAACTATAAATTTGGCATCAGATTAAAGTGTGCTTGAAGATAATGCAAGGTCATTTCTCTGAGAGATGAAAGTCAGCCAGAAGTAGATCTTTTAACAGAATGATGATCCTCAGCACACGAACAAATCCACCAAGGACAACTGAAGAAATGGAGGTCAAAGCCCCAATTTGAATCCCACTGAAAACCCCTTAAACGTCTTGTAACAGAAGACATTTTGAATGAAAGAGTGGAGAAAAATGTAATATTAAAAAAAAAAAAAAAAAAAAAAAAAAAAAAATCAATGTCAGACATGGTGGATAATTACGTTTAAGTTATTTCTGCTGAAGGAGGAAATATTAACTTACCTTTTCCACAGAAGAACAACATTACATCTGTTGATATTTTGTTGGATAAATGATTGTAAAATTTAATTTTCCTTGTGGCTGCATGAAAGTATATCACCTTTATTTTGAGGCCAACAATTTCCACTGATGTTGTCATTTTTTTTTTTTTTTTCACACCTGAGTGTCTCAGGACCAATCAAAGGTCGGAAGTGGGAACATTTTGACGTCTTCACTTCGGGACAGACCTTCAAAAAGGCTGTTTGAGAGCTCAGACTTGGTTTTAGCATTCAGGTTAGGAATGCACAACATCAGTGTGAGTCCTCACAAAGATACACATTCATTTATTTAATCCTACGATTGTGTTTTGGGAGTGATTAAGACGCTGTGGTGACAGTAAAGAGATTCCTTCGTTTTGTTGTACAGCATTGGGGCTGTGTTCCTAGACACACACACACACGCACGCACGCACGCACGCACGCACGCACGCACGCACACACACACACACACACACACACACAGAGAGTACCCAACAGTTGAATGTAATTCGGGCCGACAGCTAGCCTTCACGCTCTGACGCACTTCGCCTCCCAAAATGGACGCAGAAGGACCGTTTTACACATGCATGTGCACGCACACACACACACACACACACACACACACACACGCACACACACACACACACACACACACACACACACACACACACACACGCACACACAGTAACTAAATGGGTTTTCTGTCCACAGCAGCTGAAAACCCCAAACATTAAGTGGCGGAGGAGGAGGAGGAGATGAATGGTTGAGGGGAGGATTAGGTGGATGGATGATGAGGGTGAGTTTAGGCCAACAGACAGAGAGACAGACAGAGACAGTTAGATAGACAGGCACAATGTCAGATGGTCAGGGACGGACTGACCAATCAGGAAATGGACATGTTCTTCTTCAAGGGTATAACTGTGACAACATTTTGGGGACTTACAGCTGCATGACTGACCACACAAAACTGTGTCTGTGGCTTTTGTTAAACTCACAATTAAAGGGACATTCAGCAATTATTAGACCTAATTGTTCAGAGACTTACAGAACACAGACATTATAAGAGTAGGCCACGCCAACCTGCCCTGTTTTCCTGCCTGTTGGTCACCTGACCTGCGCTGCCTCTCCACACACCTGAATCCACTTCCACATAAACACTCCTTCAGTCTTTACACCCCACTGAGCATGTGCCAGATTGTGAGCTGTGACAATAACACTGAATATCCTGTTTATCTGAGATCAACATCTAGGCTATGTTAGACGTTGGGTGAACAGGTTTCTGTGGTGTTGGTTGTTCAGGTGCACAGACTGGAGAGTTTTTGGACAAATTGCAAACCTTTGAAACAGCAAGGCCGGAGAGGAACATGAACCAGCGACAGGGTATCGGGATGCCGAACAGCAAGTCTGATCTGGTGGCTCAAACCTTCAACCTAAAGGATCCGAGGCCTCATTTATGACCTTTGAGTAAGCACAAAACCTAGAGATCCGAACACCGTTTGCAATACAAAAGCTTGGACTGACTCTGGTCAGTTGTGGAGCAGCTGTTGAAAAGTCAGTTTATACCTGATATTTTAGCCTGAATATACTGAGAGAGGCCTTTTCACCGCGTTAATGTCACAAACTGATCATCATCATCATACTTTGTAGAAATCCAAGATAACATCAAATAGC
The DNA here is from genome assembly GCF_022577435.1 of Embiotoca jacksoni. Lineage (NCBI taxonomy): Eukaryota > Metazoa > Chordata > Actinopteri > Embiotocidae > Embiotoca > Embiotoca jacksoni. The sequence goes on from NW_027185432.1 coordinate 282,074, forward strand.
ATTAAAAAAGAAACTGCAGGAGAGAGCGTTAGAATTTAATATCTTCTCAGCTTGTGTATTTATGTTTCTCATGACTGTCACCATCACTGCATTTTCTCGTGTTTGCGACCCCTCTGCTGTGACCACCAATCAATACGTGTTTCACATCCTCCACAATCACCTCCATTTCTGTCAGAAAAAGAAGAACTACTCAGCCACGTGGCTAATTTTACATGCATCAACCTTTAAAAGGCATTTTGCACTGACCCTTTATGCTTGAATGGATCCTACTAAATGTTTGATGAAGGAGGCTGCTGCTCTAAACGTGCTGGTGTCAGATACCAGCGGTCCAGTAGTGTCCATGCCTCTGCGATTACGGAGCTACGCCCTGCTGGACCAGCATAGTAACCGCAATCCGGTATCACAGCAAAGCGTGAAATAGACACGCCCGTCCACTGCAGTAAAATGTGAGATAGCCATGCTTTGGCCTGTCTCGGTGTGAAAATTACACGTTTGCCTGCTGTTGGTAAAAATTGAACCGACTACATGCTTGGAGCCATGTAACTTACAGGAAAATGAAACTTTTTGCTTGGGTTTATAAAATAAGCACATGGTTGGGGTTAGGAAAAACAAAATGCAGCTTGTCACCTCTTAGATTTGGACTTCATCGTCCCGCATGGCAGTCTGTGAGTAACGCCACGACGCCTCCTCTCCTACTTCCAAAAAATGTCCTTTTAACTGGGTATCAAACCTCTGTTGGGGGACGTTGGTCACATGATATTTATGTGTGTGTAAGTTTTGCGCTTACAAAACGTGTAACTTTCACGCCTACACAGGACAAAGTGTGACTATGTCACGTTCTGCTGTAGTGGAAGGGTGTGTCTATTTCACGCTTTGCCGTGATACTGGGTTGGTAATTGGCACGGCACTGATCTAGCTCATCAGTGTAAACTGAATGTGTTGTCAAACATTTTTCATAATATATTATAATACATAACAGAATCAGGGACATTATGGATGATTTTTGGGTTAGTGCATTATAAGCTATGTAGTTCTTTTGTATACATACATTACTGTGTAATGTATATTAATCAATTTAATCAGAATGCATTATTTGCTAGATGAATATATATTCATATTACATAAATAATGTTTTTTTTCTGACTGTGTTCTCTTTTTTTAAGGAACCCTGAACTTCATGTTCACTCACCCGGCATCTGAAACCAAAGCTGGCATCTTTCTGATGACGCTGTCATTCAGGTTCCTTCAAATCTGACCTCTTACATCCTGACAACAAAACAACGTTTTAAAAGTGCTCCGCTGTTATTTTCTAACAGGAGCCAGTTTTCGAGCTGCCACGAAGAGGAAAAAGTTCGAGGAGCGTTTATGAGGCACGAGAGAGAAGTGCGGCTCGGTGAAGTAGAGGAGAAAAGGAACGTAGAGGGGAAAGTGATTTAGAGAGCGGTTGAGGTATGTAATGGCGACAGTGAGGTGTGATTTAGGGCCGGGAGGAAAATGGAGGAGTGGGGGTATGTTCTTGGCAAAGACTGAGTGTCATTTAATGCGAGAGTGAGTGGGAAAATTATTGCATGGCTGCTACACTAGCTGACTGTAGATGGGACACATCGCTCATCAGGCTACTATCCCAGCTGAATGGGAATTACCCCATTAACGCAAGCTGAATGCTAACTGCTACAGCACATATTGGGCTGGCAGCAAAAAGCTGAGCTGGCTAATGACTGTATGTCACTGTAATGGTGTGTCTCTATCAAGTGGCCTGGCCTCTGCGGGACGCTTAGCTCTTCATTGCTCTGCCTGGCCTCCGACTTTTCTTCATCGTGACGCCGGATGACCTTCTTAAGATGAAAAAGTCGCCCCTGTGAGAGGTTTCTCACATCACGCATTCCACACAGCATCACACGTATATCTCATAAATCAGCCGCTGCTTTTAAGCTACCTGCTCGTGGACAGATGGGATATTGTAAAAGCGTTTCGTGTAAGTAAAGAAAGATTCTGATTACCTTGTTCTCTCGACTTGGAAACAATTTGCTCTAATGATCCTGGAGCTTCCCTTATAGAAGGTAATTCTGGCCGGGCATCCTTCACAGGAATGTCCTACGAGCTGCCACACTATAGGAAAACAGTTATGTTTATATTTAGGGATCCACATTCTGACAATGCTCCAGACATCCAGCTCTCAGTCCTGATCTTTATTTAGGTTGTACGTTCATCTTTTACACATTTTTTAAGCTAACATGGAGGTTTGAAAAACTATGAAATATGTAGTACTTCCATCTGTCCCTCCATCAAGAACAGCTTGAGGGAATTCTTTAAAATTGGCCCGAATGTTTACTTGATGGATGAACCGATTCGATTTTGGTGGCCAACAGTCACTGTGACCACATGTTTCTGTCCATAACTCAACAATTTATTCACTAATCGTGACAAACAAATTCACAAAAATTTCTAATAGGAGTAAAAGATAAGGGAAGACATCCTGCAACCCAGTATCACGGCAAAGCATAAAATCTCCACGCATGTAAATTTCATGTGACCAAGGTCATGCAACAGAAACAACAAAGGACACTTTTTGGAAGTATTAGAGGGCAGGAGTGGGGCCTTGGTAGCATTAGTCATAGACTGACATGTGGATTGATGAGGTTGGAAACCTGGAGGTGAGAATGCTTTTGTTGCAGTTGTTTTTTGTTTCCTAAACCAAACATTTGTTTTTGCAAAAAGTTTTGCTGTAGGGGACCGGCGTGTCAATTTCACGTTTTGCTGTAGCGGACCGGCGTGTCAATTTCACGTTTTGCTGTAGTGGACCAGCGTGTGTATTTCACGTTTTGTTGTAGTGGACCGGTGTGTCAGTTTCACATTTTGCGGTAGTGGATGGTGTGTCTATTTCACGTTTAGCTGTTGTGGACCGGCGTGTCAATTTCACGTTTTGCTGTAGTGGACCGGCGTGTCAATTTCATGTTTTGCTGTAGTGGATGGTGTGTTTATTTCACATTTTGCTGTAGTGGACCGGCGTGTCAATTTCACGTTTTGCTGTAGTGGACCAGCGTGTCTATTTCACGTTTTGCTGTAGTGGACCGGCGTGTCTGTTTCATGTTTTGCTGCAGTGGATGGTGTGTCTTTTTCCCATTTTGCCGCGGCACAGGGTTGCATCTTTTATCAAAAACGTCGAAGGTCAACCTCACTGTTACATGGACACGTTTCTGTCCATCATTCAGCTCCATAACTGAGGAACAGAAAAGGAGACGGTGATCATATCTCACATGAGGTCCGATAGAGATTGTAGAGATCTTCTGGGCTGTCAGGTCGAATGTGTGTGAAGCACGTTTTACAATCTGTAACTTCTTTGCAGCAGCTTCCCCTCCCACTTTGTTTGACCTTCCCTGCCTACAATGACAGTCAGAGTTCGATACTGTAGCTGGGATCAGGATTTGTGACATCATCGCTCGTGATGAGATCAGAGACAAATGATTAGAAATATAACCAGAGATGGAAATTACAGCTGCCAACTTTTAAAAGCTAAGATTTCATACTTCAAATGTAATCTCCTCTGCTGTTTCTATGAACTGAGAATATTGACAGCTTGTTATGGTCTGAAATGAACCATAACAACATATGGTGCTTTGGACAATGTTCAGCAGTAATATTAACAGTAAGACATGTGTTTATGAAGATTTCAAAGATGTAAAAGTACCTGAATGATGATTAAACACAGTTTTACAACAGTTTGAACTGAGTGGGTGAACAGATAAAAACAAAATGTGACAGAGCTCAACTGAAACAAACTTGGCAAATTAATTGTGATGCACATGAACCGTGTGACTTCACGCAATGAAAAATAAGCAGCATATTTCTGGGTGATTGATAAGGAAACTAACATTCTTTGAATTAGTATCAAACAAACATAAGCATCACATTTTTGTTGTTTTACACGTTATCTTTTTTTTTGCGCGAAAGTTAGTTGTTTTATCTTCAACAATGTCAACAATCTTGACCCTGAAGATTTTCATAACTTTACTTATTTAAACATATTAATTTACATTCAGTTTTGCAGATTCTCTCCATAAAATGAATCTTTATGTCCAAAGTAAACGTGGTAATCATGAAAACTTACTGTGATTGGTCGGCTGCTATACAAACGGTCAGATTATAGCCAAGTGGCTGTACACACTGTTTTGCCCAGTTACATCACCCCCATCTTTATATCCAATCAGAATAAAGATGGCTCCTCTGGGTATTATTGCTACATTCAGAGGGACTAACTTCCTCGTTGTTCCCCTGAGACCATCTATCTCTTCTTTATACAGAGCGTGAGTCTGAGAGCAGCGGGCTATCTGTCATTCATGCTATTAGTTCATGGTTATCATCAGCGGTGGCCAAGGCCATTAGCCCAAAGACATTAACAGCAGTCATCAGCAAAGCCATTACCTCCTCTCCCTGCTAAAAGGCTCCTGTCCCTCACAAAGACTCATTAAGAGAGGTAGAGAAACGAGGAAGGAGAGAGAGAAAGCGACAGGAAGAGGAGAGCAGAGGTGGGCAAGAAAAAAGTTGGTGCAGCATGGACACAAATAATATAACTCTAGTGTTTGTTATATTTTCCTGGTATGGGACCAGCATGAGCAGATGACTCCTTTTGTTGCTAAATTTGAGAAACTGGCAGGTTTTCTTTCTTGACATCAGAAAATGTCCCAAGTTAACACAAAATGTTGTTCTTCCTGCAGCACTGTTCGGCCTCATTTAACAGGAAGCGACGTGTATGAAATGAAATGTTTACCGAATGTTTGTCTCACTTCAAAGGTTTGAAATAAAAGCTGAATGAAAAGAGAAATATTTTTGATTTAAAAGTAATTTGAACGTTTGTAGATGACTGTTTTCAGGGTGTTCGGTTGCACGTCGTGTCATTTCAGTGTAGTTTGATTCCCGGTCGATCTGTGTCTCACTTTTTCTGTTTCTCTCCGCATTATCTCCAAAAATCCAGAAACTGAGGCGACTTCGAAGACAATAATGTCGCTTCAAACATCTTCACACGGAATTTCTGACATATAGAGCAACACATCTTTTTTAAATTTTTTTATTAGTTTTGTCTTTTTTGCTGTGGCCACATTTTTATTCTACCATGAAGAAAATGTCTTCGCTTCAAATGAGCGAACTTCACCGGTTGACACTAATTGAGTTGCTTTTCATTGAAGGAGGCGGGGGAGGTTATTGGTGTGAGACAGAGATGCGAGAGATGGATGCACACAGGAGAGAAAGATGGAGGCAGTGAGACAGAGAGAAATGAGGGAGGTCAGTTTGCCCTTTGACCCAACGTTCCTTTCTATCCCAGCATACTTTGGGGCCCCCTGACAGACGCTTAATGCCTCACATGGACGCACATGAATGTACATTAGTTTGTGCTGACACACACACACACACACACTGCAGATTATGTGGGATGTGGGGGTGGTTGGTTTCATTAGCAGAAAGATCAGCTCTCATCTCGGCCTCTTTTTCCTCTTCTGTCTCGTTGGTTCTCGTGTGCACGTTGACTCGATGAGACGAAGCAACACATGCACGCAGCCGCGCTCACGGCAGCGGAGAGACGGCGAGCTGGATGTCAATGGGTTTGTTTTGGAGCCAGGATCAGGTGGTTTGCTATTTAGGTCAGAGGAAGAATAAAAGGAGATGTGTCAGATTCCTCAATAATTAATCAAACCTTCTTTTCTTCTTTGCTTTTTTTCTCCTCCTTCTGCTTCCGTCTCTCTGACTGACACAGACGTGAGGATGGACGGATAAGCTGGGAGGCAGTCAGGCAGACGAAGACACAGCGCAGGAGAGACAGACAGCCGACCGACCGCACGTCAAGCCGAGGAGTTTATTTTTCCTCGGGGAGCCTTTCGTTTCGTATAATCACCTCAAGGAGCTTTTAGCGAGCTGCCTCCGTCACCGGCGGGAACCAACGTCTTCCCTGTTCCCTGAGTTTAAATGTTTCTGCAGAGAGCGCCGCACTGATGCTTTTGAGGAACAACGTGGCGTCCTGCTGTGTGGATGAGAACAGGAGGAACCCCCGGTGAAGGGGGGTGCTGCTGAATGATTGACGTCTACAATCCAAGCGTGTGCTTAGATTACCTCACACACACACACACACACACACACACACACACACACACACACACACACACACACACACACACACGCGCGTGCTGACACAGGATATCCTGCTGTAGGCGTCAGCCCACCGAAGAAGAGGAAGTGCAATCGGCAGCGGTGGCTCATGGGAGAGAAAAATCAGTCTGCGCTTCCTCAGTATAGACAGAAATATGAGGAGGGGAACAAACAGAAACTAGGACAGAAGCTAACTGTGTTTACCTCGTGGTTGGAGACCGTTTCGTATAATCACCTCTCTACATTAGCTTTCTTATTAGCAAGACGCTAACGCTGAAAACCATCTCGAGAAAACAAGGAACGTTGGCGGCCTGCAGATTTGTGACGTCATCCTCACTTTTCACAGGAGTGACTCCTCATAACAGGGAAAGCACAAGTGGAGCTTCTAGCTTTGTGTTCCTAGAAGCATCATCAACGACCCGACATACACGACACTATGAACCCCCCAACCAGCAACCATCAGTGAGGTCACCCGTTGGTTTGTGAACGTTATGAAGCCTCCAGTTCAGATTCTGACCGTCACCATCTTTGCTAGTTCGGAGCGGTTTGGAGCAGGAAGTGACCATATTTGGACGAGCCGGGGGAGGAGCCAGCGGTGGATCTGACTGATCTGATTGGAAACCTGACGATACTACATCCCGCCCACCGATAGCTGTAACCTGACTGCACCACAGGCCTGTCAATCAAACAGACACGCCCCCAAAAACAGGTCTTCTTGAATCTTCTTTTCTAATGAATGAGGGATTATTTTCAGATGGACCTCCAGAAAACTAATAAGAAGGAGTGACTTTAGCTAACAACACCGAGATAACTGATGGACACATTTTATTGACTTTGGATTTGATGAGAGAAGTTGAATGGGAGTCTATGGAGCCGGAGGTGGTACTCGGTGGTATTGCAGCTTAAGACACTTCTGCATAGTTGGTAACTTCTTAATCGCAGTATTACACTGGAGGGTGCTTTAAAGATGCACGCATCACTGTCGTTCCAATAATGACGTTAAAACACACCCTGTTGTTGCTTCAATACATAAGTTACAAACTGGAACTGAATGACACTTAAACAGAGAATAACAGTTTCAATAGAGGGCACGTTCTCATGCTCAGTTTTGGGAAACATGTTGTTACCATAGTTCATTTTAATTGATATCTGATGTTTCTTTCCTTCCCATCACAGGCCTCCTCTGGGCATCATAACAATAAAGAGAAAAAAAGAAAACCAAGATGAGAGTATAACAACATCCCAACACCTCCACCTTCACTCTCCGGACAGTCTTGATTTACACCTCTGACGGTGCCTGTGATGAACTTCTACAAGTGGTTTTGAACAAACTATAAATACGATGAACGTGCCGGAGTAACAGAGGCTTATAGGTAGGAAGGAGGAGATCCAGGAAGTAAAGGCAGTGAGTGACGAGGTACAGATGACGGGAGGTGTGGAGGGGAAGTGGATGCCGGCAGCACTGGTGGAGTGAAACAATGGGGGAGCTGTGACACGGCGGGATTCCCCTACATTCCCCTGCCGGCTGAGACTCAGAGGCCACGCAGTGGCAGCGGCGGGCAGTGTTTGCACGCAGACCCGCTTTTCATGTGCAGGAATGGGAGCCAAGGGGCACACATGTTTGTGTCTGCACACAGGGGGCTCATTGTCAGAGGGCATCCATGAAGCGCTAAAATACAAAAAAAAGGAAGATTTCCTGCAAAGAGAAAATTAGCATTTCAACCTTTCCACTGGATTAAAGAGGAGAATCTTTGCTGCTGCGGCTCCGAACACGTAACCGCTGATGTGATGACTGACTGCAGTTATGAACACATTGTATAACGAGTTGCGCAGTGCAGAGACGACTGAACTTACACAACAGACCTAAATATTTCCACACGCACACTCACACTCACACACACACACACACACACACACACACACACACACACACTCAGGCATGTTTTCACCCACATTACTCCCGCTGTAGTAATGGGGTCAGAGACAGCTCGCTAAGAGCTCGTCTTTGTCTGTTTCCTCTCAGACCCCACCGTCTCTATTTTTTATCCCCATGTTCTTTGCTCCAACCGCACTTCTATTAGGTTTTTTTCTATTTTCCACTCTGATCAGCTTTAGTTTTTTTAGTCAAGTGCAAATTGTCAAGTGGAAAATAATGCAAATTTTTTTATCCAGTTGTGTTTCACGAAATTTGGAATCTGACCCATCGAGGTTAATAGTTTGTGATGCAACTTCTTGTTTCAGGTCTCACCTAAACCCAGAAGATGAAGAGGCAGCACAGACATGATTTATGTTATTAGAAACCGTTTCTCAAAGGTTGCAGAGCGTCGTGCTCAGTGAAGACGACTCCTGCTGCTGCTGTCACTCAAATGGATGCAGCTTTATTTGCGCTTCATTTCTGTTGCATTAAATTTTGTTTCAGCTGAGAATTTTGCAAAAGGTTTCATTAATAGGTTATTTACTCTCTAATTTACAGTTTTGATGAGGTGAAAGTGAAACTGTAGGTTTTTGTTCCGTTGTTAGTAAAATCCTGTTAACACAAAAGTTGGGACATTGTGTAAAATGCAAATAAAAAAACTGAATGTGGTGATTTGCAAATTATGTAGAGGTGAAACCTGAAATACTCATATTTGAGCTTTTCACCGATCAACACTGTAAATTGTAAAAAATAAGTAACAATGACTGATGTTGTTGAACTCGATGGAAAAACTCTCAACTGCATCTCTAACAAATGTTATGCAACAGAAAATAGAAAAAGCGCTGCTTCCATTTTAGTCCTGTCAGTAAACGAAGCGGCCTCCTGGAAACCTGCGGAACGGGTTGGGCCGGGGAATCACGGGAAAGTGCTTTCAGGGATGAGAAAAAAAACTTTATTAAAATTTAACCAACATCATGATCCATCACTTTAAGTGCTTTTATCATCCCTCGACTTGGACTTGATCCACGGGTCTTAAATGGTGCTGCTGCTTCAAGCCGGCAGAAACGTCTCTTTTTTTAAAAATATTTTTTAAATGTGGTTTATTAATTTCAAAAGGTACATAAGTAAGCGTGTATGTGTAGATGTAGTCCTCGTTACAGGATCCTGCATGACATATTATTCTATACTGAAAGCTGTGCTGTCGCCCTCACAGCTCCTCAAACACACACACACACACACACACACACACACACACACACACACACACACACACACACACACTCGTCCTGCAGCTCTAGAGAATTCACGTTGTGTGTGAGTGCGTGCACACTCATATAGTCGTCATGTTTAATTACTACATTCAGCTTTATCTGTTATTCCACTGCACTCACGTAAAGGGTACACACACACACACACACACACACACACACACACACACACAGTGCAGATAAATAGAAGGGAGGCTTGTTTCTGGGTTTATTTCTAATAGTACACCGTATACACTGCAGGCAGGCACTTGGTTCCTTTCTTCTGTTGTGACTGCTCCTACCTGTTTGTATTGTTCATGTGCATGCAGTGAATTTGTGCATTTGTTGTGTCACGCTGTCTTCTGTTTTATCAGTTCTTATCTCAGCATCCGACTGCTGCTGCTGCACAGAGCAGAGAGGAAGCTGCGTCACTCCATCGACATCGGCACCGGATCTTTGTGTGTTTTTAGTGACGATCTGTGATGTCTCCACAAACCTGAGCACAGGAGAACACGTAAGAAACAGAGAGCCTATCTGTCAGCCAGGAACAGGTTTAGTGTCTCCCAATATATAGTATGTTAAACGTAGTAGTACACTCAGGGCCTGATTTACTAAGATCTCAAATAACGGGTACTTAATTGCGTGTAATTGCGTCTTTGAAATCAGGTGCAAATCGTTGTATTTAAATGAGGGGTTTGTGTGTTAAAGTGATTCCAGCAATGGAAAACAGAGCAACCATGAAAAGGAAAAGGAAATCTGATCCAATTGAAATTAAGAAATATAAATATAACAAGAACAAAACGCTTTATATGAGATTAGCACCTGTGACAGCTCACCTGAATAATGTGACTGGTGGGATATCCAAGCAGCGATATGCTGGAACGACCCAGAGGCAGAAAAATGCTGAGTCGTAAGAAGCTTTGACATTGCTAGTATTTCGTGGCTCCTCCTTGTTATTGGCCGTCAATCATCATTCAGTTCATTCAACAACTCAGAAATGTCATCGATGACAAACAATATGTCTGAATAATTTTTCCCCCTGACATCTCAAAAATGTTTCCATCACGTTCTATGTATTCTTTGGTTTCCCTGTGTCTCCTTCTTACCACAATAAGAGCAGCCATCTCGCCAGATTTGCGCACTTTCATTAATTAATTAATACTGATTATTGAATATTGATTAATACGTTCCTTTCAGTCGTGCTAAAATACACAACAATCACTTCTCCTATTTCTACTTTCAGGTTTAGTAAATATCATTGTGGGTGATAAATTGTTCTATTTGCATGTTTACCTCCCAGTATTTAGCACTTCAGGTAGAAACCCCCAATATTACATATGTATGCAGGCAAACACCCAAAATGGACAACATGTGTTAAAATTGCACATTTGAAAGATGCAATCCTCACTGCACTTCGTTGGTAAATCTGCTAGGACATTTTTTTGCGGGTGGTTTGGAGTTTGCAGGTGATTTTACACACACAAACCTTTAGTAAATCAGACCCTAAAAGTACCAGGATGTTCTACTACATCCAGTCTTATTCTGCAGGTCAGCGTGATACTCTTGATGTTCTGACCCACAGTCCTTTGCAACGGAAGATACGTTACATCGACTGAGCCGCCAGGAGAGTTGGTGGCGCATCAGCGCCACCCACAAAAGGAGGAAGAAGAAGAAGAAGAAGAAGAAGAAGAAGAAGAAGGAGAAGAAGAAGAAGAAGAAGAAGAAGAAGAAGAAGGAGCATTAAAAGGAAGCATACTCGTTCCAAATCGCATCCTTTTTCTTTTTACTTCAAACATTGCGCTGCGGATAACGACGGATACGACCAAGAGGGTCAAAGGTCAAGGTGCATTTTTAAAACGAAGCAGTATGTCCCAGTTGTACACATACAACATGCAACAGTAAATACTCTGTAAGGGGAGCTGCAGAATGTACGAAAAGTAAAAAATAAATATATTATAGATGAATCCTTTCTCTTCTCTTCCTCTTTTTTTACTGCACAATTATCACTTTTCTCCTCTTAATTATGCTGAACGAACATTATTGAAGATTCCTGCAACACTAATTAGACTGACAATTATTTTTCTTGAACTATCTTTCTGGTTCAGATATTTATCTCCACTTCTGTGAGTCATCAGTAATCTTGTCTCGACAATATCAGAAGACGTTTGTGGAATAAATATGAATTTAATTTATTTTCAGAGCTTTGTTTTTATTCTGTGGAAAACCAAACTCTTGCTGTCGCACATGAAAAAAGACATTTTATCCACCTCGGTATGTTTACCATGAGTATGTTGAAGATTAAGTTTATTAATTTATAGTTTCATTGTAACACATTCCACGGTTTGCTCCATTGCACCCAGTTAATCCAAACAGTTGGTTTATAAATGCAGCTTTTAAAAGTGATTTCAGAAATATCTGAACGGTAAAAGACCACGGAATTTATGTACAGTATAATATTATTTTGTGATCGCAAATTATGGTATAATCTGTCAGTAGTTTTGTTTCATTCGATTTGACTTGGATCCTTTTTTTGTCCTTTTTCCAGTTATTGACTTTGTGTTATGTATTTTTCTGTATTCATATATTACATAGATTGTCACCACCATTGTGTTACATATACTGTAACATGGGGTTTGAGTCAGAACAAATACTGATGCTCTTCACCATCTGTGCTGTGCATCCTCAAACTTATATTTCAATGTGTTCTTTATATGTAACACTAATATGTTATAAATGCGTACTTCCAGCTTTCATTTCTCACCTCGCTACGATTCAACCATAAACCAGAGAAGAAGCTCCGTGTTGCACTTTTTACATCTCGGATTCACCGCTCACTGACCCGTTAATAATGTCAACAAAGGGATAACCACCGGCAGGGCACAACACACACACACACACACACACACACACACACACACACACACACACACACACACACACACACACACACACACACAAACACACACACACACACACACACACATACAAACCGCAGAAGCATCATCGTGTATCTATATATATATAAAGAAGGCACAAACATATACATAAATCCGCAGCACGCCGCTGGCCTTGAAGTGCACTTTACACGCTTTGCTATTTATATATTAAATGAAGCTTTGTACGCACAAGCACATGCGATAACGTACGCACACACACACACACACACACACACACACTACATACACAAACACATGCACAGTACATACTGGCCGTGACCAACATGTGACACGCAATGCCGTGAACTGTGTGACCGCCTCTAGTCTGCAGCAGCACATTAACACAAAGTGGTTCTGATACACCAACGATTAAACACTTGAGGAGGAACACACACACACCGACACACATACAGACAGATGTTCAACCATCTCAGGTGCTTTGGTTGAAACCACAGACTGGATATAAAAGTGTTCGTAGCTTCCAGGTCTGAAAAATGGTTCCGATGCAGAAGTGTCTTAAGCTGCAATACCACCGAGTGCCACTAGAGGTCGGCTCCAAAAAACCTCCAGCTCCATAGACTCCCATTCAACTTCTCTCATCAAATCCAAAGTGAATAAAATGTGTCCATCAGTTATCTCGGTGTTGTTAGCTAAAGTCACTTCTTCTTATTAGTTTTCTGGAGGTCCATCTGAAAATAATCCCTCATTCATTAGAAAAGAAGATTCAAAAAGACCTGTTTTTGGGGGCGTGTCTGTTTGATTGACAGGCCTGTGGTGCAGTCAGGTTACAGCTATCAGTGGGCGGGATGTATTATCGTCAGGTTTCCAATCAAATCAGTCAGATCCACCGCTGGCTCCTCCCCCAGCTTGTCCAAATATGGTCAATTCCTGCTCCAAACTAGCAAGGTGGTGACGGACAGAATCTGAACTGGAGGCTTCATAACGTTCACAAACCAACGACGATATCGAGAGCTTGTGGATTATACCGTTAGCAATATGTTAACTTTGAGGACGCTATCGACTTCATGGATGATCACCTGACAGTTGAAGCTGCAGTTCACCAGAGGACGCCTGCTGTGCTCGTACACAAGTTCTGAATGTTCTGCCTCCGTCCAACATTGCGTGATCATGTCTGTGCTGTAAATGGCGAGTGATGTCAACCATAAACGTCTCTTTACATGCATGTGGGTGTTTCCTTGTTCCTTTCTGTCCCCCAGTGCACTAAAAAAAAAAAAAAAAAAAAAAAAAAAAAAATCTCTTCACCACATTTATCCATCTCTGTTTTATCTTTTCCCTTCTTGTCGCTCTCTCTCCTCCGTTCACGCTCTGTGATCTTGTCCATCAAGCATCCTTCACTTCCTCTCTCTTCCTCTTGTTATTTCTTTGTTTCAGCCACTCTGAAGCTCCATCTTTTCCTCATTTCTCTTTCTATCTGTGAAAGTTTAACCTACTTACAGCCCAGCTGTGGGATGAATAATGGAGGAGAAACAGTTACTATCAGCAGGATCCTTCATTTCATCTGCTAACAACCCTCCTCTTCCTCTGTTTCTCCTCATCTCCTTTATTTTAGTTCATTTTACTTCCTCTTCACAGCATGTACAAAAAGAGGAATTCATTCATCAATAAAACCACAGCTGATTTGGACCAAAAGTTTTATATTTGACCTAAAAAAAAAAACTAAAAAAAAACATTCAAAATCAGACATCAAACATTTTGAATTTTACAATTAATAAGTGTAGTTTTTAGTGCAGTGTGGTTCTTTAATTTGTCTTTTTGTTCCCAGAGGATTTTCAGCTCGGTGTTTTTAGCCTTTTTGACGAATGTTAAAAACCACTGGAGAGAAATCGGTCACATTCGGCTGTATGATTAAAACAGACTTGACTTGATTCTAGTAAACACTGTAAGACACAAATTATAATATTATGTTTATTTCCTATGTGTGTTTGTTTACAAGGCGCTTTCTGCATCAGACTCGTGTTTCACAGCCGGAAGCTACGAACACTTTTAAATAGAATGTGTGGTTTGGAGTCGACTCTCTTTCATCTTTATGGAGGAATCTGATGGATTTGAAGTTTGTTCATCAGATCTCAGAGATCACCTCTAAAGTGAATATTCCCACTGAGGATACCAGATTTGTAGTTTTATGTCTATAAGTTCACCAAATTTGCAACGTCAACATCGTCGGTTGAGTTGCCCTCCTGACTTGGGAGGAAATAGACTCTGTCCCGCCCGCTGTCCCACCAGCGGTCCTGTCCGCTGTCCGACCAGTGGTCCTACCAGCTGTCCTGTCCGCTGTCCTACCAGTGGTCCTGTCTGCTGTCCTACCAGCTTCACCTCCCCGGTGCGAGTCGGTTGAGTTGCCCTCCCGACTCGGGAGGAAATAGACTGTAGGTAACACCTGTGTTTCAATAAAGACTGTGTTTTGAACTGATACCAGAGTCTGTGTGCCTGCGTTTGGGTCCTGTTACATCTCACATCATAACACATTTGTCGAACACGTTTCCGTTTCCACGTCAACAGCAGATCGGTTGAGACTGACACACGTGTTCAAACACGTGGTCACGGTCATAAAGAAACATGTAACGGTGTGGCTCACTCGTGTGTGTTTATTTTTGGTTGGTTGACACAGTGGGATAAAGTATGTCAGACACACACACAAACACACAAACACATTCACTTCCTGTTCGTCGAAAATCAGTAAAAAAAAACGAAGTTCACCGACTTCCTTTGAAAAAAAAAAAAGGTTCACCACCCTCTGTCGCCTCCATCTCTTCCCCCCTCTATCTCCTCCACCCTGCGTCTCCTCCATCTCTTCCCCCCTCCATCTCCTCCACCCTGCATCTCCTCCATCTCCTCCATCCTCCATCTCCTCCACACCTCCACCCTCCATCTCCTCCACACCTCCACCTCCTCCATCTCTCGGACATTGTCTGAGGACTGCTGAACTTTGTCATTCTTGAACTGTTTGTCTGGATTGTAGCTATAAACCAGTATGTCATGGTGTCTGTGTGTAGAAGTAACTGGGGTAAGGTCATGGTAATGGTTCAGACTGCATCAGGTCCTCACAAAAGCACAAACTGACTTTGATGCTTCAATAAAGTGTGTTTCGATTCAGAAGGCTTCACCTGTTGTTCTATGTTACACATATTTAATCAACATTTTAAAGATTGCAAGCATCTCACTGGATTTATCAGCAAATATCAATTAGTCACTGTGTGTTGTTGTTTTGTGTGGATGTGTATGGGTGAAATCTACAATAATGGAACAGAAAATATTTCTCTTTATATCCACATCACTAGAAGTGTCTCTGCATTAAGACTTACGAGCTGTGGACCTGCCACAAGTGGAAATATATATTTTTACTTTTTCATGTCACACTGTCATTGGGCTCCTTTTGATTTTCCCAGAAAATGCATATTTCTGCCTTTTCATCTGCCCTCTCCACTCCCATTCATCGGCACGCAGTGCTGCTGCATTCACATTCAACCCACTAACCCTCATTCTCATCTCCATCATCATCATCATCATCCCTCTGCTCTTTGTCGCCGCCCACCCACTCTCCCCCTTCTCACCTCGCCCCCGCCGCTGTGGTTCCCATAGATTAAATGCCTCGCATCGATTAACAGGCGGCAATGAATGTGATGTGTTTCCCCTTTCTGCGCTCATATTTTAACCAGCAGCTAATCAATACAGAGAGGCCCCACAGCAAGGACACGCTCTCACTTATAGGGACACGGTTCAGGCTGCGTGTGTGTGAGACTGTGTGTGTGTGTATGCATGAATGCACGAACGGGTGATAATGTGCCTCTACATGTGCCTGTGCAACTGCTTTAAATGACAGATTCTGTGGGTCACGGGGCTCTTTGTGATTTTCTGTCACCACACAGAGAGGTCAGGCAAGTAAACAAAAAGCTGCCATGTGATTTTTGTCTGACCTCTTTAAGAACACCACACACACACACACACGCACGCACGCACGCACACACACACACACACACACACACACACACACACACACAGAGAGAGAGAGGGAGAGAGACCGAGAGGGAAAGGACACCAAAGAGCTACTGTCCTTCACCTGTTTAATTATTGACATAATATAATTATAGCCTTCTCTGGGTTTCTGCTATGAATTTATCGTTCACATGTTTCTTCACTGGGGAATGAATACGTAATCAAATGTAGCACTTTTTAAAAACTCTCATATTTCCATAGTCATTTGTGCTTTTGATTTTGTTTTTGTTTTTCGTTTATGTTTAAAAACTTTCAGTGTCTTTATTTTATTCCTGGGAGAGTTTGCTTATTTATTCCATAATTATACAGTTTGTATAAAGAAAAAAAATAATGGTGTCATAATAAGTACTCAGATAAATGTATTGGATTTAAAAGAACAATATTTGTCTTTCAAATGTGGTGCAGTGGAAGTGTAAAGTACCTTAAAGTGGAAACACTACAAGTATAGGACTGCACTCAGCACCATAAGTCATACACAGGACCTTAAACAGGTGATACACGTAAGTATGTAACATTTGTCATAATGATGATACAAATAATAATTATATTTTTTTATACCATTACAATATCATGGTTTGTGGTCATGGAAGTATACTCGGAGTAATAGTAGTATTATTAATCATTTTAGCCACATTTTAACAGCAGATTCTACTGAAGGCACGTGGGGTAGGACAGGTAGGTGGAGCTCGTGCGCAGCAGTTGTCCCTCATCCACCAGAGAGAAAGAGAGAGAGAGAGAGAGAGAGAGAGAGAGAGAGGAGCGCGAGGCCGTCGGGTGCAGACCGGAGGTTACCACAGGACACTCCTGCCTGTTCCGCTGCTGGACGTCAACAAGCAGCAACAAGCGGCGCGCGCACAACAAGCCTCGGACATCTCTTCGGACCCACCTCGGCGCCGCCGCCGCGTTCACCTCCGCATCTTCCGCTGCTTTCACAGAAAACAGCGGCAACTTGGAAGTCATCTGTGACGGCGGCTCGTTAACGTGTCCGGGCTGCTCCGTGGACGCCGCGCGAGCCGCTTCGAGCACCCTACCGGCCGACCGACCGACCGAACCTCTCTCTACTTTTTCGGCGAAAGGCGGCATTCACCGACAAGCACGCAGGGATTTAAGGACACACTGTGCCGGCTGTGGAACAGACCGTCCTCCGTGGTGGCTTCACGGATTAGCACCTTATAATACAGTTCAGTTGCCGTAACGTCAAACCGCGACCTGCCTCCGGACGCACGCGGGAGCCGCACGTTGAGGTCACTCGACATCTGTGATGGTGTAGTAACGTAATATCACCGCGTTTCTCCTCCCCGGTTGACCTCTTTTTTCTGTCGGAGCACTTGTAGCGTTTGGACCGTAAAACGAATCTCTGTCCGCGTGAAAACGACGCGAAGGACGGTAAAGTTGTGCTCGTGCCCCCGGGGAGCTGAGAGGTCACCGGTCATCTCCTCCTCCTCCTCCTCCTCCTCCTCCTCCTGCTGTCGGTCTATTATGAAGATGTAAACTCCTCCTCATCCTCTTTTCTCCCGTCGCCGTCCAGGACGCTTTGATTTTTTTTGTGGTTTTTTTTGTTTTGTCTTGTTCCTCTGCCGGGCACACAGACAGATCAAACCCTTTTCCTCTCGGGGATGTACGAAAGCGTGGATGTGGTGGGTCTGAGCCCCAGCCCCAGCAGCCCCAGCCCGGGCTCCTTCCTCAGCATGGACTACTACCACCGACCCCCGGGGCTCGGCCCGGAGAAGGGGCTCCTGCCCGGCGTTGGCGGCCTGCAGCGTCCGTTCGGAGGGTCACTGGTGACCGGAAGACACTGGAGTGGATCCAGCCACTGTGAGTCCCACTGAGAAAAAATTATGTCATTTGTTATGTTTACAACAAATACCTGCAGGGCACAGCAGCATTAGTCAGAATATAATTAATTTAAAAATGGTTGTTTCTGCCCTGATAACTTTGTAGATGGAAGTGAACACAGATTGCAGCATGTAGAGTCACTCAGCTTTACTTAACTAGTCTCCATTTCTATTGTTGGTTCCTTGCAGCCTGTCTGAGTTGTTCATTCCTGTTTTAATCACCATTGCTATGCCAGAGGGTTTTGATAAGATAATAATATGATACAGAAGTGTTACAGAGGGCCTTCTCTTTGGGTTTTGGGCCACTTGGCTTCATTCTTGGCTGCAGTGCTGTTCCTCTTCTGCTGATGTGCGTTTTCATGCTCTGACCAAGGACCTTTCTATCGGACCTTAAATGCTGCTGACACTCAGCGTTTGGAGGAGACCTGCAGTCCCGTGCTGTCTCTTCTGATTCTGTTTGTGTGGAGAGGCTTAAACGGTCTCAGTAGGTCACCGGAGCTGCCCGTACTCCGCCTGCACCAAATCTAGTTCATCCTGAGCTGCAGCTTAGTGCTTCTAATGAGCACCGGTTTATCCGTCCTAAACATAAACTACACAGGTGACTTGATTTATGTAACTATGTCACGATTCATGAATTAATCAGAGGAATATTTGTAGTTATCAGCCTCTGAAGTGTTCTTATTTTCTGTCTTTGGATCTCTGGCTGTTGGATTTTTTTTTTTTTTTTTTTTTTTTTTTTTTGTACTATTAACAGACATTTTATAGACCAAACAGTTAATTAATTATTAATTAAATTGCAGTTACTTGTAAAATGAGAAGGGTTTTCAGTGTGTCACAGACTATTTGGCATTTTATAGAGCATCGATATATAACTGCACATCGCACTAGGAGTGTGTTTCATACTGCTTATTAGGAATCAAGCGGAACAACATTACTGCAGGGCGCTACGCTGACTTTTTACCCAATGACAACATGTGTTAAATAAAGAAAACTAGCTTTATTCAGACTATTTATTACATACATATTTATACTTTATGTGTGTTTGTGCTTCTTGTGTACAAAGATAAGGTGCAAACCAGCGGGAGACCGCAGTATTTACTAGATACTAGATATGCATCTGAAAACACTGACACCTCTTTTTAAAACAATGAAATGTTAAAAAGGTTTTTTAAACATACAAGCCCTGAAACATCTTTTAAAATCACTGAAACCAGTTTTCAAAATATTGATACTGAGTTTTAACAGACGTATTGGTGTTTTTGTGTGTCTTTGTGTGTGTGTGTGTGTGTGTGTGTGTGTGTGTGTGTCTGCATGCAAAGACAGCTGTTTCATATAAGACTCGGAAAGGGATGGAACTGAATATGAAACACTTGAGGACTTTTAATTTGAAATGAGAGCTTTTAATTTGAAATACAGGAAACATGAAGTTGCAGCAGTTGCCGGACCAATGATGTGACTGACTGACTCGCTGAGTGACAGGCATCCGTGTTGATAGAGATGACCGTGCTGTCCGACCAAAAACCTTTCCATCGACAAGCCGGTTAGAGGCTTTTATTGTGAAACTGCTCCAGGAAATGCTGCGTGTTTGCATGTGAATAGAAAGTTATTAATGAAATCGGGTTTTCGCCCTGTTGTGTAATCGGGCCGGCGGCACACGGCAGTAGGATGTAGGTTGAAGGTCATGTCACCACTCTTTATATCCACCTTGTATTCAGCCCACACACTGTGCTCCTACATTAGTTCTCAGGTTTGCATATCTACTATATCTATATCTATTATCTGCAGCAGCGTGTCTATTTTAGGTTTATTGTAGGAGCCAAATCATGTTTACCTGTTTATTGGTAAATGCAGCTTGTGTTTTGGTGAATAGTTTATCTAAAGCAGGGGTGTCAAACTTATTTTAGTTAAGGGGCCACATACTGCCCACTTTGATCTCA
Source organism: Embiotoca jacksoni (assembly GCF_022577435.1). NCBI lineage: Eukaryota > Metazoa > Chordata > Actinopteri > Embiotocidae > Embiotoca > Embiotoca jacksoni. The sequence goes on from NW_027185432.1 coordinate 302,096, forward strand.
AGTGGGCCAGACCAGTAAAATGGTAGCATAATAACGACAATATTTCTCTATGTTTAAATCATTGGTGAAGGTTTTTGGATGATAAACCCTATTTTAAGGTCTTTCTACAATAAACTAGAAACATAAAGACCAAAAACTCAAACATCAACCCACTGTTTATCCGCCTGGGCTCTCCTCTGCAGATTCCCTCGCTTTGTGACGCGTTTGACGTCAAACGCATCACAAAACGAGCAGCGAGCGCTGCTGCCTGTGGCAACGAGAGCTTCTGCCTCCGGAGCAGACATCGCATTTACGCTGTTTTTGAAGCAATTACTGGATCGATTAAAAACAATTACAAAACGTTTGTACTCATAAACCTCCATATTCTCATAGAAATGCAATTTATGTCTTTCTGTAATTTTCACACTTAGCAAAGTCATCCGGCGGGCCGAGCTGAACCCCCTGGCGGGCCGGATCCGGCCCACGGGCCGTATGTTTGACACTCTTGATCTAAAGCAATGATGTGTTGTGTTACCGTCACTTTAAGAAAGCCGGTTCTTGTGCGTAGTTTCGTGAGTTTCAGCTTTGTTTGTTCAGTTGCAAGTCAACGGAGGACCAAGCCACGTGGTTTTCCCACCGTAGTGTGTTTACTGAGCAAGATGACTTAAGTTGGCCCACTTGTGAGGAAATATTTCCAAGACGGTGGAATAAAGTACTCGTTTTGATTTTCTTTACATCAGAGTCCCGTGGAAGGTTTCTATTTTATTTTATTTTGTGTTTTTTAAAGCAGTGAATGTCTACGTCTGGGTACGCTCCATCGGGAATCGTACTGGGCGTAGACCAGATTGGAGGTTCATTTTTAACCAATCAGCATTTGCCAATTTCAGCCGACACTCTGCCACCGCTGCAACTCCCTAAAGTTTGTGTCCATCAAAAGGCTTTTTCCCGAAGACACAGCGTATTTAAAAAAAAACATTTTTGAATGAGCGCCGGCAGCGTGAGAAGGTGCTGAGCAATTCAATCTGCGCTGCTGCGTTTCTTTCCAGTCTCTGAGGGTTGGAAAATGTTTAACTTTGGCTCGTCACGGCGACAGCTGTCCAATCACAGGGAAGAAGGGGCGGGACAAAACCTGGGCTTCAGAGTGGATCTGAATCACATTAAAGAAAAGTGAAGCTGTGAGCGACCGTCTGCTGGAGCCCTGCAGAGAGGATGGTTATTAAATGGTTGTTTGTAATTAAAGCTCTATTTAAACTTTTATAAAGAAAAAAATAAGTGACTGGCCAAAAAAGTTGTCTCAGTCACTTTACCTCAGTGTCAGAAAGAAATTTACTCATAAAATTGAGTTCCCTTTAAAAAAAAATTTGGACTAATATTGAGATGTTTCAAAATAGAGTCACTAAAATGATGCCAGAGTTACACACGTTATGATATTTTGTTTGGAGGAATATAAATGTTTTATTTCCTAAAGGAAGTCAAACTTTGTCTTTTTAAATGTTGGTTCATCCTAAATAAATAATTTTAAAAAGGAAGTTTGTGATGAATGAATGAGTGGCTGACATTCGTTTGGTGCTCGATAGTTTATTATGGCTCTGAGAACATGATGGAGTCATATCAGGGTTTCCTCGAGGATGGAGCTGAAGCAGCGGAGGAGAAACACGCATGTTTTTTTTTGTGTGCACTCCTGATGAATGTCCTGCTCAGAGGTCTGGATGTATCTGCAGGCACCAGACAGGTTTTCATACCGTTATAACTGAGGTGCACAGAAACGGTTTGTTCACAGCAGCTGAGAGGTTACCGTGTCTACTTACCTCCTGCTGTGATGGAACGTGAGCTCGGAAGTTCGTGACAAATGGTGAAGGGAACCCTGAGCAGGCTCACTTAAGGTGGACTGATGTTTAAGGTGGACTGAAGGAGGAAGGTCAGAGACAGTGAGATCATCGTTGGTTTGTGAACATTATGAAGCCTCCAGTTCAGATTCTGTCCGTCACCATCTTTGCTAGTTCGGAGCGGTTTGGAGCAGGAAGTGACCATATTTGGATGAGCTGGGGGAGGAGCCAGCGGTGGATCTGACTGATTTGATTAGAAACCTGACGATACTACGTCCCGCCCACCGATAGCTGTAACCTGACTGCACCACAGGCCTGTCAATCAAACAGACACGCCCCCAAAAACAGGTCTTTTTGAATCTTCTTTTCTAATGAATGAGGGATTATTTTCAGATGGACCTCCAGAAAACTAATAAGGAGGAGTGACTTTAGCTAACAACACCGAGATAACTGATGGACACATTTTATTCACTTTGGATTTGATGAGAGAAGTTGAATGGGAGTCTATGGAGCTGGAGGCTTTTTGGAGCCGACCTCTAGTGGCACTCGGTGGTATTGCAGCTTAAAGCACTTCTGCATTGGAACCATTTTACAGACCTGCAAGCTACGAACACTTTTATATCCAGTCTGTGATTTCAACCAGTCTGTAAGTGTGTGTTACACCTCGGACAAACACACAACCTTTTTTCTGCCCCTCCCCAGCGTCACGTGTTAGAGACAGTCAGCCCCGCAGCCAGACAGTAACCTGAGGGTGATAATGTGGTGATGTCACTGTGACACGGCGGCTGTTTGCTCAACAGAGTTAAAGTCATAAAGAGGGAGGGGGACCGAGTGGACTCTAGAACACGGAGACGAGGGGCGTTCAGGAGCAGCAGAGGACTGCTCATAAATCCAGGCTGTAAAGACAGGGAGGACGGCCCACAGTGGATGTGTGTGTGTGTGTGTGTGTGTGTGTGTGTGTGTGTGTGTGTGTGTGTGTGTGTGTGTGTGTGTGTGTGTGTGTCTTTTTGCATGACTGGAATGGAGAGTGTCAAACAAGTTCAAAGGTCAAAGGCCGTACACAGACGCAGGCACATACACATATTCAGCAGCGAAGTATAAGCAGAGGCTGGTGGGGGATAGTGGTCCACTGTGTGTGTGTGTGTGTGTGTGTGTGTGTGTGTGTGTGTGTGTGTGTGTGTGTGTGTGTGTGTGTGTGTGTGTGTGTGTGTGTGTTTGTGTGTGTGTGATCCAGGGCAATGACTCACTGACAATTGGGAAGTGACCTACATCTCTCCCTCTCTTTATTTCTCCTTCTATCTGCCTCTTTCTTTCCTGTGTCAGCTGCCCAGTCATCACTTCTCCGCACTGAATGACCTCTCTCTGTCTGTGGGACACACACACACACACACACACACACACACACACACACACACACACACACACACACACACACTCACAGTTTGTCTGGGAATGTGAGGGATATAAGTTTGACCTGAGTGTGAGTGTATGAACAGGGTGTTTTTGTATTTCCGTGTGTGTGTGTGTGTGTGTGTGTGTGTGTGTGTGTGTGTGTGTGTGTGTGTGTGTGTGTGCGTAAAAGCTGGTTATGAACTCATTCTTTCTATTATATCATAATGTCTCATGTCTGCATTTATTTCTCCTCTCATGTCACATCTTCACGTGTTTGATTGTTTGATGCTCATTCAAGACGAGAAAGAAGAGAGAGTTTTATTGGAGTGATAAAGGATCAAATAACAGATCAGGCATGGGTCATTAAATCATAGATAATCCAACAGTTTACGCAACTGTGGCATAAAAGATCAACAATTGGAGATGTTGGATGTGCAGAACAAACACCTCAAAAGGCGTTTTCACACCTCAGTAACTATTTTACAGTTTTTAGAACGGTGGGAGGGGTTAAGTCTGTTTTATGTGACTTTTGTTTTAGCTCCTCCCTCTGTCTGGATACTCCCCCCCGTTACCATGGGAACTGTGGTAACACACACAGGAACACAGACAACCGCCACTGGTTTAAACCAGTGGTTTAAACCAGTGTAAACGGGAAGCATAAACATCGGAGGAAATAAAGCGTGACTTGTATTCAACAAAGAGTCATATGAGAAGTGGCTCCGCTGCAGCGGTGGGATGCCGTTTGAAGCACCGCAGGTTGTTCTGGATGTTTCACGTAAAGTGTGATCGACAGGTTCCTGCAAATGTTTCACAATAAAAGCCTTGTTATGAAAGGGCTTTTAGTTTGAAAAATACAGGAAGTGTTGCGTTGCTATTGACCCATAATGATTAAACTGACAACGCAGATGACAGCGGATCATAACGAGGCTTCAAGTGAATCAGCTGATAACATCTTGAATGTAATTATGATCAATTTAAACCGCTCCATTTGTTTTTATTGAATGAAACACTTTGGATCTTCAAACTGGTGAAAAATTTTCATGAATTTAAACCAGATCAAGAAAACTGAAACACTTCCTCAATGAGAGAAATAAGAGGCGGAGCGTCACCACGGCAGCAGTGATGTCATCTAACAGTTCCTGTTGATGGTGAGAATACAAACAGAAAAAGGCCTCAGAACCTCTTTAGTTGTGGAGGAAGTTCCTCTAAAGAAAGTCCAAAGAACTGAAAACGTCTCAGGATGAAGCTGCGTTTTTAAAGTTTTAATGGCGTTTGTTGAGCCGGAGTTTTACGTTTTAACTTCTTTATTGGCACAACAGTGATGCAGTCAGGACTCTCAATATACAAAACCTTTCTGTTGCTGCGATCTCAGTTTCCATGGCAACGCACGGGGTATGACTAACAACTGGGAAACAATTAGTAGACTCTTATGTAACGTACGCAATGTTGACTACTCCAGGAAGTAGTCCGACCCTTAGCAACCACCTAGATATCTGATGAACAAAGATATCTGATAAACAAAGATATCCATGGACTCATGTGTTTTTAAGATTTTAGCACCGTGTCGTGTGTTAAAACCAAACCGGTCCAGCTAGCCGCCGCTAGGATTTTATGTGCGCAACTATCCGTGGTGTTACGGTACGGGTGCTCGGAGCGACCAAAAAGGACCAAAAGAGACCTGATTTCACCAAATGGGTCACATTTAATAATGACAAGTAAAAACGACATTACATAACATCTCATTTGAAATTCAATTGTAATTCTATTTTCCCATTGAGAAGGCGGAGTGATATTTCTAGTGATGAGCAGGATGTGATGTCAGTAGACGTCCTAAATATGAGCTGCACTCCAACCATGTCCTCCTCTACTTGTTGCCTCTCATATTTATGTTTCTTTGTTTCCCATAAAAATTGAATTATTTTTTTTGCTCAGTTAAATTGTGGTTTGTTTGAGGTGATACAACCTGATACGAAACAAAACCTCCAGAAGTTCAGTATTCTGTGATATCAGACCAGCAAAAGCAATAAAACATAAAGCAGTAGATTCTCACACTCGACAAACCGAAAAATGGAACATTTTCTTATTCTTCAACTTGTAAATTAATTGACCAGTGAATTGCAGCTTGAACTGTAATGATGATGATGATGATGATGTCACCACAGCTGAAAGTTGTGTGTCTTTTATCGAGGGGATGAAATTAAAGCTGTAACTGCGGTCACATCAGGTCAGTCGCTGCTTTATGGTAGCACTGGATTTACAGCAGCGACGTTATGAAATACTTTCATTTATCTGATGAGACAGACATTCAAATCTTATTTCATCCATAATGGTGAGTTGGATTTGTACTTCATGTGAGATCAGGACGTTCTCTATACTGTCTGTTAATACTGAGATTGTGATATAAAGTTCAGACTGCAGGCAAACCTGATTTTATTCTCCGATCAGATCTTCAGGACAGACTATCTGCACTTTTCTTTGCAGGTGAACAGATCAGATTTGTTGTGTCCAGCCTGATCCAGACTTCACCAACCGATCTGAATGGGTTGCTGTGGTAACGACGTACGATGCGTCAGAAGTGTCAGTTTATTTCTGCTTCTGTTCATGGACTGTTGTTGTTGGTGTCCTCTACAGCGTGAATACCTACCCTTCCTGATAGCTCTGCCAGCGGTAGCACCGATTCTGTCTCTCTGAAAATGACGTCATCATCGTGTGTCACATTGCGAATGACGCAAGACATCGGATCTGAGCCGGCGGAGCGTCCAGGCGCACATTTCATGTGTTGTTGTTTTTTTACAGAAATCAGATTTGGGCTGTCAGTCTGAACGTAGCGTCAGACCTGATGGAGTTACATCAGATGATAATCATTAGCAGTGATAATAAACCGGGTTTAGCAGAGTCTGGAAAAATCCAGTTAATTACTTTATTACCAAAAATAACTCCTCATTTCCAATCAGAAAGTCTGCTCCTGTTTTCATCACCAAAAAAAACGGAACAAGAGGAGAAACAGGAAGTGAAATGTGGTCTTCACATTAAAATGTGAATTAAATATTTATTATCAAAGGAAGTGATTACATTTTACTGTATTTTAAAATAGTTTTATACACACTTGAAGTTGTTTGTGTGCATCCAGCAGGTCTATGTGTTGAATAAACATGAATTAAACAGCATCTAATTCTGGAAACATACGCAGCTTTTAAGAGCTTTTAGGAACTTTGAGCCTCATGGTTCTCTTAAGTTCAATAAATAAATTAAAAAAAGATGAGAACTAAAATATGTCTGTGATGTGCAGCATGATTATTATCACAGGAAGTGATGACAGATTATTCCTTTATCAGGTAGGGCTTAAAAATATCAAATCTTTATTTCTTTAAATTATTGTAAATTAATTGACAGATGGTTGCAGCTTGAACTGATGATGATGATGATGATGATGATGATGATGATGATGATGATGATGATGATGTCACCACAGGACAATGAAAAAGCTGAAAGTTGCGTGTCGTTTATCGAGGGGATGAAATTAAAGCTGTAACTACGGTCACATCAGGTCAGCCGCTGCTTTATGGCAGCACTGGATTTACAGGAGCGACGTTATGACATATTTTCATTTATCTGATGAGACAGACATTGTCTGACAGTGTTCAGGTTTGAAGGAGCACGAGGGTGCTACAAACACATGATACTGTGCAGAGCTGGATTGTGTAATTACAATAAAGCTGACCTTCCTTCTCACCTTGTAAAACCTGAACATGTGGACACAGATTAGAGGAGTGATTACAGCCGCTGATGGAGGACTGATAAACTGAACCATGGCAAAACATGAGTTATCACAGCCAGCAGACCTCTGGTCACACTGCATGTATGATATCATTACATAACATATTATGTATGATCAGGTCATCACTTCATTCTAGGGATTTCAAAAGATCGTCTCATGTTATTGCTCTTTACTTTTATTCTGAGGACAAAACTAAAGCTAAAAACTAAAATCACGGCCACAATCATTCATTTATTTAATGAGTTGATTAACAACAACAAAAAATAATCAGCAGCTATTACAATAATACTAATTTTTGTCCTTTTTTTGTTGTCAGGTTACAGCTGCTAGTCTGCGACATGATTCACAATACAGTGAATATTTTGTCGTGTCAAACACCCAACGATCATTCCAAAAAACAACTCAACAATGAGAATGATATTTGAATTGCAGCCTTATATAGTGCTTTACATTTACTGCTTTATTAGAGTGGCACACATTACGTATGTTAACAAGATCACTGTAACTGTATACCTGCCGGTGATGATGCTGATTCATGTCCAAAGTCTCCGTTTGCTGCCTGCTGTAGAGTCACTGTTGTAGTCGTACAGTATTGTCCCACTGCATCCAGTAGATGTGGAGCTGGTTTTATTGGATAAGTCAGGCTGTGATTGATTACAGCAGGGGATGTGGTCCTTTATTTATTTCGGGATTTGCTGAGTTTGGACCGAGGTTTTCTCCGAGCTCCACGCACACCTCTTTAAAATGTTTTAGATATTTTGTCCAGTGAATTATATAAGTTATATACAGACTAATATCTTTGCCTTTTGAGACACATAAAGATGAGGTATAGATGAGTCAGCACCAACCAGCAACCATCAGTGACCCATTGGTTTGTGAACATTATGAAGCCTCCAGTTCAGATTCTGTTTGGAGCAGTTTGAAGCAGGAAGTGACCATATTTGGACGAGCTGGGGGAGGAGCCAGCGGTGGATCTGACTGATCTGATTGGAAACCTGACAATACTACGTCCCGCCCACCGATAGCTGTAACCTGACTGCACTGTCTGTCAATCAAACAGACACGCCCCCAAAAACAGGTCTTCTTGAATCTTCTTTTCTAATGAATGAGGGATTATTTTCAGATGGACCTCCAGAAAACTAATAAGAAGGAGTGACTTTAGCTAACAACACCGAGATAACTGATGCACACATTTTATTGACTTTGTATTTGATGAGAGAAGTTGAATGGGAGTCTATGGAGCTGGAGGCTTTTTGGAGCCGACCTCTAGTGGCACTCGGTAGTATTGCAGTTTAATACACTTCTGCATCGGAACCATTTTACAGACCTGGAAGCTATGAACACTTTTATATTTAATCTGTGATCAGCACCAGTTCTCCTCTCCTTTAGGAGCTGTATGCTTCAGGAAAATATTAAAACCTTCTGTAAAAAGCAGAGCACTTTGTTTGCATACTGAAGAGAGTAATAGGAAGAGATGAAGAAGCAGATGAGCACAGAGTAAGAGGAGGAGGAGAGGAACTGAGAGAAGTTTAAAAGGTCAGACAGAGCTGTAGGGAACAGCTGGCTACTGTGTCAGTGAGAGGAAAGCAAACAGGAGAGGGGAAGATGGAGGGACAGTGTGATGGCTGAGGAGGAGGAGGAAGGTCTCCTCTCCTTATTTCTCTCTGTCTCCCTCTCTATGTAAACAGAGCAGAGCAGTGGATGGAGGAGAATCTGCTCCATGGAGGAATGTCTGGTATGACAGGGGGAGGGGAGACCTGTGTGTGTGTGTGTGTGTGTGTGTGTGGGGGGGGGGGGGGGTCCTGGTTTCTTGATGTGAAGGGTCAGGACCTCAGAGTTCACCACAGTGCCTCTGAACAAAAGTTAAATGAGAGATTTGAGTGTGGGCAGCAGGAGTGGGAGGGGCTAGTGTAAATTGATGAGAGGACACTGGTAACAACCACAGACTGTAGGTAGGTAGGTAGTTACTTTATTAATCCCCAAGGGGAAATTTTTTTCGCTACAGCAGCATACAGGAAGCAATAAGATAATAATAAAATAATAAAAAGCAATAAAATAGCAGTAAAAAAATATTAAATATAAAATGCACAGTATATACAATACAGTATATATCTATGTATATTATATACAAACAACCAAGAAACACAGACAACAGTGTTATTGTTGTGTGATGGATTTTGCCAGAGGTGAGTTATTATACTCAGCCTTGTGCTGGTGGATTCTCTCCAGCTGTCTCCTAACCTGGCCAGTCACAGAGGGGGAGGGGGGGGGGGTCAAGGTGTCGATGGAGGAAGAGCCCTTTGAGATTGAGGGCTCTGTGTCTATGCAGCTCACCAGGGGGGCAGAGGGTGGAGGGGAGAGGCAGCAGAGGTGTTTGGGAGGTGTGAGGTGTGGAGGAGACAGATGAGGGTGGTGAACTAAACCTGTTGAAGAAACAGTTTAGCTCATTGGCCCTCTCCAGTTTCCCCCTGGTTGTCTCTCTCTCGTTTTGAAGCCAGTAATCTCCTTCATACCGGTCCACACCTCCCTCACGTTGTTCTGCTGGAGTTTTGCCTCCAGCTTCCTCCTGTAGGAGTCCTTGCACTCTCTCATCTTCTCCTTCAGGTGGCGCTGCACTCTCCTGAGCTCGTCCCTGTCCCCAGATCTGAAGGCTGCTTTCTTCTTATTAAGAAGAACTTTCAGGTCACTGGTGATCCACGGTTTGTTGTTGGGGAAGCAGTGTCCAGTCCGGGATAGTACGGTGGTGTGTTCACAGAACTTAATCTAATCTGTGATACAGTTCATCATGTTATTGATATCCTCCCCATGTGGACCACACAGCACATCCCAGTCCGTGGACTCAAAGCAGTCCTGCAGGGCGTCTTTAGCCTCTTGTGTCCACCTCCTCACAGTCCTGGTGGTTACAGGCTGCCTCTGTACCAGAGGAACATACTTGGGAGTCAGCAGGACCAGGTTGTGATCTGACCTACCAAGGGGGGGGGGGAAGGGTGCAGTCGCAATGTATGCATCAATGGCATTAGCATACAGCAGGTCCAGGTTTTTATTGTTCCGGGTGGGGCAGTTAACATACTGGTACAAAGTTAGCAGTACTTTATCCCTTTGAGATTGAGGGCTCTGTGTCTATGCAGCTCACCAGGGGGGCAGAGGGTGGAGGGGAGAGGCAGCAGAGGTGTTTGGGAGGTGTAAGGTGTGGAGGAGACAGATGAGGGTGGTGAACTAAACCTGTTGAAGAAACAGTTTAGCTCATTGGCCCTCTCCAGTTTTCCCCTGGTTGTCTCTCTCTCGTTTTGAAGCCAGTAATCTCCTTCATACCGGTCCACACCTCCCTCACGTTGTTCTGCTGGAGTTTTGCCTCCAGCTTCCTCCTGTAGGAGTCCTTGCACTCTCTCATCTTCTCCTTCAGGTGGCGCTGCACTCTCCTGAGCTCGTCCCTGTCCCCAGATCTGAAGGCTGCTTTCTGCAGTAGCAATGTATGCATCAATGGCATTAGCATACAGTAGGTCCAGGTTTTTATTGTTCCATGTGGGGCAGTTAACATACTGGTACAAAGTTGGCAGTACTTTATCCAGACTGGTTAAAGTCTCCAGTAACTGCCAAAAATTCACCGGGATGCTTAGTCTGCAGTTTAGCCACAGTGGAGTGGATGGTGTCCACTGCTGCCTCTGCGTCAGCTGATGGAGGAACGTAAACAGCGATAACAATGGCGGACGAGAACTCCCTCGGCAAATAATAAGGGCGCATCCCCACGGCTAGCAGTTCAATGTCCGGGCTACAGAAACGTTCCTTCACACACACGTGGTCGGGATTGCACCACCTCTCGTTCACATAGACTGCAATCCCCTCCACCTTTCTTCTTACCGCTCCGAACAACGTCTCTGTCCGCCCGAACAGTCCTGAAGCCGGGTACGGCCGCGCTGTGGTCCGGGAAATGTGAGTGCAGCCATGTCTCGGTGAAACACATGATGTTGCACTCCCGGTATTCCCTCTGGGTCTTTACCAGCGCGCCGAGCTCGTCCGTCTTGTTGGCCAACGACCTCACGTTCCCCATCAAAATCGCTGGTACCGCTGGTTTATATCTCATCCTCTTCGCCTTCAGTTTAGCTCCAGCTCTGCAACCCCGACGTCTTCTCCGAAGTTCGTCCAGGATTTCAGGCCTCGCTCCGGGCAGCAGCAGTAGAGGCCTACTCAGCACGATCAGCTGATCACGAGAGTAAACAATGCCCCTAATCCGCTGTGCGTAGCTCTCCGTTACAAAGAAGGAAAAAAGTAGAAGAGCCACCAGAAAAGTGGAAAAGTTACGGTCCATTGTCTGACCGTCACTTAACACATGTGAAGAAAAAAAAAAAAAACAACTCCGAAGAGAGGAGAAAGAAAGAAAAATACTTAAAACAAAACACACTCGGGGGAGCTGCTGTAACAGGCTGCTGCTAGCACGGCGCCATCTTATACATCTTATACATCTTATACATCTTATACATCTTATACATCTTATACATCTCATACATCTTATACATCTTATACATCTTATACATCTTATGTATTTAAAAGTGTTCATAGCTTCCAGGTCTGTAAAATGGTTCCGATGCAGAAGTGTCTTAAGCTGCAATACCACTGAGTGCCACTAGAGGTCAGCTCCAAAAAGCCTCCGGCTCCATAGACTTCCATTCAACTTCTCTCATCAAATCCAAAGTGAATAAAATGTGTCCATCAGTTATCTCGGTGTTGTTAGCTGAAGTCACTTCTTCTTATTAGTTTTCTGGAGGTCCATCTGAAAATAATCCCTCATTCATTGGAAAATAAACTTCAAAAAGACCTGTTTTTGTGGGTGCGTGTCTGTTTGATTGACAGGCCTGTGGTGCAGTCAGGTTACTTACAGTCCAGCATCGATCCATCAAAGTCCGGTCTGCTTCAGTCAGCAGAGGTCCAATAAATCCAGACCAGTAAAGTATTCAGTCCAGAACATCGTTGCATCCAGAATACACTCGATCCGCTGCTGCATTGTTTGAAACTTCCCGGCAGGCCTTCTTAATTTTCTGCACAGTTAGCAGTAAAGTCAGATAGCGTCTCTACGCTGCCGGTGTGATTGACATCTAAGTGAGCCAATAGGAGCTTCCATATCCTGCCCTCAGCCTACAACAGCCAATCAGAGTCTGTACCGAGCTGAGGTGTCAGATCCAGCAGATCAGAAATCACGTTAGCGATGATTGATGCTTTGTATAGCCAATGAGACTCTGAGTACGAGTATATTTGGCTTCAGTGGGCGGGGCTTATACCAGAGAGAAAGAGTATCTTGTTGTTGTGAAGACTCTTAATATAAACATTCATATTTTTATTAATTCTCTATGTTAGAGGGTCCCTGGTACAATTTATAGAATCAGTTTTTCTGTGATTCTGTTCCATATCCAAGAATAACTGCTTCTGTAACTGAAATATCCCGAAAAGAATCGATATCGAATCGAATCGGGACCTTGTGAATCGGGGAAATCAGTGTCGATACCCAGCCCTAACATCCACAGATGAATGTCAGGCTTCAGCTGGAGATGTGAGGCTGGTAGGAACAGATGCAGACGCACACACGCACGCACGCACACACACACACACACGCACACACACACACACACACACACACACACACACACACACACACACACACACTGTAGCAGCAGGCAGATGCATGGCCATACAGGGTTTTGATTACACACCTTCCAGGATTGACAGATGGAAGAGGAAGTGCTTAAGGCTTGGTTTAGATTAAAGATCAGAGAGCTGAGAGATGATATCCGATCGTGACCTCCTTTAAATCTAATCGGTGACCTTTCACACTGTTCGCCAAAGGAGCTGCAGCATGTTTGTCCGTGGGGGTTTCGTCATGGTGGGCGGAGTTAACTTTGAACAGACCCAGGCTGACTGCTGTCCCTGTTTACCGTGTTTATACCACACTATGCTAAGCTAAGCTAACGCGCTGCCGGCAGCAGTGGTATCAGTTGTCTTATTTAACTGTTGGCAGGAAACTTAGTTCTCAATATGTGGAGCGAAAAGCTTGAGAGCTGTTGGTGTGGAACAGAGTAGCTGTTACAGAGATGTGATTTATTACCTGCGTCCTCCTCTGAGGTGTTTACTGTCTACGTGCTGTCATTAAAAACCACAGACTGAATATAAAAGTGTTCGTAGCTTCCGGCTCTGTAAAATGGTTCCGATGCAGAAGTGTATTAAGCTACAATACCACTGAGTGCCACTAGAGGTCGGCTCCAAAAAGCCTCCAGCTCCATAGACTCCCATTCAACTTCTCTCATCAAATACAAAGTCAATAAAATGTGTCCATCAGTTATCTCGGTGTTGTTAGCTTTAATTACACGTAAACTTCACCTCTCTCCTCCCGCAGCCATCGAGACGGAGAGTACGAGTTCAGGGGAGGACCTGCTCGTCCCCAGCCCCCACTCACCCCCCCCTCCACCTCGCATCTACAAACCCTGCTTCGTGTGCCAAGACAAATCTTCAGGATACCACTACGGAGTCAGCGCCTGCGAAGGCTGCAAGGTAGACAGCTTTAAACAAACACAACAAGCACACACACACACACACACACACACACACACACACACACACACACACACACCACAGGGCATAACTGGAACACACCTGGACAGATTTAGGCTGCAGCTCAAACACCTGAATGAACATAACACCAGAGAGCGTGAGGCTGCTCCACATTTGCATAGTGTGTCATGGAAGAGGTCACGACCTTTATTCACCCCGAGGATCTGTAAACCTCTTTGCTGCATGTAATCCTAATCCTAAAACTCCGGTTCTGTTGGACCGCGTACTGACCCGGCTGCACTGTTCAGGATTACACTTTAACATTCACAGCAGTTGTACATTGTGTGGTTTTGGGTCTACTTTTCCTCGTACCTCCCGTTTTCAGTGCAGCTCGAACAGAAACCACATCGTTCAGCGCACACTTCTGTTCCTCCCGCTGCTGTATTTTCACCCACTGACTCTGGTTTCTGTCCGTCAGGGTTTCTTTCGGAGGAGCATCCAGAAGAACATGGTGTACACGTGTCACCGGGACAAAGTCTGCGTCATAAACAAGGTGACGAGGAACCGCTGTCAGTCCTGTCGACTGCAGAAGTGTCTGGACGTGGGAATGTCCAAAGAGTGTGAGTACTTCTGTCCTGTGGAGGAGGAGAGCTTCAGGAGATTAAAAACATTGATGTGTGAAGGTGGATTCATGTAGGAATAAAGCAGAGATGCCTCCAGCTCCAGTGAGGGGTTTGAATCTTGATGTTTGTCTCCCTCTGCTGGTCTCTCACAGTTAACACATGACCCAGAAACACCTGCAGCCATTTGCTGCCTCAAATCTTTAAAGGGCGCCCGAGTGCATCTTCTCGTTAGGTCCTCCATCTCTGGTGACCGCAGCACCAAATCACTGCCCGTCTGAACATGTAATGTCCTCAGTGATTGGACAGGAAGTGGATTACAGCTCATGTGGTGTCACTTGTTTTGATCTCTCACCTACAGTTGTGTTTACACACACTCATCATGGATATGAAGAGGGCCACAACGACATCCTTCACAGGAAAAAAAATACAATTTGGTGGTCAAATTTGAATTAATTTGGAGTTTTCAGAAATCAACACAGCATCATAATAACACATACAGTGTCAAAAATATACAAACACTTCCTTAGATTATTAACTTAGTGGGTTTAACTTGTCATGGCCTCTTAATTTCCTGTTGGTGACTGCAGCTGGTAGCTTCTCTGACAAGATTGTAGATTCACACAACTCAGTTGAAACACCTGAAGATGAGAATCTGGAACTCAGTGTTGACAGTCTGACTCTGGGGAACGAATTCATGGTGACACAAAGAAAACCCAGCTGGAGTCTCCTGAACCTGATGCGCCTTCTTCGGTCTTCGGACGGTGAAGCTCCGCCCCCTCTTGAAACGTGGACCGTCACTCAGAAACACCTCGTCGCTTCATCACCGTAGACTTTCTGAAGCATTTCGAGGGTCTCTGTTGACTGTTTCCAGAGTTTGACACTAAATCTGATGTGCAGTCTCTTGGAATACTTGTTAATGAAAGTTGTAGTTTCCTCCGGCTCCGTGGGCGTCAACGTCTCTGACCTTCTCCATTTACACAAAAGTCCATTAAAAAGTCTTAAAGTCGTCCTGTTCTGTATCACCACCACCTGCAGAGAGGGAAGCCTCCCTCCGTCTGATTTCAGATGTTAAATGTTTGAAACTTCTGAGGTTAACTGTCTGATCTGGATTTCAACCGGCAGTGGTGAGAAACGACCGAACCAAGAAGAAGAAGGAGGACAAGAGGCCGGCGGACACGGAGATCTACGTCCTGTCAGCGGACACGGAGCAGATGATCGAACGAGTCCGCCGGGCCCATCAGGACACGTTCCCCTCCCTGGGTCAGCTGGGAAAATACACCACGGTACGCACACCGACATACGTCCTGACACACCAGCAAAATCCAAATGGAAATAACTCCCAAATGAAAACAAAGTCCGGCCGATTCTTGAGCTCTCCTGTGTTTTCCCTCCAACCTGCAGAACAACAGCTCCGAGCACCGCGTCCCCCTGGACGTCAACCTGTGGGACAAGTTCAGCGAACTGTCCACCAAATGCATCATCAAGACGGTGGAGTTTGCCAAGCAGCTGCCCGGCTTCACGACGCTGACCATCGCCGATCAGATCACGCTGCTGAAAGCCGCCTGCCTCGACATTCTGGTGAGTTCAAACCAGTTCCGTTCAAATGAAAGACAAACCTCCTTTTAAATAAGCGTTCGCTCCAGGAAATCACCATATCACGGTCGCAATAATTAATGCAAACTCCTGCAATATTTGTGGGAGTTTCACGCAATTTTCACGCGATTATTCCTCAAAAAATTTCATCATCTGAATCTGTGCTGAAACTATTGAAACATAAAGTAAATCTTTTCAGACAAAAATGACTTTATTACTAAAAAATAATTCCAACCAGAAAGTCTCTGTTTTCATCACCAAATAAAACTGTTCACCGGAGGAACAAGAGGAGAAACAGGAAGTGACGGGGTTTGTGGGAAATGTGGTCTTCACATTAAAATGATGTGATTAAATGTTTCTGATCAGAGGAAGTGATTCCATATTACTGGATGTTAAATGAGTTTTCTCCACACATCCAGTTGTCAGAGACGTCTCTTTGTTTGTTTCATCCAGCAGGTCTATGTGTTGAATGAACATGAATTAAACAGCATCTAAAGCTCTTATTTTGACAGCTGATGTAGTCCTTGTTACTATATTCCAGTCACAGACGGTCTGTTCTGGAAACATACGCAGCTTTTAGGACCTTGTAGGAACTTTGAGCCTCACGGTTCTCTAAGTTTAATAAATAAATAAAAAATATTAGAACTAAAATATTTCGGTGATGTGCAGCATGATTATTATCACAGGAAGTGATTACAGACTTATTCATTTATCAAGTAATGATAAAAAGAAATCAGACTTCTTTTTTTTCTAATTCCTGCATTTTTGCACAAAAAACTGCCTTAAAACTGGGGACGTCCACATTTTAGAAAAAAAATCCGCCGCCAAGTCAAACATTATTGATGGAAACAATCAGCAAAAAACTGTGAAATCCTGGAGGCACTGAATAATTATTCTGAAGCTTCTTTTGTCCACTTCCTCCTCTCGGACCAGATTCTGAGGATCTGCACCCGCTACACTCCAGACCAGGACACCATGACCTTCTCCGACGGCCTGACCCTGAACCGCACCCAGATGCACAACGCCGGGTTCGGACCCCTCACCGACCTCGTGTTCTCCTTCGCCAACCAGCTGCTGCCGCTGGAAATGGACGACGCTGAGACGGGGTTACTGAGCGCCATCTGCCTGCTCTGTGGAGGTACTGCACTCGGTGACCGAGGACCGGCAGTTTAAGGAGAAAGTGTCCCGCTGTGTTTGTAGCGCGTATATATTCCTGATGTGTGTTTTTGTTGTGTGTCTGTGTGCAGACCGGCAGGATCTGGAGGAGTCGGAGAAGGTGGATGTTCTTCAGGAGCCGATGCTCGAAGCCTTGAAGGTTTGGCGTCTGATTATTACCGGAGTATTACCTACGCAGTCTCACTTTTATTTTTGTCAACTCGGTTCATAAAAAAAGACCAAATTGAACTGAGGCTGACTCGGCGTGTTACTGGCTGAGGAGAGTGGCGTTGTGGGTAATCTGGGGCGGCGGCAGGGGGGGGGTTCTTGTTGTGGGCAGTGAACGACTGAAACGTTAGCATCAGTTCATGCAGCGATCAGTGCTTCAATTAGTCCACTAACACATCGGAGTCTTTCATGTTAGTGGAGTCGTGTTGTTTCAGATCACACTAACAGGAAATGACCTCATCATGTGAACACATCAGCCTCCAGAACATCTGCAGCTTTAATTATTTTACCCAGAAATCAACGTGTTTTTGTGTCCTCTGTTGAACACTCAACAAACACACTGATTCTTCTGTCCAGCAGCAGCAGCTGAAAAAAAAAATAATTTGTGTTTAGGAACAGCTGCAGCTTCTTCAGATGCTTTTAATTTGAAAATCCTTTACGTCGGTAGTCCCGCCCCCTTCCTCTAAGGAGCCAAGATGGCGACCGTTTAGGGTGAAAAGTATCCAGAGTTTCATACTTCTTTTTTAGGAGCGTTCTGAGTGCTTCATCCTGGTACTTGTAGTGTTCGGATGTTAGTGTTAGTACACAAGTAGAACATCTGGAACACAAGTACAACATCTGGAACACAGCAGCAGTCTCTGGAATCAGCGTCCACATACGTTTCAGGAGAACTTCTACATTTTACAGCTCACGACGACGTTTGTGTGTTTCCGGGATGTAACACGGTGTTAACAATTTCTCTTAATACAGTTTAGATTATTTATACTGTATACTATTTACTGGTGTCCTCTAAAAAATATATATTCCAATATTTAATTGAAAATCATAAAAGAGTTTTTGCTTGAACTAACGAGGAGAACATTCAGCCCTGAAACCGAAGACGTGTCGACCTTCCTGCCCTGCAGCTTTAGAAACGGAGGCTTTAATGAAGTGCCGTTTGGTGCACCGGAGGACTCGGAGCAGCTGGACTGTGTTGGACTGAGTCCAAATAAACGGTGTGTTCACGGTGATGAAGGACAACGTCTCCCAGTGGGTTTTAATAGCTCAGCAACACCGGAGGCCTGCAGCACAGAGGAGGGAGGCTGCTTATTATCTGTATTTATTCAGACCGTGAGAGAAGAAGTCATCAAGCCCTCTCATTAAATCGCAGTTATTATTAATAGAAACACGTATTTATCTACGGGACAAAAGTGCAATAATCATAAAACAGATGAAGACGGTTCAGGTGGGATTGATGCTCTTCTCCTCTCATCATGTGTGCAGATCTACGTGAGGAGGAGGAGGCCTGAGAAACCCTGCATGTTCCCCAAGATCCTGATGAAGATTACTGACCTCAGGAGCATCAGTGTGAAGGGTGAGACACACACACACACACACACACACACACACACACACACACACACACACACACACACACACTTAAAATAGTGGCCATAAGCTCATATTGGAGACACAGTTGGGGACAGAAACATGAACGAAGGGCAGATGTCTTCAGTGTTTGATGCTCCTTTTAATTTGTTTTTATCTTTTTATATTTAGAAGAAGTATAACGAGCTCTAATCAGGCTGAGAAATTACAAATGTCCCTTTGGCCCTATATTAATCTACTTTTTTATGTGTTTAAATTTTTTTTGTAAATAATTTTTTCTGGCTGTTAATGCAAAATCAACACTAGTTCTTCTGTGAAGTCTTGATGAAGTTCATGTGATGTCAATTTCTTCATACAATAATTTGTACATATAAACTGTCAATACAATAATGACATCAGCTGTTTTTATTTTTCTTTGCTGTCTTGTTTTATCGCTGTTAATCATAATGAAACACCAGATTTAGCTTCCTGAGTCAAGTTGCGGTCTTTTATTGTGAAATTCTTATGCAGTAAGTGCTGAGTTTTACTGAGAAAATTAATGAAAACGGAAAATTCGAAGCAACACATTATCGCTCAGTGTTTTCATTAAGAAATGATCTTTTTATGTTGGTGTCTGCCACGAGTTATTATTATTATTATTAATATTATTTATATTATTATTATTAAAGAATTGTGGTATAATTTATTTTTCTAAAGGGAGAAACACTTTTTGAGGATGTTGAGTAAGTTCCACTAATAAACACATCATGTCCATCTTCAAGTCACACTGGGAGGAATATTTGAATATTAAGAATAATACCTAATAATAACAATAGATTTAGTCCAATCTGATTGGCCTGTGAGACTGTTTCCGAGTCCCACTGTCCTGACCTGTCTCTCTCTGCACCGCCGTCTCCCAGGAGCAGAGCGAGTGATCACGCTGAAGATGGAGATCCCCGGCTCGATGCCTCCTCTCATCCAGGAGATGCTGGAGAACTCGGAGGGCCTGGAGGGGCAGGGGGCGGGGGGAGGGACAGGAGGGGGGAAGGGACGAGGAGGAGGCAGGGAGGAGGAAGAAACAGAGCTGGGAAGCTGCCATCTGAGTCCGTCGCCCACATCCCTCCCCTCTCGCAGCCCAAGCCCCGCCCCATGCTCCTCCCCTCTGCCTGAAGCCCCGCCCCCAGGACCGAACAACAGATGAACCGCATGGAGCATGTCTCTGGACTGAACTCTCATCTGTGGAGTCTGACGGCTCCTCCGGGTTTCGTCCACGTGCAGCGACACTGTGAGGACGGATGTGTCTCCAGACATCGTGTCCTAAACATCAGATGCAAAACAAAAGACTGAAGTTCACTCTTTCAGTTTTCTTTCTATAAAAAGCGAATAATATGAAGACTGTAAATAAGTGATGACGAAGGTGGACAGAGTGATGAAGAGGATTCACACTGGTGTACAGGATGCAGAATCAGTACGTGTAAATTAGTGTAAATATGAAGAGGCGGGGCTTAAAGCTGAAACTGAACAGACTGAGAAGTTATTTTCCTAAATGTACATGTGTATATACTATATCTCCCTAATGCAGCTGTCCATGCTGTTTACACACACACACACACA
Source organism: Embiotoca jacksoni (assembly GCF_022577435.1). Lineage (NCBI taxonomy): Eukaryota > Metazoa > Chordata > Actinopteri > Embiotocidae > Embiotoca > Embiotoca jacksoni. Next base: position 322,168 of record NW_027185432.1, read on the forward strand.
CACACACACACACACACACACACACACACACACACGATTCCTCGAGCTTCCTTCTCTTGAACCCGCGTCGTCGCCATGGAGACTTGATGTATTTCTTGAGCGTTTTGTTGCATCATCATCTGATTTGTGTTCGTGTTGTTTTCAGATGCAGCAACTCAAAAGTCGCTTTAACAAACTTATGGAATCATTTTTTTTATAAATAATAACACGTCCACCCGTCGGTGGACATTTTCAACCAAAGCAGAGCGTCGGGTTCATGGAGGTCATATGACAGCCCCGCCTCCCGTCTAGATGTGCAGGTGATCTTTGGTTTCTATAGTCTGCACCTCTTCGGTCTGTGCCACTGCCTCACTACCACCTCACAAATGTGTTCTCAGTGGTGTCCACCTCCGTGTGTGATGAGCTAAAACTCACTGGAACAATAAAAACAGGGAGTTCAATAAAGAAGCGTGATGTTTTTTACGTGCTCTTCGGTAAGCTGTGGTGTTCCCCCAGTCAGGAAGGAAGGGAAACATAAACACCTATTTTCTAATCCACATTATGTTTGTCGGGATAATGTCCACGCTGTGAGGACTCAGGATGTCCCCGTCACATTCCTAAACGAGTGTGTCGCTGATCTCGGATGTTTGTGTTCTACTGAGACCCCCAGAGCGTGAAATAGACACGCAGGTCCAACTACGGCAAAACGTGAATCCGCCACGCCTTGGTCTGTCTCGGCGTGAAAGTTACACGTTTTCCTGCAGTGGACGAAAATGAAACCGACTGCGTGCGTAGAGCCGTCTGATTTACAGGAAAACGAAACTTGGTGCTTGTAGCAGTCTCCTGCTTCTCCCCATTACTCTCATCGGGTGTCTCTGTGTGTGTGTCTGTGTGTGTGTGTGTGTCTGTGTGTGTGTGTGTGTGTGTGTGTGTGTGTTGGTCTTGGGGCTGTGGGTGTCGACTCTCCGTTCCAGCACCAGAACCCCCCGTCACTCAAATGTTTCATCCTCTATTTGCTAATTTGCATGATAATTACTATAAACAATACAGATGAATAAATACTAATTTAATTAAGTGAACAAAGCAAAGAAAATACATAATTTCGCCAAGAAAATACATAATTTCGCCAAGAACAAAAACCCGAAATAAAATGAAGAAACAGGATTCAGAAAAGAAAAAGCCAAACTTCCTGTTTAATTTGACTGCTTTTCATTACTCTACATATTTGTTCAAACAAAACACACTGACAACACTTTAATATACTTAGAAGAGATATGAAAAGTAAAACTGGAAAGCACAACTTCTGCACCGTGTTTTCAGTTATTAAGGCTGATTACACCAATAATACAGTTTGTTGTATTGGGTATGGAAATAATTTTTCTCACTGTCAATTCACATTTCATAAGCAACGGTTTGTTGAAAGGCAATTTATACTTCAGTACCTACAAGCCTTCATTTTTCTGGTCCAAAATCAAAGACTGACAGATTTAAACTGCTGGATTAATTTAACAAGTTATAATTTCAAGCTCATGACTGACTGGTTCTAATCACCGTGTCTCATTGAGCTCCAGTTGGCTTTTCAAATACTATTCGTCGGCCTGCTGCTGACCCCCGTGACCCCACATCAGAGGGTCAGTGCGTCTGTATGACTTATAATTGAAGCCCTGATACTGACAGTGTGAAGGCCAATTAAAATGAAAATATGTATTCAGCAGTCCACTGCAAACATCTAACATACAGTATTTACCGTAAAGCCTGCGGTGGGTGGGAAGCGCTAAACCTCGAGGCGGCCAACACATCGCAGTAACATTTTCTGGGTTTATGTATAAAATTACAAAGAAAGAGGAAGTTAAAGGAAGCTGCAAAAAAGATCCTGTTTTTCACATTCATCTGCTCAACAGTCAGATTGATTGGCTTACGATACCAAAACTAGCTCGGCTACGTGGTTCTATGGCATTATTTAAAGTTGTACGAGTCTCACTTGTTTGCAGCTGCCCAACGGGAGCAAAGAGTCGTCCTCATTGTAGACTTTTAATCTCACAACTGGCTGTTCACAAAGTCACATTTTGTCACTGTTGCCTGTCAACCGACAATGACAGCAGTGTCTACTTGGAATTCGTAAAACCTTCGTTTTATTTAAAAACCACACATTCTGGCTGATTTATCAGACGTTTTACTGCTTCGAGCTGACTGATTTTGAAATAGAATCTTCTTAACTATGTCCTTGAAATGTCCTGAATTCCCCAAATACAACAAAGTGCAGAACTAAGCTGCGACTGTTAGCCTAAACTAGCCTGCAGGACCAGCTTCTTCACAGGAATTGAAAATAGACAAAGACAACATATCAAATGCTGAAACTGAGAAATTTTTATTGTTTTATTACAAAATATGTGCTTATTTTGAATTGCAAAAAATGCAAAAGTTGGGACAGGGGCAACAAAAGTTGTGAATTGCTAAAAAAAAAAAAAAAAACACCTAGTGGAACATCTCACATCTAATTGTGTTACTCGGCAACAGATCAGTAACATGATTGGATGTAAAAAGATCATTTGAGAGAGGCAGAGTCTCTCAGCAGTGAAGATGGGGAGAGGTTCACCACTCTGTGAAAGACTGTGTGGGAAAATAGTGCAACAATCTAAGAATAATGTTCCTCAATGTAAAATTATAAAGAATTAGTGGATTTCATCGTCTACGGTTCATAATATCATTAAAAGATTCAGAGAATCTGGAGAAATCTCTGAAAAATAATATTTGATGGTGGTGATCTTCAGGCCCTCAGGCAGCACTGCATTAAAAGCAGACTCTATTCTGCACAAAAAACAAATGTATTCCCCACATTTCTGTACTTGTTCCGATGCTTACCAATATTCTTGCCAAAGTCTTTTTTCCGGTCTATTGATATGATTATTTAAAACTTTATCTGGGCAGGTAAGTTGCCAGGAGTGAGCAAGGTCTTTTTCCAATGCCCAAGGGACATAGGTGGCCTGGCTCTTCCTGAATTAACTTTTTATTATTGGGCAACTAACATTCAAAAGATATAATTTTGGATTAATGCCCCTGAGACTGATTGGTGCATCTTGGAGGCTCAATTATGCTATTCATCTTCTCTTCCTGCATTAGTATACTCATCTCTCCCGATAAAACTGTCCAGCTACTCTTCTAACCCGATTGTCCTCGCTACTCTTAGAATTTGGATGCAATTTCGTCTTCACTTTAAATTTCTAACAGCTTCTTCTCTGGGTCCGATCAGTATTAATCATCTATTACCACCTTCTGTAGTGGATAAAACCTTCTCACAGTGGAAAAGAAGAGGACTGAAGTGTTTCAGGGATCTTTATGATGATGACCACCTCTCTAGCTTCAACTCTCTTTATAAGAGACATGACCTGGACCGTTCAAATCTCTTCAGATACTTTCAGGTCCGCCACTTTGTAATGGAACACTTCCCGTCATACCCTATATACCCCATGCAAAACATTTTGGGAAAGCCTACTGGACACGCATCCAACTCAGAAGGGACTGATCTCTAAAGTTTACAACCAGATCATAACTACAATGGACACCTTTTCTACAATCAAAACCAAGTGGGAAAGTGAGTTGAATATGAACCTGCACTGAAGAGGGTGAACACATCTGCGTCCTGTGCCAGACTTGGTCTTATTCAGTTCAAAGTGGTCCATAGGATGCACTTTAGTAACAGCTGACTAGCTAAAATGTTCCCAGGCCATGATGCAGGATGTAACCGTTGTGATTATCCTCAAGCAGATTTACTACACATGTTTTGGACGTGTCCTAAACTTGGACATTTTTGGTGCTATGTTTTTAATACTTTAACTATAGTTTTAGGGATCAAGGTACAACCGTGCCCTCTTCTGGTAATCTTTGGAATCCCAGTCAAACCCATCCCATATGGTACCAAAGAGAACAATATTATTACCTTTACCACTCTTCTGGCGCGTCGTAGATTACTTCTTGCTTGGAAGTCTCCAGGTTCACCATCTCAGTCTGCCTGGCTTAAGGATGTGATGTTTTTCTTGAGTCTTGAAAAAATTAAATACGCACTTAGAGGCTGTAATGACCATTTCACTAAGAAATGGTAACCTTTCATTTCATATTTTCAAAATCTGTCAGTGTTGCCCACTGAATGAGACACGTCTGGTAATTTGTACTGATCTGTCTGGTCCTCTGTCCTTCCCTTATCTGTCTGATTAACTGTAACCAAACTTAACTACTTAACTATAGTTTTACAATACTGTACTACACAAACTCTGTGTGAACGAACGTGAAGGCCATGTGGGTGGGTGGGTCTGTGGGTGGGAGTTTTTGATTCATTATTATTATTATTATTGTTTTTTACTCTTTTATTTGTTTCTATCTTATTTTATTTACTTATTTACTCTTGTTTGTTTTACTTTCCTGTTCTTTTCTATTGTAAACTGATTAACACATACACAAAAAATGAAAATACTTGCTCTTTGATCCTAGTATGTCATACTTTGCACTCTCATCAATCAAGTATATTAAAAAAAAAGAAAAAAAAGAAGAGGTGATGCAACACAGGACAGAACAACTTCAACTGCAAAACAAGTTGGGTTAGAATTGTGTGGAAAGTTTATATTTGTAAAACAACGGTTTCAGTAATCCAGTTGAGCTGAATGAGAGCAACAACCAGTGGCTCTGTGGTTTCCAAGAAGAGCCAGGGTTGGTGTGATGTGACATGTTAACCTCCAAATTCAGCTTCAGTTGCTTTATACATGCCCAGTATATGTGAGAGAAGCAGGAAGTCACTGTGCTGTGCTGCTTCTCCGTGTCACCGGCTCTCTTCAGGATGTTGAAGCTTCTACCGGCACCGTTATTACGTGAGTAACGTGTGCGTTGTTGTGTGTGTGAGACGAAGTCTTGGAGAAATTGGTCATTTGAAATTCTACCACTTGCAGGTGATTTCCTTGCAATTATTTATTTCTAATAATCTGGAAATCTTTGGAACTCCTTCAGCCAAATCAAAAAAGAGTTCTTTAGATTATAAAGTGATGACTCCACACACTTCAACAGCAGACCGTCCAGGTTTAAAGAGGAGAGGCCTCCCTGTCACTCCCTCACAAGGTTATAACTTTATAACTAATGTTAAATTCATGTGTCGTTGGTTTGAGCATATCACCTTCATTACTTGGCCCTGTTTTAAAGAGGTTTAAATGTTTGCTTGTTGAAATATGTTTAAAAAAAAATCAATACCTGCCATTCGATTTCTAGATTTTTTTTTTTTTACACGACCGTAGATTTACAAATCAGCTCATTTGTTAAGAATGGTGGTTATCCGTTTTTATAAATGTATTCTTCATACAAACCTTGATACAATCAGCATAATCCTCTCATAATGTGTTTAGAAATCATTTTCATCATTATCAGGTTCATCTGATTGAGCTGTAGTCTTCACTTTTTGTCTGTACTGTGTGAAACAGGAACTAGCAGCCAGAGCTTGACTTTTCATGACAGTTTTATATGAGAATAAATTGGGGTCACACTTTATAATACAGCCTGCGATGTACAGTGTCTTTGTGTTGTATGAATGCAACTTGAGAGGAGGAAAAAATTGAAGTGATTTAACTCTAAAAAGCCTCATATTATAACACGGTTTACAGTCTATATATATATATATATATATATATATATATACAATATATACAGTATATGTACAACCCTGTTTCCAAAAAAGTTGGGTTAACATGTCACATCACACCAACCCTGACTCTTCTTGGAAACCACAGAGCCACTGGTTGTTGCTCTCATTCAGCTCAACTGGATTACTGAAACCGTTTTTTTACAAATATAAACTTTCCACACAATTCTAACCCAACTTGTTTTGCAGTTGAAGTTGTTCTGTCCTGTGTTGCATCACCTCTTCTTTTAACAGCACTCTGTAAACATTGGGGAACAGAACCAGTTTCTGGAGTTGGGATAATGTGTAAAATGTAAATAAAAACAGAATGAGAAGATTTGCAAATCCCATAAACCAATATATAATTAAAAATAGACCAAGGACAGCATATCAACTGTTGAAACAATGAAATGTTATTGTTTTATGAAAAATATCTGCTCATTTTGAATTGATTGTGGCAACACGTCTCACACGTCTTTTTATTTTTCTCCAGTAGTCTTTTCTGTCTTGACCTTCTCTTCACCTGCTGCAGGTCAGTCCGTTCTATGATGTGATTCATTCCTGTGGTGTTCTTTGAAGGTTTTAAGTGAATATTAACAGTTTGTTTTGCTTTGACTTGGCTGATAGCAGGTCAGATCAGACTAGTTGGATCTGGGTCGACTCGCTGCTCTGGAAGAGTTGAAATCTATTACAGAGGTTCCTGGGGAACAGTCTGTGATGACGGCTGGGACCTGAAGGATGCTCAGGTGGTCTGCAGACAGCTGGACTGTGGGACGGCACTGGATGCATCTTCATCCGCTAGCTTTGGTGAAGGAACTGGAAACATCTGGCTTGATGACGTGACCTGTTCAGGACGTGAAAGGTCTCTGACTGAGTGTCAGCACACAGGATTGGGGACACATGACTGTAAACACAGTGAGGACGCTGGTGTCGTCTGTTCAGGTGAGCAAACGTTTACGCAAAATAGTCTGAAAATAATTCAGCTTTTCTGTATTTTTTGTAGCTGCTGTGCAGAGCGGACAACCACGCTGTGCAGCATTCGTCCAGAATTTAAGGCAGAATAAGAAATGTAAAAAAAGTAAATTACACTGTATTGTGAGTTAAGCAAGTCCTTGATCTGCAGTGGAAAGAGCTGTACAGACCTGTGTTTTCTGGCTATTTAGTCAAAAGTTTGAGTTATTCAAAGTCTGTAACTTTCATCTCGATCACACCTTTTCCAAAAGTCGTCTTGACATTGAAGTGCGTTTTAAAATAGTTTGTTTATCTTAAAAAGTAGCATCATTTTCTCAGTTCATAAGGGGAAATGTAATCCTTCAGTTTACCCAAAACACTTTCAAAGTCACTAAATTGGGAGATACGTGGTTTTCACTGGACAGGGAGGGTATAAAAAACTGTCTTCTTAAAACTAACTGAAGCAAGGAAAGGATTGGGGACACACAACTGTAGACAAACGAAAGATTTATTTGATTCGGCTACACTAAGATGTGTTAGCATGTCACCGGAAGACGCCGCTTATATTACACAATGTGCAAAATACTATGACACACACAGACAATTATACATCGTACAGTAGCAGTCAAAAGTTTGGCCACACCTACATTGTCCTTCTTCGTGTTATTTTCTACAGAAGTGAAGACATCTAAACCGTGAAATAAAACTTTTCATCCTTCTGCTTCCGGGTCAAACAGCCCTCACAGTGCTGGAGGTGTGTTGTCCCACTCTGTTCAAACTGCATGTGACGGTGCATCACTGCAGAATGTGAAGTAGCCGTGCTGGTTGAGTCAAATCAAGTCATTGTGATTTATAAAACACATTTAAACACAACATGGTGACCAAAATTTTCATCAGCAAGTTTTTACACTTGAGGATTTTTATTTTTATTTATCTGAAATGTTGCGGACTCACTGACATTTAACGCGTTAAAATAAAGATGGAAAGTTGTTTTTCTTTTAATAGTTGAGCACTGCTTTCCACAGTGTGGATTACTGTAGTCAGTCAATAGAGCTGTTGTTGCCTATCAACACCACCTCAGTACAACACGGCTGCTCATCTCAAACACATCAGGAAGTGATCTAACTTCTAATGCTGGTTGTACCGGTGTCAATTTCAAATGAGGGTTTCAACTCGAGCTTTCAGCTCCCAAATAAGGGACTCCACCAGACTGCATTTTCCTGGTAAAAACTACAGTTTCTAATCCTTATTTACGTGACGAAATTATCCAGTTAAAAGTGTCAAGAAATTAAGATATCACGGACGAGAGAGAAAAGAAATTTAAATTGTGTGCACAAATGACTAAATCCAGGCCACGAGATTTATTAAATCCTGCCCACGAGATAGCATTTCGTGTGCTTTTTAAAATTAATTATTGCGCCCGAGATGAGTTTATATATAGAGAGACAGCACAACAGGTTTTCTCCTCTCAGCATGAAGTGCACTGCACCTGCTTCAATTATCAGTTGACCCTCTATAAAGTCAATAGCATCCTCAAAGTTAGCATATTACCAACGATATAATCCATAATATCATCGTTATTGCCTTTTACTAACAATCATCCTTCACATCCCTTGTATTACAGCTGGCTAAGACTGTTGTGCTTTCCTCTCTCTGTACAAACTTATCTTGCCCGCACAAATTAATTAAAACGTGCAAATGAATGATTACAACATGGGAACAGAATACTATTTCGTTATGGGGCATAACTAAAAGAAAATTCTCCATGGCCACTCCCAGACTCTATAAGATAAAGAAAGAAATAGAGAATATCTTAACGGCAGTGCCTACTGATGGAGCGATGCCTGTGAGCTTGTTCAGGAAGTCACCTCCAACCTCTCGAGGTTCATGATATTTGCTCTTCATTCCCCAATACTTCTATGTAATCACATCTGCAGGGAGGGATGAGACCAGACGCTGCAGTGTCACTATGTTCTGCTACTGTAACAAACATTTCAAACTTGTGCAATTTATAATTGTGTTATTTTTCAGTGACTCTCCCAAAGCCCAGCATCTCCATCAAGCCGGTTGGTGAGGTCACCTGGGGTCAGACTGTCGGCATCACGTGTTCGATCTCAACTCTGCATTCAGGAGGAACGTTCAACCTGCAGCAGACCTCAGGCTCATTCAGAGAGACCCAGACATCAAGCACCAACTCTGCTGCCTTCAGCATCCTCAGAGTCAGCTTTGATCATGAAGGATTGTACCAGTGTCAATACAGGATTCAGGTTTCAGGTCGAGACTTCAGCTCCCAACTCAGTGACTCGGTCAGAGTCTCTGTCACCGGTGAGGAAAAAAATCATTTCTGATTCTTCAGTTTTTACAGTGCTCATATTCAAAGTGACCAAAGTTTCAAATAATGTGGAAAACGTATGTAAAATGATTTCTTTTGATAGCCCAGACTTCAGACTGCTCTGGTTCCCTTCACAGCATTCCATGTGTTCGTCATACATGAGCAGTAGAACATGTGCCACACAGCTAACAGCATCTCCTTACAAGAAGTGTCTTTGTCGGAGATGCAGATCAAATGTGTGGTTTGTACAGCTCCCGGTGGAGGAGGCTCCACCTGGTGGTGGCACTCGGCACTTTTAATTGAAAATGGTTATGGGTGTTACAGCAAGTACTGCAGTCCCTACAGGGAAAAAACGTAAGTTATTGGAGCAACAGTACGAATCCTACTACTGATACTGGCCCACTTTGATTTTAGTGAGTCACTGAGGAAAATAAGAAGGAAAACTGCAACAGAAATATCATAAATTTAAAGAGGATACTTTCAGCAGTGTTAAAACCCAGTTTGGTAAGATTGGACAGAAAATGGAGAATCGAGAGCAACTGAGTCAGCTGAAAAGGCAAAACATTGACCATGAAAGTTGGACGGTTCATATTCAAAAACTGCACAAGATATAAATATGTCCTTGTAGCTTGGTAAAGATCTAATTCTTCTCTGTTATGAAAAGTTGAATCGAAATCCCAACAAAATGGAGAAGTTACATGGCATTAAAGAGAAGTCAGTATTGGTCGTTACTATAGCGCCACCTGTTGACGTAATTCCACCAAACTTGGTGTTTGCTATGAAACTTTGCCGAATGATTTTAGAACATCTGTAAGGACTATCGGCAGCACATTTTTCATGCCGTTTCTCCATTGCGGAAACATGTGTCACATCCTTTTTCATGAAATTGGGATGAAATAATGACAACAGGGGGTACTATGAATATTATTGGTTTATTGCAGCATTCAAATGTAACATGTACATACATGTTCATTGTGTTATTTTTCAGTGACTCTCCCAAAGCCCAGCATCTCCATCAAGTCGGTTGGTGAGGTCACCTGGGGTCAGACTGTCGGCATCACGTGTTCGATCTCAACTCTGCATTCAGGAGGAACGTTCAACCTGCAGCAGACCTCAGGCTCATTCAGAGAGACCCAGACATCAAGCACCAACTCTGCTGCCTTCAGCATCCTCAGAGTCAGCTTTGATCATGAAGGATTGTACCAGTGTCAATACAGGATTCAGGTTTCAGGTCGAGACTTCAGCTCCCAACTCAGTGACTCGGTCAGAGTCTCTGTCACCGGTGAGGAAAAAAATCATTTCTGATTCTTCAGTTTTTACAGTGCTCATATTCAAAGTGACCAAAGTTTCAAATAACGTGGAAAACGTATGTAAAATGATTTCTTTTGATAGCCCAGACTTCAGACTGCTCTGGTTCCCTTCACAGCATTCCATGTGTTCGTCATACATGAGCAGTAGAACATGTGCCACACAGCTAACAGCATCTCCTTACAAGAAGTGTCTTTGTCGGAGATGCAGATCAAATGTGTGGTTTGTACAGCTCCCGGTGGAGGAGGCTCCACCTGGTGGTGGCACTCGGCACTTTTAATTGAAAATGGTTATGGGTGTTACAGCAAGTACTGCAGTCCCTACAGGGAAAAAACGTAAGTTATTGGAGCAACAGTACGAATCCTACTACTGATACTGGCCCACTTTGATTTTAGTGAGTCACTGAGGAAAATAAGAAGGAAAACTGCAACAGAAATATCATAAATTTAAAGAGGATACTTTCAGCAGTGTTAAAACCCAGTTTGGTAAGATTGGACAGAAAATGGAGAATCGAGAGCAACTGAGTCAGCTGAAAAGGCAAAACATTGACCATGAAAGTTGGACGGTTCATATTCAAAAACTGCACAAGATATAAATATGTCCTTGTAGCTTGGTAAAGATCTAATTCTTCTCTGTTATGAAAAGTTGAATCGAAATCCCAACAAAATGGAGAAGTTACATGGCATTAAAGAGAAGTCAGTATTGGTCGTTACTATAGCGCCACCTGTTGACGTAATTCCACCAAACTTGGTGTTTGCTATGAAACTTTGCCGAATGATTTTAGAACATCTGTAAGGACTATCGGCAGCACATTTTTCATGCCGTTTCTCCATTGCGGAAACATGTGTCACATCCTTTTTCATGAAATTGGGATGAAATAATGACAACAGGGGGTACTATGAATATTATTGGTTTATTGCAGCATTCAAATGTAACATGTTCATTGTGTTATTTTTCAGTGACTCTCCCAAAGCCCAGCATCTCCATCAAGCCGGTTGGTGAGGTCACCTGGGGTCAGACTGTCGGCATCACGTGTTCGATCTCAACTCTGCATTCAGGAGGAACGTTCAACCTGCAGCAGACCTCAGGTTCATTCAGAGAGACCCAGACATCAAGCACCAACTCTGCTGCCTTCAGCATCCTCAGAGTCAGCTTTGATCATGAAGGATTGTACCAGTGTCAATACAGGATTCAGGTTTCAGGTCGAGACTTCAGCTCCCAACTCAGTGACTCGGTCAGAGTCTCTGTCACTGGTGAGGAAAAAAATCATTTTTGATTCTTCAGTTTTTACAGTGCTCATATTCAAAGTGACCAAAGTTTCAAATAACGTGGAAAACGTATGTAAAATGATTTCTTTTGATAGCCCAGACTTCAGACTGCTCTGGTTCCCTTCACAGCATTCCATGTGTTCGTCATACATGAGCAGTAGAACATGTGCCACACAGCTAACAGCATCTCCTTACAAGAAGTGTCTTTGTCGGAGATGCAGATCAAATGTGTGGTTTGTACAGCTCCCGGTGGAGGAGGCTCCACCTGGTGGTGGCACTCGGCACTTTTAATTGAAAATGGTTATGGGTGTTACAGCAAGTACTGCAGTCCCTACAGGGAAAAAAACGTAAGTTATTGGAGCAACAGTACGAATCCTACTACTGATACTGGCCCACTTTGATTTTAGTGAGTCACTGAGGAAAATAAGAAGGAAAACTGCAACAGAAATATCATAAATTTAAAGAGGATACTTTCAGCAGTGTTAAAACCCAGTTTGGTAAGATTGGACAGAAAATGGAGAATCGAGAGCAACTGAGTCAGCTGAAAAGGCAAAACATTGACCATGAAAGTTGGACGGTTCATATTCAAAAACTGCACAAGATATAAATATGTCCTTGTAGCTTGGTAAAGATCTAATTCTTCTCTGTTATGAAAAGTTGGATCGAAATCCCAACAAAATGGAGAAGTTACATGGCATTAAAGAGAAGTCAGTATTGGTCGTTACTATAGCGCCACCTGTTGACGTAATTCCACCAAACTTGGTGTTTGCTATGAAACTTTGCCGAATGATTTTAGAACATCTGTAAGGACTATCGGCAGCACATTTTTCATGCCGTTTCTCCATTGCGGAAACATGTGTCACATCCTTTTTCATGAAATTGGGATGAAATAATGACAACAGGGGGTACTATGAATATTATTGGTTTATTGCAGCATTCAAATGTAACATGTACATACATGTTCATTGTGTTATTTTTCAGTGACTCTCCCAAAGCCCAGCATCTCCATCAAGCCGGTTGGTGAGGTCACCTGGGGTCAGACTGTCGGCATCACGTGTTCGATCTCAACTCTGCATTCAGGAGGAACGTTCAACCTGCAGCGGACCTCAGGCTCATTCAGAGAGACCCAGACATCAAGCACCAACTCTGCTGCCTTCAGCATCCTCAGAGTCAGCTTTGATCATGAAGGATTGTACCAGTGTCAATACAGGATTCAGGTTTCAGGTCGAGACTTCAGTTCCCAACTCAGTGACTCGGTTGGACTCTCTGTCACCGGTGAGAAAAACTTCATTAATCAGTGAATAAATCATCTTTCACTGTGTTTGAACTACGTGAAGATTTGTTTTTCTGGAAGGACCCTTACAGAACAAAAACGCCTGCGGTGTCATCACTTTCCCCTCCGCGAATCGCCACTTTAAGGTGGCGGAGGGGTTTGAGTGGCTCAGTGATCTGGGAACTATGTTATCCGGGGCATCAGCCCCTGGTAGGGTCTCCCAAGGCAAACTGGTCTCAGGTGAGAGCCCAGACAAAGAGCAGTTCACCAATACCCCTGATGAATAGCAGTCTGAGGTCACCTTGCCATGATCAGGGAAACCAGGGTAACCTCCCGGAGCCAGACCCAGGAGGGGAGCTCAACAGCGAGCGTCTGGTGGCCGGGCCTTCGCCCATGGCTCAGCCCGAATAAACAACATGGAGCAGCCACCCTGTAGACCCACCACCAATGCAGTGCAATGTAGACCGGGCGGCGGGCCGGGCCGGGGGCCTGTGGGCTAGCCGATCGCCGGCAGCATAGACTAGCTCTAGGGACGTGGAACATCACCTCGCTAGCAGGAAAGAGCTGGAGCTGGTGCAGGAGGTGGAGCGGTACCGGCTAAATATGGTTGGGCTCACCTCCACGCGCAGCACTGGCTCTGGAACCAATCTCCTGGAGAGGGGCTGGACTCTATCCTTTTCTGGAGTTGCCCAGGGTGAGAGGCGCCGGGCGGGAGTGGGGATACTCACGAGCCTCCGGCTGAGCGCCGATGTGTTGGAGTTCTCCCCAGAGAATGAGAGGGTCGCCTCCAAGCACCTGTGGTTTGCAGGGAGGAAGGCTTTCGGATTAAACTCAAAACGTTCCTTTTTGATAAAGCCTATAGTTAGGGCTGGCTCAGGTAGACCTGAACAACCCTTAGTTATGCTGTTATAGGCCGAGGCTGCTGGGGGACCTCGTTACATGCTGAGCTTCTTTTCTTTCCTCCTACTCTTTAACTGACTCATACCTCACCATATTTTTGTCTCCCATAGTTTTTGCTTATTATCTGTTGTCTCCATTCAGTTCCCTTGCTCGCGTAGTTTCTCTTCTTTCTTTTTCAGATGTCCCGTCATGGAGCTGCATGTCTCTGCCCTGTGATTGTCGTCTCCACCAACAGTTCTTCTCTTGTATCTCTAGCTGTCCTTTTCTCTCTCTGCTCTCCTCTCACCCCAACTGGTCGAGGCAGATGGCCGCCCACCTCTGATCCTGGTTCTGTCGGAGGTTTCTTCCCATTAAGAGGGAGTTTTTCCTTCCCTCTGTTGGAGGTTTTTTTTTTCCCTTAAAGAGGAGTTTTTTCCCTCCCAGCTTATGTGGGAATTGTTGAATTGTTGGGTTTCTCTGTATAATATTGTAAAGTTCTGCTGTAAGGACTTTAATGTGTTAAGTGCCATGAAATAATCTATGTTGTGATTTGGCGCTATATAAATGAAATTGAATTGAATTGAATTGAATTGAATTGAATTGAATTGAATTGAATTGAATTGAATTGAATTGAATTGAATTGAATTGAATTGAATTGAATTGAATTGAATTGAAGACTCTGACTGTTGTTTGTGCTTACGTACCAAATGGAAGTTCGGAGTATCCAGCCTTCTTTGAGTTGGTGGGGAGAGTCCTGGATAGGGCGCCACCTGCCGACTTAATAGTTGTCATAGACTTCAACGCTCATGTGGGCAACGACATAGAAACCTGGCAGGGGGTGATTGGGAGGAACAGCATGCCCGATCTGAAACCGAGTGGTGTTTTGTTACTGGACTTCTGTGCTAGCCACGGTTTGGCCATAACAAACACCATGTTCGAGGATAAGGTGGTTCATTAGTGTACCTGGTACCAGAACACCTTAGGTCAGAGATCAATGATCGACTTTGTAGTCGTATCATCTGGTCTGCGGCCATATGTCTTGAACACTCGGGTGAAGAGAGGAGCAGAGCTGTCAAATGATCACCACCTGGTGGTGAGTTGGATTAGATGGTGGAGGAGTCGGTTGGAAAGGCCTGGCAAGCCCAAACGTGTAGAAAGGGTAAACTGGGAACGTCTGGCAGAGGAACCTGTCCAGGCGGTCTTCAACTCTCACCTCCAGAAGAACTTCTCACACATCCCGAGGGAGGTTGGGGACATGGAATCCGAGTGGACCATGTTCAAAGCCTCTATTGTGGATGCAGCCGCTAGGAGTTGTGGCCAGAAGATCATCGTTGCCTGTCGTCGCGGCAACCCGAGAACTGAAAAAGGAGGCCTTTCGGGCCTGGTTGGCTCAGGGGTCTCCTGAAGCAGCTGAGAGGTACCGGCAGGCCAGAAGGGCTACAGCTGCGGTGGTCGCGGATGCTAGAACTCGGGCATGGGAGGAGTTTAGGGAGGCCATGGAGAAGGACTTTCAGTTGGCCTTAAGGAAGTTCTGGAAAACCATTCGAAGACTCAGGGAGGGAAAGCAGGGACTACCCCAGGCTGTTCTCAGCGGGGGGGGGGGGGGGGACATCGCCAGGTGATGGAAAGAGCACTTTGAGGAACGCCTAAACCCAACCAGCGTGCCCTCTGGAGAGGAGGCAGCATCTGAAGACTTGGGGGGTCGCACCCATATCCCTGGCTGAGGTAGTCAGAAAGCTCCTCTGTGGCAAGGCGCCGGGGTTGGATGAGATCTGCCCTGAGATGCTGAAGGCGCTGGACATTGCTGGGCTGTCTTGGCTAACACGCCTCTTCAATGTCGCATGAGGGCCGGGAACAGTGCCCATGGACTGGCAGACCGGGGTGGTGAACGTCAGGTTCGGGGGTCTCCGGGTCGCATATCTGCTGTTTGCAGATGATGTGGTCCCGTTGGCCTCTGACCTCCAGCACTCACTGGGGCAGTTTGCATACGAGTGTGAAGCGGCAGGGATGAGGGTTGGCACCTCCAAATCTGAGGCCATGGTTGTCTGCCAGAAACCGGTGGATTGCTCCGTCCAAGGTGGGGACGGAGTGCCTGCCTCAAGCAAAGGAGTTTAAGTATCTCGGGATCTTGTTCACAAGTGAGGGGAGGATGGAGCGGGCGATTAGCAGGCGGATCGGTGCAGCTGCAGCAGTACAACAGGCGCTGCACCGGAGCTTGTTGGTAAAAAGGGAGCTGAGCCGGAAAGGGTCGTGACCAAAAGAACGAGGTCGCGGCTACAAGCGGCCGAAATGAGTTTTCTCCGTAGGGTGGCCGGGCTCAGCCTTAGGGATAGGGTAAGGAGTTCTGACATCAGGAGGGAACTTGGAGTTGAGGCGCTACTCCTTCACGTCAAAAGGAGTAGCGGGCATCTGATCAGGGGCATCTGATCCGGATGCCTCCTGGGCGCCTCCCTCCGAAGATTTTCCAGGCACGCCCAACTGACAGGAGACCCCGGGGAAGACCCAGAACACGCTGGAGGGATTATATCTCCCGGCTGGCCTGGGAACGCCTCGAGATCCCCCAGCATGAGCTGGAAAATGTTGTGGGAGCGAGAGAAGTCTGGGTCAGCTTGCTTGGCCTGCTGCCACCGCGACCTGACCCCGGATAAGCAGAAGATGATGGATAGATGGATGGTTTTGAATATTTTCATGGTCCAATGTGTGAAGTCCATGTGAAGACTTTTCCACATATTTTTCCCATCTTGTTATATGTTGCAAAGTATTTGGTGAACAAATGTTTGATACATGTGGAAAACGTAATGAGTTTACATGAAACGCTTTTATGTTTTTTTGTGCTCGAAGCATCAAGATCCTATAGATTTAAAAGTGTACAATGAAGTTCATTTCCAGAGTTTTAAAACCAACCTTGACTTAAACCTTCCAAGGATGGAACGTTCAGTGGACAATTGTCTCCAGCAGCTCTTCTAAAATTAACCCGAACAGAAGGTGTTTCCTTTCTTCGTGACCACAAATCTTCTCCGACCTTAACTCAGAAGTTATTCTGCTGATCAGAGAGGTTTTCAATTTAACTAATCTGATGAACATGCTGTTGTTTCAAATCAGGTTTTTACATCTTGTTTCCAAGACCATTTAAAGACACGCTGCATATTCATAAACTACAAAGGACACTGCTAAATATAGAATGAAGTAAGATTGAAGTGGAGCATCAGGGGACGCTCCTTGTGTGCTGGTTGAGGACAGGACTGAAGGACCTGCCGCGTCACAGGGACACACAGGAAGCTCATCAACGGCTCGGAGTTTTCAGAGTGATTGACAGACGGTGGAAATCTCAGGAATTCAACATGCTTTCTGCTCGATGGATGTCATCACCTGTTTTTCTTTCTGTTTGTGGAGTTCAGACTGTAAATTCTAACACCTGATGTATTTTTAGGTCTTCATTTAGTTTTTCTTACCTCCAGAATGTGTCTTCAGGATCTGTCTCACTTGTTGTGTTTTT
The DNA here is from genome assembly GCF_022577435.1 of Embiotoca jacksoni. Lineage (NCBI taxonomy): Eukaryota > Metazoa > Chordata > Actinopteri > Embiotocidae > Embiotoca > Embiotoca jacksoni. Next base: position 339,310 of record NW_027185432.1, read on the forward strand.
TTCTGCCCCTCCCCCACAGTGAGCCTGCAGCAGCCCTGTCTCTCCCTGATGTCTCCTGACGGACGGCTGCTCCGGGGTCCCGAAGGTGTAGAGGTCACCAGAGGTCACAGCTTCGTCTTCACCTGCTCCGTCGACTCCACCCATCCCCCAGGGGTTTTCTTTCTCGTCTTCTCCGGATCCAACCGCACTGACACCGAGCCGGTGGTCAACCACTCGGCCTCCTTCAGCTTCCCCGCAGCTGAGTACCGACACCAGGGCAACTACAGCTGTGTGTACGAGGTCTCAGGGTCCTCACGGAGGTTCAGGTCTCCTCAGGCAGCTCCGATCACCATCATCATCAAATGTAAGCAGAATTAAAGTATTTTCATCTTTTATGGTGAACAGCAGGAGGACACACTGTCATCAGCGCTGTTGGATTAGTGGCCTGTGTGTGTCGTGTGCACACGTTCATCATAAATCACTAATCTCTATTGATCCTCTATCCTGCATAAATTATAGACTAGGAAACAGGAAGCTGTGCCAATCATAACATTTTTGTCTGTTTTGAACTGAAATCATGTCATTTTCCTGCAGCTTGTTTGGTAAAACATCCGCTCGGCAACATTTCTTGTCTTGGATTTAAGTATTTCACTGACCATCGACATTTTGAGTAAAGCTCCTCGATGTAATTAAGTGATTTATTTTTTGAAAATAGTATCTGAAGGGTATATATATGACTTCTTTTCTCCGTGTCTTTAAGGACATTGGTAATTGAAATGACAGCAGATCTGTATAAGATCTGTACATCGAAGTGATCATCTGACGTTTCTGAAGGATGAACTGATGGACTGTGTTCCTCTCTTAGTGCCTCTGTCGCTGCTGGTCTCCTCCATCGCTGCTCCCCCGCTGCTCCTCCTGCTGGTGGCACTGGTGGGCTGTTGGGTCATCAGGCGGAAGCGGCGCCGAGCCGAGCCGCCCGGAGCCCTCACCCAAGGTCTGCCGCTCACCGGGACACACACCTCGTTACGGGGAAATGTTCCAGAGGTGATTTTTATAGTGATGATACGTTCTGATGTTTGTGTTGCAGTGAATCTCAGGAACCGATGCATGGTCAATAACGAGGAAGAGGAGGAAGAGGAATGTGTGTATGTCAACTGCATGAGGCCGCAGCTAAGCTGGAAGAAAGACATTGATGATGATGATGATGATGATGATGAGAAGAGGGACACAGGTAACGACCGTGAGGAAGAGGAGAGTGATGAAGAGGATAATGTTTACGACAGGGGTGAGGAGATCTATGTTTGTGTGGAAGAAGAAGAAGCCGACGGTTTGTATAACACTTGTGAGAACGTGGAGACGTTTCCTGACGACAGTCCGGACATCTACGGAGAAGTGGAGCAGATTTATCAGAACTTTTAGGTTTCTATCTGCTGTCGAAGGACAACCGGACTGTTCACCTGCTGCCAGACGCGTTTCAGAGTTCACCATGCATATGAAGCCGTCGTGTCGCCCGTTTGTGACGTTCCAGAGTGGAAGTCTCCCCTCTGCTGAAGACACCGTCAGGACACATTTAAGGGTTGATTGTGTTAGATACTATAAATCTGACTCATGTTACTAAACTAAGATGCTGTACAATCTCCTCGCTGCATAGCTGTAATCACAAGTATTTGAAGAATTTTCTAACCATATTTACTTAAATATTTCACCTCTTAAGGATGTAAAAGGCATCAGAGACGACGCGGTTCACACTGAACAGAATTATAGAAAACCTGCAGACCTGATTTTCATTAACTGGGTAGAGCCTTGGAAAAGTAAAACATCCACAAATTATTTTCCACTTTCATTAACATTGTGAGACAGTGAATGACTTGTGTTGGAATCCACATTTGCAGGCAGCAGTAGTCCTATACAGCAGATTCTCAACCTACGAACACAATGTGTTCCGAACAGCTGTTCGTAAGCTGAATTGTTCGTAAGTCGTTATATATTAAATTTCAACCTATAATTGCCATTTGAGGTCATTTAAATGCCATTACTATTCATTACTATTCCCTAAGACTTACCAGAAATAATTAGAGTACATAATAACAACACATAAACATGATTACTGTAACTTACCTTTAGAGCGAAGTTGACCGATTCATACCAAAGGCACGTGCCACATTAGCCATCTTCTCACCGCTGTCCAACTTTTTGATAATGGCAACCTTCGTTTCCATGGTTATTGCCTGGCGTTTCTTACCACTACCACTATCATCACTTGCCTTACGCTTTTTGCCACTACCACTACCACTAGCATTTGCTTTCTTAGGCATGATAAACACGTGAGAAACGGGTGATAAATATATGAGAAACGGTAAAGTATCCAAGATGGTACGAACTAAGATGAACACAACAACGAAGTGAGTGTTGGAGCAATGAACGAAGTGTTGGAGATGAGCCAGTGCTGCTCGGCGTGGGTTGTGGCAGAAAGGGGAATCAGTCGGATGTGGCGCGCTGTACAAAATACGAACTTGCGAACGCAATGCGGCATTTTACGAACATTTATGGACATCCGTCAGCGGTTGTTTGTATCTACGAATGTTCGTAACTCGAATGTTCGTAAGTTGAGAACCCTCTGTATATATATATATATATACACATATATATATGTATATAATGTATATATATACATTTTAAAAATATGCATTTTAAAATTATTGATGTATAATCTTTTATTTGTTTTATTATTACTTTAATGTGTACTTGTAGTGTTTTCATGATTGTCTGTATGTAAACATAAATAATAAAATCTAATCAATCATCAATAAAAGTCAATCAATATGCCACACGCCGATTGGTTGGCCTTGACGTCACTACTCTGCCACCACTGCGCATCACACCGGTCAAATACCCTCAGCATTGAAAGGGAACACCTGCAGCGGAGCGGCGCGTCCGTCTCCACCACGGAGACAAATTACAGCTTTATAATTTGCTGACAAAAATCTTTAGATATTTGGAAAGAGGCAGGTTGGCTGCTCATCGGGAGGGCAGCTGAGGCGTTTGGGAATTTTTGTGTATTATGTTAATAATTTATCAATAGTAGCTGTACACAGTTGTGGGGAATCAGCTCCATCATGTTTGTTAAGTTTACTTAATTCCTGTTTTAAAATATGTTATTTAACCAGACTGTGTTCAAGTCTGTTACTACTTGGCAATATTATACTGAGATTTTACAACCTTTACTTAAATTTGAAAATTTAAGCTACACAAACATTTTCAAATGGCATGATAGATCTTAGATTTGCACGCATTTTGACAATTCTGCACAATATTGATATTCATTCATGTATTCGTTGCTTCAGAGGGTTTGGATGCAGTGAAGAGGGAAAGTTTTCTCCTCCCAGTCAAGAAGGACTCCTGAAGCATTACCGACCGCTGCCGTGCCAACACAGTCTGCATCTGCACCGGTACGTTAACATCCCATAATACAGTCTGTATCTCCACCGGTACGTTAACATCCCATAATACAGTCTGCATCTGCTACGTTAACATCCCATAATACAGTCTGCATCTGCACTGGTACGTTTACTGAAACAATATTGCCAATTTCCAAATTGTATTGTAATAATTAATTAGAGACAGAGATGACAGTGACGTCCCTTTTAGATTTGGCTGTTTATGTTATAAAAACAGAATTTCTGTTGATAGTATGGATGATCTTATTGATAAACTCTTGAGATCTCGGTATTGTCTTTGGGCACACGGAGGTCACGAAGACATTTTAATCACTTATTCATAAATGTAATGACAGTTAAGAAAATGTACAACAGCAGTTTAAAGTTATTGCTCCTCTCGTCTTACACGGTTCCTCCAGGAACGTGCAGTAAACTCATTATCATGTGAAGTAATTACATATGTCTTTATTTGAGAAAAGTTTAAAATAAAAAAAAAAATTGTCGTTATAATATTTTGCTAATTCCTGCAATTTTACTGTGAAAAAAAAAATCTTCATATTACATTTACAGTTTTTGAGAAAAGTTGCCACAAAATCAGTTTTGGATCATAACAATTCCAATAAAAAAACAAACTTGACAAAATACTGGAGGATTTATAATCTGATTCCATAGTGAGACGAGAACCCGCAACTCTCCCTTTATTATCTTAGTTTCTGTCATTTATACTTCAAATGTCGTCACAAATGCTCAATAAAGACACATTTATTATTATTATTATTAATTCAAGATTTTATCTCCAATTTGTGCTATAGTCATTTTCACAGTTTTTGATTTATCCCAGAAGCATTTTTACAATATTACAATTTTAAAGTTAGTTGCTGTTAAAACCCTAAAATACCAGAGTTTGAAATGAGCCTGCGGGCTGCCAGATCCTCAGCTCACATCCCCCATGTTGTACTTCATTTTCCACAAAAGTATTTTGAGTTTTTGCAGACAAAAAAAGAATCTCGCGTCGTTGGCTGATGACGACATCTACGAGATGCAGACACGCACGGGCAGAAATCCTGAATCGGTAATAACTGATGAAAATATAACGTTTGCATTTTCTTATTGTGCCGTTGTTCAGATTTAACTGAACGTCATTTATGGATAACGCCGTAGATGTGAGACAGGTTTAAGGTGTTCCACGTCTTGGCCGACACCACGGGGTAAATGTGAGCTCTCTCGAAGCTGTTGAAGTCGGTGGACACGCTGACGGAGTAAGCACCCATGTTGTCGATGAGGAGCCAGTCCCCCACATGCAGCTCGGGGATCCAGTAGTTCTCGGTGACTCTGTCGATGCTGTCGCAGGTCGGACCCCAGATCACGGACTTGTATCTGGGCTCGCTGCTCTCTACAGCCTGAGGAGGGCGCCAGTATAGAAATATGAAATCACACAGGGTAACAATGTGACCTTTAAATCACAGTCCAATCACAGTTTTAACTTTTTAGGTTAAAAATGATAAATGGTATCTTCCAACGTTTAGTCCTACAAACTAAAATAGGGGGACCTTATATGTGTATTAATAGACTGTAGTTAAAAAGTTCCTTCTAAAACGTGCTGGTGTTTGTAATCGGCCTGAGGATCGTCCGTCTTTCGTGTCCAACAACGGACCAAAGGCACGTAATGATGGCTGCACTCCAATAAGGGGAAGTCCTGCTTTTATACACATTGGTTCCAGTCCTATTTAATGGAACTGAGCCATCATGAATGCAAAAAAAATCAGAAAAATGAATTGGGGGATATAAGAGAAATTCTGGAAACACATTTGGATCATTTTGGGACTTTTTTGGGGGTTTTTTTGCGTGCAAAGAAATCTCAAAGAACTGAACATGAAAATGATATTAGCAGCATCCTAAGAAATGACGTCTTTTTTTTTTTTTGCTCTGGTTGTGTCCCCTGATATTTACTCTGTGAAGATACGGTTCAACCTCGTCGTGCGCAGCATCGTTGATGATGCAGCTCACGGAGCCATACACGCCGTCGTTAATGTAGTACATCATCAGGCTGTCACGGCTGCTGTTCTCTCCGTCTGGAGAACAAACATGCAAAGTCAGCAAAAGTACCAAAAGGGCACCTGGATATCCGTATGCAGATGTTTGAAAAATACTTTTAAAATGAGTTTGATCTGACTGTAGGACTCCGTCACATCCAAGTTGCACACATCTGATACGTGTCAACCGTTTCCCTTCTGTCTGTATATAAACACATCACACAGTCTATACTTAATGATAAATAACGTTCACAACGTTTGAATATTCATATCTATACATTTCCTGCCTCGTTCGTCCGCGTCATCGACGACGACTCTCTTAGCGATGATGTTGGCTGCCAGCATGAAGGCTGACTCCACGTAGTACCGGCCGGGTTCTGCTATGATCTCCACCCCACTGTCAGGAGGGAAGAACTCATCCAGCGATTCATTGATGACTTCTGAAAACTAGGAGGACAAAACAGCATTTTTTTTTTTTGCGAAAAACCAGTGCAGAATCAAGCATTTTTGCTCACAACAATCATAAAAAAAATAAAACTCTGCTAAACCCGGGAGGGTCTGTCGGAGGTACGATCCCTTCGAGAGCAGTGTCTAAATTTACAATCTAGATGAGTCGAAGGAAAAGGAACTTTCATTATAAAGAAAATCGTAGAGCGGCTAAAGAGGAAAGGTCTGGTTTTCTGGGACTTTTTGGTCCATAATCCACACTTAGTTCTGTATTGTACAGCGTAACATATATTTCAATATTTTACCTCTTCAAATCTGACTGGAAAGTCATCTCTCCCAGAGAACCCTCCACCAAGATCCAGGGGGCTCATCTGGAAACCTGCCGATTTCTGGAAAATTCAATTCAATTCAATTTTATTTATATAGCGCCAAATCACAACACAGGTTATTTCATGGCACTTAACACATTAAAGTCCTTACAACAGAACTTTACAATATTATACAGAGAAACCAACAATTCAACAATTCCCACATAAGCTAGGAGGGAAAAAAAACTCCTCTTTAAGGGAGAAAAACCTCCAACAGAGGAAAGAAAAACTCCCTCTTAACAGGAAGAAACCTCCAACAGAACCAGACTCAGAGGTGGGCGGCCATCTGCCTCGACCGGTTGGGGAGAGAGGAGAGCAGAGAGAGAAAAGGACAGAATAGAGATAGAAGAGAAGAACTGTTGGTGGAGACGACAAGCGCAGATCAGAGACATGCAGCTCCATGATGGGACATCTGCAAAAGAAAGAAGAGAAACTACGCGAGCGAAGGAACTGAATGGAGACAACAGATAATAAAAAGAAACTATGGGAGAGAAAAAGATGGTGAGGTATGAGTCAGTTAAAGAGTAGGAGGAAAGAAAATAAGCTCAGCATGTAACGAGGTCCCCCAGCAGCCTCGGTCTATAACAGCATAACTAACCCTAACCCTAACCCAGCCCTAACTATAGGCTTTATCAAAAAGGAAAGTTTTGAGTCTAATCTTAAAGCTAGAGAGGGTTTCTGCCCCTTGAACACAAACTGGGAGCTGGTTCCACAGGGGAGGAGCCTGAAAACTGAAGCTCCGCCTCCCATTCTACTTCTGTGAACTCTAGGAACCACAAGTAGACCAGCGTAATGAGAGCGAAGTGCTCTGATAGGATTATATGGTTCTATAAGATCTCTAAGATATGATGGAGCCTGGTCATGTAGGGCTTTGTAAGTCATCAAGAGAATTTTAAATTATATTCTTGATTTCACAGGAAGCCAGTGAAGAGAAGCTAAAACTGGAGAAATATGATCTCTTGCTAAATCCCGTCAGTACTCTTGCTGCAGCATTTTGGATCAGCTGCAGGGTTTTTAATGAGTACTTTGGACATCCTAACAACAAGGAATTACAATAATCCAGCCTAGAAGTAACAAATGCATGAATGAGTTTTTCTGCGTCACGCTGAGGAAGGACTTTCCTGATTTTATTAATATTACATAGATGAAAGAAGGCAGTTCTGGAGATTTGCTTTATATGGTGTCTAAAGGACAAATCCTCATCACAGATGACTCCAATGTTCCTCACAGTTTTGCTGAAGGCCAAGACAACGTCATCTAGAGTAACTAGGTGATTACAGAAAGAGTTTCTGAGGTGTTTCGGACCAAGTACAATAACTTCCGTTTTGTCTGAATTAGTATCTTGTGGGAACGATTTAGTATCTCGTGGGAACGATTTAGTATCTCTTGGGTACCATTTAGTATCTCGTGGTCTCGATTTAGTATCTTATGGGAACCATTTAGTATCTTCTGGTAACAATTTAGTATCTCCTGGAAAAGATTTAGCATCTTGTGGCCTCGATTTAGTATCTCGTGGCATCGATTTAGTATCTTGTGGGAATGATTTAGTATAACGTGGCCTCGATTTAGTATCTCGTGGCCTTGATTTTGTCAGGAGTCCAGTTTTTTCCTCCGTTCCCCTCCCCCGATCACCTCTCCTCCTGTGTCCCCTGTCTTTGTCTGTGGCCACGCCCCTCACCTCCCGTGTCTACGCCCCTCACCGGTCCCAGCAGATGCAGCCACTCACCCCTGATCACCACCTGCAGGTGTACTGCATCTCCCTGATCACCTCCCCGGACTATATGTAACCTGCCCCTGCACAACTCTGGTTGTCGGTTCATTTTTGTTAGCCACCCGTCCGTCCTCTGTCTGCTCTCCGTCCGTCCTCCGTCTGCTCTCCGTCAGCTCTCCGTCAGTCCTGTTCCTGTTCCCGTTCCTCCGGCCTCTGTGCCTCCTGCGGATATTCCCGGTCAAAGTCACCAGTCGGTGGAGTTGCCCTCCTGGCTTGGAAGATTGTTGACGCCGTCCCTTCCGCTGGTCTGCCGGCTGCCCTGTCAGCCGTGTCCCCCTGGAGCTGTCGGTCGAGTTGCCCTCCCGACTGGACGTAAGTGGACACGATAGGTGCCACCTTTTGTTCGTTGTTTTTTGTTTGTTTTTGTTACAATAAAGACTATATTTTGGAACGTTATACCTCGAGTCTGTGAGCTTGCATTTGGGTCCTGGAAAAACACCCACCTCATAACAGATTTAGTATCTCGTGGTTACCATTTAGTATCTCTTGGGAACCATTTAGTATCCCGTGGTCTCGATTTAGTATCTTATGGGAACCATTTAGTATCTTGTGGTAACAATTTAGTATCTCCTTGAAACTATTTAGTATCTCGTGGCCTTGATTTAGTATCTCGTGGGAACGATTTACTATCTTGTGGGAACGATTTAGTATCTCGTGGGAACCATTTACTATCTTGTGGGAACCATTTAGTATCTCGTGGGAACCATTTAGTATCCCGTGGTCTCGATTTAGTATCTCGTGGAAATGATTTAGAATCTCGTGGTAACAATTTAGAATCTCCTGGAAATGATTTAGTATCTCGTGGCCTCGATTTATTATCTTGTGGGAACGTTTTAGTATCTCGTGTGATGTTTAAATTTGGTAAAAAGGTATCATCAATGAACAGGTGTTAGAACTAACACTTATTAGTCTAACTAATAGATTGCTGCAGGCTCACTCGCGGCGACTGACGGGGCTGCAGGCTCGCTCGTGGCGACCGACTGGGCTGTAGGCTCGCTTGTGGCAACCGACTGGGCTGTAGGCTCACTTGTGGCGACTGACGGGTCTGTGGGCTCGCTCGTAGCGACTGACGGCTACACGTCCAGAGACCAGGGGCCCAAATGCAGGTTCACAGACTTAGGTATTGGTTCCAAAATACCGTCTTTATTCCAATCAACACAAAAACAAACAAACAAACCAAAAGGTGGCACCTATCGTGTCCACTTGCTTCCAGTCGGGAGGGCAACTCAACCGACAGATCCGGGGAGACACGGCTGGCAGGGCAGCCAGCGGACAGGACTGCTGGAAGAAACGGAGTCAATAATCCTCCGAGTCGGGAGGGCAACTCCACCGACTGGTGACTTCGACAGGGAGCTCCGCAGGAGGAACAGAAGCCGGAGGAATGGGAACAGGACGGACGGACAAGAGGCCACTTTACTATTTTATTCAATCCCAAATAATTAGAAAAAGCTGCTGTCACTGGGAAGGTGCCATCTGACCGATTTATTGTTGTGACCATGAAGATCGTCTATTTTACCCCAAATCCTAATTCTTACTGAATTCTAATCAAATGGATGTTGATGTTTCAGGTATACGAGTATTAAAGCCAAAATATTGCGAAATACTTATTATACAACAAGTACTTCCGACCCAGAGATCTGATTGGTCAACTGAACCAATCAACATGACATCACACCCTGCTCATCATGAGAAATATCACTCCACTTCATCAATGGGAATATATATTTAGAATTGAATTTAATATATGTAATATAATGTAGTTTCTACTTGTTATAGGTCTATTAAATGACCCATTTGGTGAAATCAGGTCTCTTTTGGTCCTTTTTGGTCACTCCGAGCACCCGTACCGTAACACCACGGATAGTCGCGCACTTAAAATCCTAGCGGCGGCTAGCTGGATTGGTTTGGTTTTAACATACTAAAAAGGTGCTAAAATCTTAAAAACACATGAGTCCATGGATATCTTTGTTGATCAGATATCTTTGTTCATCAGATATCTTTGTTGATCAGATATCTTTGTTGATCAGATGTATTAGTTCCAGACCCTACTGTGGACTGACCCTACTTTGGACTGACCCTACTGTGGACTGGACCTGCTGTGGACTGACCTTACAATACTCACAAGCGGTCGCCAAGATTTATTAACTTATTGCTTCCTGTATGCTGCTGTAGCGAAAAAAATTCCCCTCGGGGATTAATAAAGTAACTACCTAACCTAACCTAACCTAAGATGATTATGCAGAAACCAGCATACATTAGGATGTGGCATCCAATCCTGTGCAATATATAGAACACAGTCATGTGTTTCTGAACTTCATAACAAATGTCTGCTTTTGTTTCTCAGACTAAAGTCACCTACCTTTCGGTAAGAGGTCCAATGAAAGGGTTAAAGAGAAGCTGTATGGTGGACTTGGAGGCGAACAACAGTCCTACTTTGATGTTTAGTGTGTCCTGCTGATCACCTTCTTCAGGACAGTTTGAATTGGGGGATTTCTGGATTGGTGTGGACGGGTTCTGGTGGGGAGGAGTCAGTGTGGATCTCCAGACTACTGATGTGTTACTGAGTGAATGGATGAGCAGAGGTCCGTCTGTGGAGTCGGTGCTGTTTCTAGAAGTGGTAGTGACCCACTCAGGGCTGGACAGGAAACTCGGAAGGATCGGCACTGTCAACAAAATAAAACATAACAAAGTCTTTATCTTGTGTTTCACGTGATGCCTAAAAATGTCTGAAAAATGACATTAGTGTGAATGTTTAAAGCTGACCATCAGCGTTTTCCTACAAAAACTCATTCATTTATGTTTTAGTGTTTGTAGGTAGGTGGACATCGTTTGGCATGATTCTGTACAGAGGATGTATGCTTATGGCCAAAATTCATGTACAGTGGGTACGGAAAGTATTCAGACCCCTTTAAATTTTTCACTCTTTGTTTCATTGCAGCCATTTGCTAAAATCAAAAAAGTTCATTTTATTTCTCATTAATGTACACTCAGCACCCCATCTTGACAGAAAAAAACAGAAATGTAGAAATTTGTGCAAATTTATTAAAAAAGAAAAACTGAAATATCACATGGTCATAAGTATTCAGACCCTTTGCTGTGACACTCATATTTAACAAACATGCTGTCCATTTCTGGTGATGGTTCTACTCCTTCATTGGAGTCCAGCTGTGTTTAATTAAACTGATTGGACTTGATTAGGAAAGGCATACACCTGTCTATATAAGACCTTACAGCTCACAGTGCATGTCAGAGCAAATGAGAATCATGAGGTCGAAGGAACTGTCCAAGGAGCTCAGAGACAGAATTGTGGCAAGGCACAGATCTGGCCAAGGTTACAAAATAATTTCTGCAGCACTCAAGGTTCCTAAGAGCACAGTGGCCTCCATAATCCTTAAATGGAAGAAGTTTGGGATGACCAGAACTCTTCCTAGACCTGGCCGTCCAGCCAAACTGAGCAATCGTGGGAGAAGAGCCTTGGTGAGAGAGGTAAAGAAGAACCCAAAGATCACTGTGGCTGAGCTCCAGAGATGCAGTAGGGAGATGGGAGAAAGTGCCACAAAGTCAACTATCACTGCAGCCCTCCACCAGTCGGGGCTTTATGGCAGAGTGGCCCGACGGAAGCCTCTCCTCAGTGCAAGACATATGAAAGCCCGCATAGAGTTTGCCAAAAAACACATGAAGGACTCCCAGACTATGAGAAATAAGATTCTCTGGTCTGATGAGACCAAGATTGAACTTTTTGGCGTTAATTCTAAGCGGTATGTGTGGAGAAAACCAGGCACTGCTCATCACCTGCCCAATACAATCCCAACAGTGAAACATGGTGGTGGCAGCATCATGCTATGGGGGTGTTTTTCAGCTGCAGGGACAGGACGACTGGTTGCAATTGAAAGAAAGATGAATGCGGCCAAGTACAGAGATATCCTGGAAGAAAACCTCCTCCAGAGTGATCTGGACCTCAGACTGGGCTGAAGGTTCACCTTCCAACAAGACAATGACCCTAAGCACACAGCTAAAATAACAAAGGAGTGGCTTCGGAACAACTCTGTGACCATTCTTGACTGGCCCAGCCAGAGCCCTGACCTAAACCCAATTGAGCATCTCTGGAGAGACCTGAAAATGGCTGTCCACCAACGTTCACCATCCAACCTGACGGAATTGGAGAGGATCTGCAAGGAAGAATGGCAGAGGATCCCCAAATCCAGGTGTGAAAAGCTTGTTGCATCATTCCCAAGAAGACTCATGGCTGTACTAGCTCAAAAGGGTGCTTCTACTCAATACTGAGCAAAGGGTCTGAATACTTATGACCATGTGATATTTCAGTTTTTCTTTTTTAATAAATTTGCACAAATTTCTACATTTGTTTTTTTCTGTCAACATGGGGTGCTGAGTGTACATTAATGAGAAATAAAATGAACTTTTTTGATTTTAGCAAATGGCTGCAATGAAACAAAGAGTGAAAAATTTAAAGGGGTCTGAATACTTTCCATACCCACTGTATCTAAGATAATAGTCTTATATGTGTGCAGGTGGTAAAAAAAAAAAAAGGAAACAGGGCCATTACATTTTAATTTTTTATACTTCAAAAGTACCTCAAAATTCTACTGAACATAAGTGTTGTTATTCCACTAATAGTTGAATGTTATGGCAAAGCTCTGGACAAAAAGTTGTGAACCTACCCAGCACTGACAGGAGCATATTATCCAGGAACAAGGTGATAAACACAATGACCAGGACCATCGTCTTCAGCTGGGCCTCCTGTCTCAGCCAGGTCAGTGGATCTAGGTCACACATCAGACATGGCAGCCCTCAGTAAACCTCCTAGTATTTAAAGCTGGTTACATTTACTGTTTAAAACTGCTAACAAGTGATCTTAATGTTCTTGATTATTAAAATGTCATCTAGTCTCAATTTCTAATGTATTCTATCTATCTATCTATCTATCTATCTATCTATCTATCTATCTATCTATCTATCTATCTATCTATCTATCTATCTATCTATCTATCTATCTATCTATCTATCTATCTATCTATCACTGACAAGGACAAATTATGCTGTACAAAATATGTATTTCAGAGTAGTTCCATCAAGACATTTTCAGATTTATGGAAAACATGTATTTACTCTATATTTAGGTTTAAAGTCAACATTTTAAATAATCAAATTTACAAAAGAAAAGAGAAGATTAGAGCTCAAACTTACTCATAATTTCCGTTGTCAAAGAGAGTGGAGGAGCAGGTGTGAAAAGCCTGATCTGTGTGCATTGCAGTCCCCCAGAAAACAGAGGATTTATAAAAGGCCACGCCTCATCAGCCATAACACATTTTAAACAAATGTTTGATGGGTGAGGCTCCCTCCTGTGATTCCTGGAGTCTTGTGCAGCTCGGGGAAGGTTGGCTTGTTGCTGACCTTTGAGTTGCTCTGGAGCCGGTTCTGATGAAGTCAGACTGGAGGTCGTGTTAGCTTAGTGTCATTAATTCTGTTACTAGCTCAATAATATTTAGGACAAGAGGATACAATAGCTGAGAGTAAAATGAATATGCTGGCCTTAAAAACCCAAACAGAAATACACATCCATGTGCATTGGCCCGGTGGAGTTAAATGGTTGCTACAGTAATCCTTCAAATTTGCAGTTCAAAATGTGATTAAGTTTTAAATACATGCACAAAAAAATGTCGATGTTGTCGAAAACAGAATGCAATGATTTGCACATCATCCAAACCATTTTTAATTGAAAATAGACCAAAGACAACATATTAAATGTTGAAACTGAGACATTTTATTGATTTTTGGAAAATATGTGCTTATTTTAAATTTGATATCAGCAACATGTTTCAACAAAGTTGGGACAGAGTCATGTTCACAACTGTGCTGCATCACCTCTTCTTTTAACAACACTCTGTAAATGTTTGATAACTGATGACACCAGTTGCTGGAGTTTTGAAAGTGAAATGTTTCCCCATTCTTGCCTGACAGGATTTCAGCATCTCCACATTGAAGAGACTCCTTTGTTGTACTGTCCGTTTCATGATTTTCCAAATATTTTAAATAGGTGACAGGTCTGGACTGCAGGAGGCCAGTTTATCAGCGGACTCTTCTACTATGGAGCCATGCTGTTGGAATACATGCAGAATGTGATTGGACGTTGTTCTGCTGAAGTAAACAAGACCTTCCCTGAAAGAGACGTTGTCTGGATGGCAGCATATGTTGCTCCAAAACCTGAATATATCATTCAGCATTAATGGTTCCTTCCAGGTGTACAAGCTACTCATGCCATGTGCTCTAATGCATCCCTGTACCATCATAGATGCTGGCTTTTTAACTGAGCGCTGATAACAAGCTGGATGGTCCCTCTCCTCTTTTAATGATATTATGAACCGTAGACAATGAAATCCACTAATTCTTTGTAGTTTTACGTTGAGGAACATTTTTCTTCGATTGTTGCACTATTTTCCAAAACAGTCTTTCACAGAATGGTGAACCTCTCCCCACCTTCACTGCTGAGAGACGCTGCCTCTCTGAAATGCTCTTTTTATACCTAATAATAACCTGTTGCTCATTCACCTAATTAGTTGTTCCATAAGATGTTCCACCGTTTAGTTTTTTTCTAGCATTACACAACTTTTCTAGTCTTTTGTTGACCATCTCAACTGTTTTGAAACATTTTACTGGCATCAAATTCAAAGTGAGCATATATTTTCCATAAAATAACATTTATCACTTTCCTCTGTTAAAGTACCATCAGTGCATCAAAGACGCACAACAAACAGGTCCATGACCCTGGTTCTTCTGAAACAAATCACACATTTCTCAGCCAATAATTTAGTTCTTTTTTAACAACACAGTAACAAACTCTAAACGCTTCACGCATCACTGCATGAACTGAGTGACAGATGTCTCTCTTTAATCAGATTTGAAATGCATCCAAAATACACAAACCAGTAATTTATGAGTAACTTCAATTGGAAACGAACAGACAGACAGAGCTGATTAAATTAAAAATATCAAACTGTACAGTGCATCTGGAAAGTATTCACAGCGCTTCACTTTTTCCACATTTTATGTTACAGCCTTATTCCAAAATGGATTAAATAAAAACAAATTCTAAAAATTCTACACATACACCCCATAATGTTAATGTGAAAAAAGTTTTTTTGACATTTTTGCAAATCTATTAAAAATTAAAAAAATTAAAAATCACGTACATAAGTATTCACAGCCTTTGCCATTACACTCAAAATTGAGCTCAGGTCATCCTGTTTCCACTGATCATCCTTGAGATGTTTCTACAACTTGATTGGAGTCCACCGGTGGTAAATTCAGTTGATTGGACATGATTTGGAAAGACACACACCGTCTATATAAGGTCCCACAGTTTACATTTCAGAGCACAAACCAAGCCATGAAGTCCAAGGAATTGTCTGTAGACCTCCGAGACAGGATTGTATCGAGGCACAGATCTGGGGAAGGGTACAGAAAAATGTCTACAGCATTGAAGGTCCCAATGAGCACAGTGGCCTCCATCATCCGTAAATGGAAGAAGTTTGGAACCACCAGGACTCTTCCAAGAGTTGGCCCCCCAGCCAAACTGAGCGATCGGGGGAGAAGGGCCTTAGTCAGGGAGGTGACCAAGAACCCGATGGTCACTCTGACAGAGCTCCAATGTTGCTCTGTGAAGAGAGGAGAACCTTCCAGAAGGACAACCATCTCTGCAGCACTCCACCAAGCAGGCCTGTATGGTAGAGTGGCCAGACGGAAGCCACTCCTCAGTAAAAGGCACATGACAGCCCACCTGGAGTTTACCAAAAGGCACCTGAAGGACTGTCAGACCATGAGAAACTAAATTCTCTGGTCTGATGAAACAAAGATTGAACTCTTTGGTCTGAATGCCAAGCGTCATGTTTGGAGGAAACCAGGCACCGCTCATCACCTGGCCAATACCATCTCTACGGTGAAGCATGGTGGTGGCAGCATCATGCTGTGGGGATGTTTTTCAGTGGCAGGAACTGGGAGACTAGTCAGAGCGCTCTGGACCTCAGACTGGGACAAAGGTTAATCTTCTAATAGGACAACGACCCGAAGCACACAGCCAAGATAACAAAGGAGTGGCTTCGGGACAACTCTGTGAATGTTGAATGTTGGTCGAGTGTCCCAGCCAGAGTCTAGACTTGAACCCAGACTGGCTCGGGTGGACCTGAACCAACCCTTAGTTATGCTATTATAGGCCGAGGCTGCTGGGGGACCTCGTTACATGCTGAGCTTATTTTCTTTCCTCCTACTCTTTAACTGACTCATACCTCACCATCTTTTTCTCTCCCATAGTTTCTTTTTATTATCTGTTGTCTCCATTCAGTTCCTTCGCTCGCGCAGTTTCTCTTCTTTCTTTTGCAGATGTCCCGTCATGGAGCTGCATGTCTCTGATCTGCGCTTGTTGTCTCCACCAACAGTTCTACTCTTGTATCTCTATGCTGTCCTTTTCTCTCTGCTCTCCTCTCACCCCAACCGGTCGAGGCAGATGGCCGCCCACCTCTGAGTCTGGTTCTGTTGGAGGTTTCTTCCTGTTAAGAGGGAGTTTTTCTTTCCTCTGTTGGAGGTTTTTCTCCCTTAAAGAGGAGTTTTTTTTCCCTCCTAGCTTATGTGGGAATTGTTGAATTGTTGGTTTCTCTGTATAATATTGTAAAGTTCTGTTGTAAGGACTTTAATGTGTTAAGTGCCATGAAATAACCTGTGTTGTGATTTGGCGCTATATAAATAAAATTGAATTGAATTGAATTTTCCAGAAATCGGCAGGTTTCCAGATGAGCCCCCTGGATCTTGGTGGAGGGTTCTCTGGGAGAGATGACTTTCCAGTCAGATTTGAAGAGGTAAAATATTGAAATATATGTTACGCTGTACAATACAGAACTAAGTGTGGATTATGGACCAAAAAGTCCCAGAAAACCAGACCTTTCCTCTTTAGCCGCTCTACGATTTTCTTTATAATGAAAGTTCCTTTTCCTTCGACTCATCTAGATTGTAAATTTAGACACTGCTCTCGAAGGGATCGTACCTCCGACAGACCCTCCCGGGTTTAGCAGAGTTTTATTTTTTTTATGATTGTTGTGAGCAAAAATGCTTGATTCTGCACTGGTTTTTCGCAAAAAAAAAAAATGCTGTTTTGTCCTCCTAGTTTTCAGAAGTCATCAATGAATCGCTGGATGAGTTCTTCCCTCCTGACAGTGGGGTGGAGATCATAGCAGAACCCGGCCGGTACTACGTGGAGTCAGCCTTCATGCTGGCAGCCAACATCATCGCTAAGAGAGTCGTCGTCGATGACGCGGACGAACGAGGCAGGAAATGTATAGATATGAATATTCAAACGTTGTGAACGTTATTTATCATTAAGTATAGACTGTGTGATGTGTTTATATACAGACAGAAGGGAAACGGTTGACACGTATCAGATGTGTGCAACTTGGATGTGACGGAGTCCTACAGTCAGATCAAACTCATTTTAAAAGTATTTTTCAAACATCTGCATACGGATATCCAGGTGCCCTTTTGGTACTTTTGCTGACTTTGCATGTTTGTTCTCCAGACGGAGAGAACAGCAGCCGTGACAGCCTGATGATGTACTACATTAACGACGGCGTGTATGGCTCCGTGAGCTGCATCATCAACGATGCTGCGCACGACGAGGTTGAACCGTATCTTCACAGAGTAAATATCAGGGGACACAACCAGAGCAAAAAAAAAAAAAGACGTCATTTCTTAGGATGCTGCTAATATCATTTTCATGTTCAGTTCTTTGAGATTTCTTTGCACGCAAAAAAACCCCCAAAAAAGTCCCAAAATGATCCAAATGTGTTTCCAGAATTTCTCTTATATCCCCCAATTCATTTTTCTGATTTTTTTGCATTCATGATGGCTCAGTTCCATTAAATAGGACTGGAACCAATGTGTATAAAAGCAGGACTTCCCCTTATTGGAGTGCAGCCATCATTACGTGCCTTTGGTCCGTTGTTGGACACGAAAGACGGACGATCCTCAGGCCGATTACAAACACCAGCACGTTTTAGAAGGAACTTTTTAACTACAGTCTATTAATACACATATAAGGTCCCCCTATTTTAGTTTGTAGGACTAAACGTTGGAAGATACCATTTATCATTTTTAACCTAAAAAGTTAAAACTGTGATTGGACTGTGATTTAAAGGTCACATTGTTACCCTGTGTGATTTCATATTTCTATACTGGCGCCCTCCTCAGGCTGTAGAGAGCAGCGAGCCCAGATACAAGTCCGTGATCTGGGGTCCGACCTGCGACAGCATCGACAGAGTCACCGAGAACTACTGGATCCCCGAGCTGCATGTGGGGGACTGGCTCCTCATCGACAACATGGGTGCTTACTCCGTCAGCGTGTCCACCGACTTCAACAGCTTCGAGAGAGCTCACATTTACCCCGTGGTGTCGGCCAAGACGTGGAACACCTTAAACCTGTCTCACATCTACGGCGTTATCCATAAATGACGTTCAGTTAAATCTGAACAACGGCACAATAAGAAAATGCAAACGTTATATTTTCATCAGTTATTACCGATTCAGGATTTCTGCCCGTGCGTGTCTGCATCTCGTAGATGTCGTCATCAGCCAACGACGCGAGATTCTTTTTTTGTCTGCAAAAACTCAAAATACTTTTGTGGAAAATGAAGTACAACATGGGGGATGTGAGCTGAGGATCTGGCAGCCCGCAGGCTCATTTCAAACTCTGGTATTTTAGGGTTTTAACAGCAACTAACTTTAAAATTGTAATATTGTAAAAATGCTTCTGGGATAAATCAAAAACTGTGAAAATGACTATAGCACAAATTGGAGATAAAATCTTGAATTAATAATAATAATAATAAATGTGTCTTTATTGAGCATTTATGACGACATTTGAAGTATAAATGACAGAAACTAAGATAATAAAGGGAGAGTTGCGGGTTCTCGTCTCACTATGGAATCAGATTATAAATCCTCCAGTATTTTGTCAAGTTTGTTTTTTTATTGGAATTGTTATGATCCAAAACTGATTTTGTGGCAACTTTTCTCAAAAACTGTAAATGTAATATGAAGATTTTTTTTTTCACAGTAAAATTGCAGGAATTAGCAAAATATTATAACGACAATTTTTTTTTTTTATTTTAAACTTTTCTCAAATAAAGACATATGTAATTACTTCACATGATAATGAGTTTACTGCACGTTCCTGGAGGAACCGTGTAAGACGAGAGGAGCAATAACTTTAAACTGCTGTTGTACATTTTCTTAACTGTCATTACATTTATGAATAAGTGATTAAAATGTCTTCGTGACCTCCGTGTGCCCAAAGACAATACCGAGATCTCAAGAGTTTATCAATAAGATCATCCATACTATCAACAGAAATTCTGTTTTTATAACATAAACAGCCAAATCTAAAAGGGACGTCACTGTCATCTCTGTCTCTAATTAATTATTACAATACAATTTGGAAATTGGCAATATTGTTTCAGTAAACGTACCAGTGCAGATGCAGACTGTATTATGGGATGTTAACGTAGCAGATGCAGACTGTATTATGGGATGTTAACGTACCGGTGGAGATACAGACTGTATTATGGGATGTTAACGTACCGGTGCAGATGCAGACTGTGTTGGCGTGACGTGGTACAGCCGGGCAGCGAGGCTTCGAACATCATCATTTTTGGCTCCTCCCCTAAATGAAGCAAGCCTGGACACACGCTTCGAGGAAACGCCCCCTCCATTACTCGACACACGCTTCGAAGCGTCGGCACATCTCGTAACATCACTACACTGTAGCATACTATTAACAGACATGCTCTTATCAGTTTTCTGTCCTTTCATTTTGCATGTTTGTAACCATTAAAATAATAAAAGATATATATATATATATATATATATATATATATATATATATATATTTTTTTTTATTATTTTTATTTTTTTTAAACCAAATTAAATCAAACACAAATTCTGAGCATGTACACATTGAATGATCCTGTACAACCTAAAGTTTTTTTCCACAACAATTTAAATGTCTGTACTTTATTTCAGTTTGGGTTTTCTAAGAACATTTATCATGTGATGATTCTGAATGCATTCATTGGCTTTTCAGTCGGTGAGTTGTGCCTAATATTTCATGTTAAACCAATGAAACTGCTTGGGGGATAAAATTATCCGAGTTTATCATGTCTCCACAGGCACAGTGGACTCCTCCGTGATGCCTCTCATGGGCTACTTGGTAGACCTGAGATATGTGCCAGTGTACGGCACAGTTTATGCGATCGCTGATGTCGCAATTTGTATTGGATTCTCTGTCGGTACGTGCTTTTCATTATCATGTAACAAATGTTAAATGTTGTTGTGTTTTGACCCTCAGGACCATCCCGTATAATGGTGGTTTATGGGGAAAATAGTTTTAGTGGATTCTTTTATTGTTGTTGCCACGAATGACCACCGGGATAAATTGGCAGCAAGGCTAATGGCTGCTCCATATTCAGCTCCATCAGCACGTTCGTGTTTTACACCTGCCTTAAGTTGCTGCTGTGCTAATAACAGAGCAACAGCCTCATTGTGCTTGAATGTTTGTTTCTTTTTCTTCTGATGTGCTGAATATGGTCTCTTCTGTCAACAGGTCCGGCTATCGCAGGTCCCATAGTGGAATCGATCGGCTTCACTTGGCTCATGGTCATAATTGGAACAGTAAATATAATCTTCGCTCCACTCTGTATCTTCCTCTTTCGACCATCTCAGCAGGAAGAGTCTTTGGTGAGAGCTTAGAAGAACCACAGGACTTGTGGTGCATTTTTTTTTTATTGGAACTACCTTCTACCAAAGATATAATCCCTGTGAAAACCTTTTACATGAATATCTTTGCAATATATGAGTCATTTTAGAGACTATAAGGGACTAATAAGTGTTTGATATATAAACTAGAAAAATATGACTATATTTAATCGGAACAACACAGTACCCTCCTAAATGCCGTATTGAAGTAATAATTACATTCTCATTTTAATTAATTAATTAAATTAACTATGGTCCAAAGTTGACATCCAAATAGCGATTGAAGTCCAAAAACAGCTGCAGTTATTGTCAATTGTCATAAGTGACAACAAGATGGAGATTTTTGAGATTCTTACTTTGGATAATATATTTATTGTTAGAAGTTATTACAGTGTTCACTCATTTGCTATAAGTCATTAACTGCTTTGTCTTTTGTTTCAGTCAATATCAAAGGGAAACCAAGGCGGCTGAGAATTTGGAAAACAACACTTTATAGGGACTTAAAGTCAAAATTACTTACCTTTTCCTTGGTACTGCCCCTGAAGAACATAACAAATGCAGGTTTTAAAACATGTAACATAGAATAATAATGAATTGGAAAAAGTGAGAAAGAGCAATATGTGGCCACTTTCTTTGCTCATGTAGTTTGTTTTTTGGCTTATGTAGATCGACTGTGTACAGAAACGTTTTTGGCCCGAGGTTTTTTGTTGACATGAACCACATCACCTTTTTCCTCTGGGTTAGAGGGTTTTGTTTGCATCTTAACCTTTGCGTGATTATGTCAATACGGTACTACTGGAGTTATAACTGTGCCACAATGGAGATGCATTTCCCCACTTTTGCCAGAGCAAATGGCGAGAAGATGACATGAGGAATAAATCATATTTTTGATTTAGGGAGAAAAAATTGGAATCAAGGAGACATTTTATTGCTATAAATTGTGTTTAATGTATTGCCATGACATTTTACATACAATAGTCAAACATAAATCAATAGCTGATCAGTTTGATGCATTTAAAAGTTTGTTGGTATTATTTTGTAGCATCCTAAAGTAATTTGAACATAATTTCTTTTCCGATTTGGTTTTTCATCGCCCAACCAAACATGAAATTACCATGTTATAATGCAAGCTCTGAGGGTTCTGTGCTTATATTTATTTTTATAAAGGTGCTCGTGCCCCAAAGTTAAACAAGACTAATGGTTTGTGGGAATTTGCATGTTTCAGAGGGGTTGAGCTGCAGTCTGATCTCAGTGTAGTTCAATGAACCTCTTCACTGTGAGTTTCACTGTCGTTTGAGAAGAGCCCTGCAATGATTGTGTCATCTGTGTAGTTATAGATGTTATGAGAACTATCCCGAGGTGTGAGTTAAGTGCTATACGGAGAGAGAAGCCAAGAGGGGAGTGCACAGCCCTCGGGGCTCAGAGGTTGTAATGTAGTGTCATTCACCTTGAACCTCGGTTACCTAAACCATACAAAGTTCCAGAGAGGAGATGCAGAGACCAGATGAAGGGCAGTGCCACAAAAACAAATTATGATTCAACATTTCAACATTTAAAAGCCAAACTGCAGACAACTTAAAATTTAGTTTGTAATTATAGCATATGCTTGACAACCTGTGCTCTGGTTCACAGTGTATCCACAGGTCAATAAGTTGACTTCAAAGGCTTCCAACATTGGGCTGGCGTTTGTATTGGAGCCTGCAGGACATAGTGTGCATCCTGGAGTGTAAGCAAATAGGTTACAGGAAAAAAGGCAAATTTGATGGGGAGGTCATTCAAACAATGAGCTAACAACAAACTTATGAAACACAGGAATAGAGTTTCTTGGTGGAGCCTCGCATGATGTCAGCAGACATTTCTGTAAAATATCATTGACATGGTTAACATAAGATGAATAGAAAGAGGGATTCCAAATCAGCTTTATAAAATCTCACTCCTTTGGAATAAATTGTGAAACCACATGCTGAAATTTAAATTATTGTCCAGAGGTCCGTGTTCATGTACAGCAGCATCTAAGTTTAACTGCATCTATTCAATTCAGTTTTATTTATGCAGCACCAAATCATAGCACAACAGGTTATTTCAGGGCACTTAACATAATAAAGTCCTTTAAACAGAACTTTACAACATTATACAGAGGAGCCCAACAATACAACAATTCCCACATAAGATGCTGGGAGGAAAAAACTCTGCTTTAAAAAAGAAAAACCTCCAACAGAGGGAAGGACAAACTCTCTTTTAACAGGAGGAAACCTCCAACAGAAAGAAAGAAAATCTCTCTTTTAACAGGAAGAAACCTCCAACAGAAGGAAGGAAAAACTCTCTTTTAACAGGAAGAAACCTCCAACAGAAGGAAGGAAAAACTCTCTTTTAACAGGAAAAAACCTCCAACAGAAGGAAGGAAAAACTCTTTTAACAGAAGAAGCCTCCAACAGAAGGAAGGAAAAACTCTCTTTTAACAGAAGGAACCTCCAACAGAAGGAAGGAAAAACTCTCTTTTAACAGAAGAAACGTCCAACAGAGAGAAGGAAAAACTATTTTAGCAGGAAGAAACCTCCAACAGAAGGAAAGAAAAACTCTATTTTAACAGAAGAAACCTCCAACAGACCCATGCTCAGAGGTGAAGAACATCTGCCTCGACTGGTTGGGTTTCAATTCTTTGACTGCATGACACTCCAGAATTTGCAGATATTGAATGGGATCCCTTCTGTAAACAGGAAGTGGTTGTGTATTTGCAGACTCCAGGAAATTCTTTCCAGATTTTATTTATTCGTACCATACAATTGATTTTGTGTCTATACATCATGGATGTGTGGCTACTTTGATTCGTGACTATGTCTGTTTAATATGCTCTTCTGAGACACCCTTCTCATGTAAAGCTTTGTGTCTATGATGCTTTTTTGAGTCCATGAAATCTCATGTATTAGTCTCCGGTAAAATAACACTTTGGTACAAAAAGGTTGGTTGTGCTGTGAGAAGTGACATTTGTTGACCAGTGTCACAAACAGAATACGAATAAGAATGTTTGTTCATTTTTAAATCAGAGCACCAGGTCTGGTACTTCTGAAATCCCCAAATTTAATCAACGGTTAATATTATTAAATTCAAATTTAAAAAAAACCTCTTTGAACTGTATCAGTGTGTATAACGGCTTTTATGATACATTATAATATGGATGACACAGACACTCTTTTCAAACAGGCGTGACTCTGACTAGACATCCTGGTTGCCTTGCAAATTATGGAAAGCTAAAATCAACGTTACCTTAACTATGTCAACTTGGCCTGAGGACAGAACTTAACATCAGGTCGGTGACCAGTGAAGTGTTAGCCGACTTGCTATCTAAATATTTACTGGCTGGCATCGTCTGTGATGATTAAACTTGATACCTGATTATTTACTTTTGTGCTGAATCAGATTCACTGTTTAAACCTGTGCATACAATATGAATTAATGGATCACACAATATTCAAAGGTATTCTTACATTTAGCAGTAGCACTGCAGTACTTATGTAATTATTATAATATGATAAACAAGTTGGTCTTCTGAAAGGACAAGTGAGGTCTGATTTGATGTTTTTCTTATTGTCAACAGATGTCATGGAGAGACAACCAACAAGGAATTCATCCACCACTCAGTCCTTTGAGATTTCTCTTGAGGCACTAACTTCTAAAGACATTAAACTTTGAAAATTGGTCAAGAATATTTAAGCAAACTGGACTGATCACATTTGGCAGTGAATTAAACTAAACTGCAAAGTAGGCGTCCCCTTGAAAGACAATGACAGAATTGACTAAGAAAAATGAATCTTGCAGATCCTGAATAGTTGGCAGACACGTTTCACCAACCATCAACCATCAGTGATGTCATCAACCATCAGTGATGTCATCATTGGTTTGTGAACGTTATGAATCCTCCAGTTCAGATTCTGTCCGTCACCATCTTGCTAGTTCGGAGCGGTTGGGAGCAGAAAGTGACCATATTTGGACAAGCTGGGGGAGGAGCCAGCGGTGGATCTGACTGATCTGATTGGAAACCTGACGATACTACGTCCCGCCCACCGATAGCTGTAACCTGACTGCACCACAGGCCTGTCAATCAAACAGATACGCCCCCCCAAAAAACAGTTCTTTTTGAATCTTCTTTTCTAATGAATGAGGGATTATTTTCAGATGGACCTCCAGGAAACTAATAAGAAGGAGTGACTTTAGCTAACAACACCGAGATAACTGATGGACACATTTTATTCACTTTGGATTTGATGAGAGAAGTTGAATGGGAGTCTTTTTGGAGCCGACCTCTAGTGGAATTCGGTGGTATTGCAGCTTAAGACACTTCCGCCTCCGCCTCATTTTTCAGACCCGGAAGTTACAAACACTTTTACATCGAGGCTGTGGGCAACACGTAGGTTCTCTCTGTTAAAACTAAACTGTCCTGGAAAAAATAATCACTACTTATTTGCATTTAGATTAGATTTGACTTTTTTTAATCCCACAGTGGGGAAATTCAGTCATCACAGCAGCAAAGAAAAAAATTAAACTTAAAAATGTATGAGAACATTCACTATAATCAGTCAAAATCAGCCGTCTTTGAAAGCTGCAGTTGAGTTTTGTGTTGTGGCACCAGGTTACAATGTGATTTTACAATTTAATTAAATTAACCTAAAAACATACTCTCACTATGATTGGGAAGGTTTACATTTTACTCTAACCACTGAAATGTCAATTGAGCCTTTTACTAAAAATGCAAAACAGCTTTGTGTGGAAGGATACTGTATATATATATATATATATATACATATGTTTATTTATGTATTTATTTAATCTAGACGGCTTCAGATTGATGTACTGTAATAACCAGAATAAACAACAGCTTCTCCCCTGTCAGCCTGCATACATAACAACTTACCTGTTTTTTTCTAGTATACCTAATGAATAAAGAGTTCTCTTTGCATGTTAAGGGACTCATACGACTGGTTTTTCAAAGTAAATAGGTTTATTGTTGGTTTCCTAGCAGTAGGTGGGGAAAAGCTCAGTGTGCACCAACAAAATCAGCTTGTATTGATGAGCATCTGTTGGACTTCTGCGAGCGCCGACTATCAAACTTATGTAGAGTTTCGTTTCCTGGAAAAAACTCTTCTACTTGAACCCGTTTGAGTTTTTCAGGTTTGAAATATATGGAGGACAACAGAAGCCATGGTAAGAAAATAAGCTCACAGGGTGATGTTTCATGTGTCTGTGGATTTCGTTTTTCACATAAATTAAACAAAGGAAGAGCTGATGGTTTTTTATTCATCTTCACATTAATAATATTTCTTGTGTAAGCAGTTTTAAATGTACTGCTTGTGGTTCCTTGTAGCCCCGGTAACAAGAAATGGATATAACAATAAGAAGAACCAAAATAACTACATTGAAATTTTGGACAATGGAAGGACCATCAGTGATGTCATAGACAGTAGAATAAAAGATCTGTGTTTAGTGGTGAGTATCAGAGACATCACGTCACTTTCACATTTCATTAACTACATTTATCTGTAATTACGTGGAAATATTAAGTTGAGTCTTCTAAAATGAAATATTCATTTTACTTTGTTCATTCAGGACAATGAAGAGCCATTCTATGTGGCAGATCTGGACAGTATGTTCCAGAGACACCTCCGGTGGATCACCAACTTACCTCGAGTCAAGCCTTTCTATGCAATGAAGTGCAACAACACGGCGGCAGTTCTCCGGATGCTCAGTGCTCTGGGAACAGGGTTCGACTGTGCCAGCAAGGTACTGACGGAATGTTTGGACGCTTGTCTCGTTTTCCTCCTCAGTTTGATCATTTGAAACCCGTTTTGCTGTGACAGGCTGAGATGGAGCTGGCCCTGTCCCTCGGAGTGACACCTGACAGGATCATTTATGCTCACACAACCAAACCGCTGTCCCACATCAGATACGCCCACACTCACCGAGTAGATGTCATGGCTTTTGATAGCGAGGACGAACTTCTTAAGATTTCTCTTTGTCATGCCCAAGCCAAGTAAGTCCACAACTACTCATGGCTTTTGTTTTCATAGATTATTGATTGCATTGATTATTAATTCATAATGTGTTTTGGATCACTTCCCAGACTGGTGATTCGCATTGCAGTGGACGACTCCGAATCCCTGATCAGATTCAGTTTGAAGTTTGGAGCCCGACTGGCCTCAGTTGGTAAGCTGCTGCAACGTGCTGGAGAGCTGACCTTAGAGGTCATCGGGGTCAGCTTCCACGTAGGCAGCGGGTGCACTGGAGGTTTGGCCTTCAAGCGGGCCATAGCAGACGCCCGGCACGTCTTTGACATCGCGGTAAGTCGTTGTCATGGAAATACAGCATTACAGAATAAACAAATTTTGTATAGATAATTTACATTTGTGTTGCTAATCAGCCTTCAACGCTGCCTCTCAGATATTTTCCCTGCAGCCTCTTGATTCAGTTCATCACGTCTTTTACAGAGTTTGTTGGGATTCCAGATGAGACTCTTGGACATCGGTGGAGGATTTTCTGGGATCGGGGACTTCCAAGAGAAATTCGAAGAGGTAAAATTAGAAAATATAAACGTACACAATGCTAGTGCTCATTCATTCAGACATTTACCAGTTTTACCTTCAGGACCTTGTAAACTTTAAGTTCTACAAAATGCACCTTACTTACGAGAAAAGGAAACTCAAAACATTTCATATTCTCCAATATCTGATGCTGACCTTTTGTTTGCTCGCTGCTACCAACTGACCTCATGATTTCTTGCACTTGAAATTAGGCACACAGTGACCGCACTGTTTGTTTCACCTCGCTGTGTCGGTGGTAATAAGATGTGGAAACAGATTTGTCTTGATCGAGAGAAAACCAGAAATTCCCACTTGAAGACAGAAATAATGCCAAAGATCTGCAAACTGAAACAGTAGTTTGTGTTTCATTTCTGTTTGGTCACAGCATGATGAAATTGTTCTTATCAGGTGGCCTTTCAGGAATTTGACAATCAATTAAAGGAAAATGGTGGCTGACACTGAAAGAAATGTGTGCAAGAAATTAGTTTGAAGAAGACTGAATCTGGAAAAAAAAACATCAAGAAAAATGTGCTGGTGTAAATATGTCCTCATCTTTAGGGAGGAAACTTTTAAACACAACTTTTACGTCTCTGGCAACTGTTTGTTTTAAAATATTAGACAACGAAGGTCAAGGCATTCACATTCTGCAAGTTCTGCAAACAATAAACAATAAATGATCCCAACAGTCTGAAACAAGCGTCACATCAGCTGTTCTGTTCCAGATATGTTCAGTTGGTTTTAAGGTGGATGTTGAGTAACATTTCATCGATAAATATCAGAATCTGTAACTTAAAACTTCAATCTATAATCGGGATATCACTTAGATATAAATGCTACTACTATTTCTTGTTAATTGTTCTGTTTTCACTCAATGATCAGAACCTTTAAATAGGCAGTGTGTTCAGTACAACACTCAGCTTGTGTTTGTGTATCAACACGTCCTTTAAATCTGAAGTGGTACTATACGTTTTATTATTATATTATTCCTCCAATGCAGTTAGTATATTAAAGGAGTTATCTCATTGAAATGTATATGTAATGCTCGTGTTAAAAGAGTTTTTAAAGAAGCACATGTAAAATAGTACAAAAAGTAAGCAAAAGTGAATATTCAACATTTAACAGTATTTTTGTGTACGTAAGGTGGAGTAACAATAATTTAAAAATTCTACATCTTTATATGATAAAATAAAATAGGAATAATTAACTTTTTATTCTGTCTGACGGTGTTGACAAAAACTAAGCAATGACGGAAAAAAACACAAACTATTAAAATATTACAAAATCAGGAGGTCGCACCGTCATATTGCTTGATTGCCGGGACCTTGTTCTATAAGCATGTAAGTTTAGATTTCTTAAAATCATTATTATTTCTTTTAATTAGAACCTGTTTCTCAAGAATCAGTGATGACTGGTTTTCTAGCTTGGATCGAACTTCGAGGAAACACAGGCAGAAAGTTTGTTGCTTGTGATGTCACAAATGTCTCCACAGAAGGCCTGAAATATTAATAGAGGTGTAAAATTTATGAAATATGCTGCTAACCTGTTGTTATTTGTCCTCCTAGTTTTCAGAAGTCATCAATGAATCGCTGGATGAGTTCTTCCCTCCTGACAGTGGGGTGGAGATCATAGCAGAACCCGGCCGGTACTACGTGGAATCAGCCTTCACGCTGGCAGCCAACGTCATCGCCAAGAGAGTCGTCGTCAATGACGTGGACGAACGAGACGGGAAATATATAGATATGAATATTCAAACAGATGTTTTGGAGGTTGACGGAGCGCCACAGGGAATGTGGAGAAATAACAATCATTTTCATGACTATTTCCATATTTAAACATTTGTATTGTGATAAATTTCCTTGCCATTTTTTAACTCTATTTTTTTGCACATGTTTTTCCAGATGGAGAAGACAACATCTCTGACAGAGTGATGATGTACTACATTAATGACGGCGTGTACGGCTCCTTGAGCTGCATCACCTTTGACCCCGCTCACAGCAACCTTGAACCGTATCTTCACAGGGTAAATAACTACTCAGCATGAGTCCAAGGATCCCACAGGTCAGGAAATAGCAGGGAATAGCACGAGTTTTAAAACCTCTTATCCAGACAGGGATAGTCAGGGAATTTCAGGAAATTTGATAATTTTTTGGTTCAAGTTCTGGAATATCAGGCAATTTTGTTCGCATGTTTAAATTTTAGTTTCCACTTATCAAAATGTAATATCTTCCACGTCTGTAGCTGAAAGTTAGTTGGCTCGTTATCATCAGTGTTTATGTTTATAGCGCTAATGCTCACTGGCAGAAACTGAAAATGTAGCTTATTATTAGATTACAGCTAATTATCGTTATCGTTAGATAAAACCTTTGACTGCAGCCAGAATTTCGACATGAATTTAATTTATTTGAAATATCAACTGGAGGAACATGTTTTTAAATGAGATGTCAGTTTCTTGTCTGTTCATCACAACGACACCATGTTTTCCGTTCATTAGAGGTCGTGAAGTTTCAGTTTTTTACTCAGTGGAAGTTGGAGAGTTTTAATTTGACTTAATAGTGGGAAACCTGTAAATCACCACTTAAGAATGTCACTATTTGACAAAATAACATAAACTGCAGACAAAACTAATGACACTAATCAAACTGTGACCTGCAGCAGCTGATCTTTCCATCTCATTACTTCCTGCACTGAAACTTCATGTTGCCCTTGAAAATAAATCTTAAGTGGAATTGTTCATGATAGATTTCATTTTTTGGGATACTGGGCTCTAAATTCAGCACAACGAACCAACCTGGTGAATGAAATGAATTGCATAACAGCCCAACTTACTTTAAGGAACACTTGGCCAATAAAAATGTTCGACTGTGATTTAAAGGTCACATTGTTACCCTGTGTGATTTCATATTTCTATACTGGCGCCCTCCTCAGGCTGTAGAGAGCAGCGAGCCCAGATACAAGTCCGTGATCTGGGGTCCGACCTGCGACAGCATCGACAGAGTCACCGAGAACTACTGGATCCCCGAGCTGCATGTGGGGGACTGGCTCCTCATCGACAACATGGGTGCTTACTCCGTCAGCGTGTCCACCGACTTCAACAGCTTCGAGAGAGCTGACATTTACCCCGTGGTGTCGGCCAAGACGTGGAACGCCTTAAACCTGTCTCACATCTACGGCATTATCCAATGACAGCCGCTGCATGATAAACACGCGCAAATCCGACTTATTTCCTCGGCTGCTCGGTTTCTATCGTTGGGTCTGTTGGGTCTTCTCGCCGCGCCTGCAGTCGGCTCTACTGAAGAATGTGTTTCCACCAATTTAAACTGTCATTTCTGTAAAGTCTGTTCTGCTCATACGGAACGTCACGTTAGCACGCCGATATGTTCATCTGCTGAAGTTTCTTGTATTGTAGGAGAGGAATTGTTTGTAGTGTACACTAGATGGAAAATATGTTTTATGAAAGTATTGGTGAAGGTGTAAAGTAAACATTAGTGATGTCACCGTCAAGTTTCTCTGGTCCTGATCCTGATCTGAGCAGTGGCAGTTTTGTTAATACAGGGAGCTGAGGCTCCGCCCTCTCCAACATCGAGAGAAAATAAAATACTACTTTAACGTGTAAAACATGAATTAATGATCTAATAATAGTTTTCTGGTAAAAGTCACCTGGTAGTCTGTCAGTCTGTGAGCATTCAATAAAAACTGTTTACAGATTGTATTCATTTTCAGACCCGCCCTCTTTTATTGGCAGCGAATCGGTATTGTTTGACTTTTTTTTATTTCTAATGTGATTAGACAACTCTCGACTGCATCTTTCAGGTTCACCACACATCACCATGACGTCATAACACGGTTACTCCTGCTTCTTTTCTATCTGACCAGCAATGGAACGGAAATTTACATTAACATTAATTAGTGGCCACTGATATTTTCTGCCTCCTGCTGACGTTTGTCATTTTGGAAGGAAGTGAAGCTCAGCTGGTTGAATCAGAGTTTGCTAACAGAATAAAGAGAGATGTGATACAATTCAGGACGTAGGTCCACTACAGAAAAGCGTCAAATAGTCACACGTTAGCCTGTCTAGTCGTGACAGTTACACATTTTCCTGTAGTGGATGAAAATGAAACCAACTGCATGCGTACAGCCATGGGATTTACAGGAAATCGTCGTCCTACATGGAAGTCTGCGACTAATGCCACCAAGCCACCCCTCCTTCCTCCTAATGCTACAAAAAAATGGCCTTTATTCCCTCTGCTGCGGGACCTTGGTCACATGACATTTACGTGCATGTAAGTTTCACGCTTTCTAAACGTGTAACTGTCATGCCTGGAGAGGCCAACGCGTGGCTATTTCACATTTTGCTGCCGTGGACCAGCGTGTCTATTTCACACTTTGCCATGATACTGGGTTGCACTGGCAGTACCCAGAGTCCTTTGCACCAGTTCAGTTGAGGTAAGGAAAGGAAGGATGAAAAAAAAATAGTACAGTAAAGAAAGGATTTTTATTTGAGTGACTTTATTTCTGCCGTTTCAATATAAGAAAGAACAGAGCCGAGCTGTTGTGAATTCTTGAGTCCAACATCACACAGCAAGGTCGGTCCTTTTTTGTATTCATGTAATGAATTCAAACATTAAACTAATATAAACATATAAAAAAATAATTTTTAGAGCATATTAACACACATATCAAAAATTTGATTGTAAAAAAAGAAGTTAAAACATGTGAACTGACAGTAAAATTGTAGGAATTTCAACCAATCATGCCT
Organism: Embiotoca jacksoni; assembly: GCF_022577435.1. Taxonomy (NCBI): domain Eukaryota; kingdom Metazoa; phylum Chordata; class Actinopteri; family Embiotocidae; genus Embiotoca; species Embiotoca jacksoni. Next base: position 371,486 of record NW_027185432.1, read on the forward strand.
CACAGGTTTGTTGGTTTCAGTAACAGACTTGAGAATTTTGCTTACAAAGCCTCTTTAATGTCAGCATGGTTATAAACTCCCTTACTTCCACCGTAAACACTCCACAGGACAGGACTGTGCTGAAAATCACGGTCAGTTCACACTAAATGGCTCTTGTCTATCGAAACATTTTTAAATGTAGCAACCCGATTTTAACTTTGTGATTTATATTTCAATTTACTTTGTATTTGCTTTAAATAGTTGTTTTAGCTACATTTTACAGCAATGTTGAGCAGCTGAAATCCTCAATCAGCCAAGAATGGGACAACATTTCACTTTAAAAACTCCAGCAACTGGTCTCCTCAGTTCCCAAATGCTTAAAGAGTGTTGTAAAAAAGAAGAGGTGATGCAACACAGTGGTAAACATGACCCTGTCCCAACTTTTTTGAAACGTGTTGCTGCCATCAAATTCAAAACGAGCAAATATTTTTCATAAAACAATAACATTTCTCAGTTTCAACATTGGGCATGTTGGGTTTGTTATATTAACAATTAACTTTGAGTTTATGTGATTTGCAAATCATTGGATTCTGTGTTACATTTCACAGAGCGTCATACTGTTTTTGGTAACGGGGTTGTGGATTAACAATGTCTTCGTGCCCTGATGAGTATTTCCGTGAGCAGAGAGGTGTATGTGGTCAAAATAAACTACAGCCTGTGTGTTCATGGAAATAAAAGAAGCCAATCATGCTGGAATCAGTGAGGCTCTGACTTCCTCCTTCACAGTTCCCTCTGCTGCCCGCTGAGCTCACACACTGGATGTTAAAGACTGTTTCTCGCTGCTAACTCTCCTTTGACCACTAGAGGTCCTCGCGCATCTCACGAACGCCTCATCGCGACAGCTGCTTCTTCAACAGAACCCACGGATTCTGTTGTTGTCTGTAGCGCACGCGCACGCGCAAACACACACACACAACCGCGCGTGCGTGGGCACGCTGAGCGTATTGGCCACGCCCCTCTCATGAATAATGCATCTTGTCCCGTCGACCGGAGGAGACTCGTGCCACCGGAGCTCTCCAGACGTCCTGCTCGTGCTCACCGGAGGAAGGAGAGTAATGGTGGTGGTCCGTTGATACGGAGATTTTAATACCCGGTGATGAATGGGGAACTGGGAAGACTGGGAATCCGCCTCGAGCTCAACGACCCCGCTGGTTTGTACCGGGGATTCACGGAAGAGGACACACCGAGGGCTGGATACTAACCCGACCGTGACCGACCTATTATCTACCGGTCTGACGTTGTTCTCATCGCCGGTGAATTGAGAGAAAACGGCGCTGAAGGTGTGTGTGTTATATTTCCCTGAGTTTCAGCGTGTGTGTGTGTGTGTGTGTGTGTGTGTGTGTGTGTGTGTGTGTGAGCGAGCGAGGGAGGGAAGGGCACAGTCATATTGTAGTAAGGTGGTTTCTGTGTGTGTGTGTGTGTGTGTGTGTGTGGAGGCACACGTCTCCTGCCAACTCAGCCATAATATCAAAGTAATCAATAGCATGCAGCCTAGCTTGGTCTCTGATAATATTCCTACAGATCCTGCCGGCCCAGACTGTATTATTAATTATTATCATTATTATTATTATTATTTATTCTTGTTGTCTCATAATCATTATAATATTCCACCTGGTACTGAGTGGGATCTCTTAAAATCTTATAAAATACTGAACAACAGTTTTAAGTGACTGCAGAAATATTGTGTGGGCGGAATAAATCATCAGTTTAAAATACCTCTTTAATATTCTTTAAATATTACCACAGCATCTACGAGCGGCCGACACTGATTCAGACTATTTCCCCGGTGCTTGTAAACTGTGGTTCTGCTGGGAAGGGTGGCAGAAAAACGGGCGTCCAGACTGGAGTGAAGTGTTTTGCAGAATGTAAAACGATAACCTTCACCAGGAAGCGTGTGCACATATATGTGTGGAGGGGGTTCAGCCTTTCCCTCCCTCCTCTCTTTTCTCTCACATTTTGTCACATCTGAAGCTCCCCGGCCAGCACCGGTCCGGACGTCTGCTGCAGCCAGCTGGTGGTTTACAGTTGTTGTGGCAGGAAACAGAAATCCTTTGTGTGGGAATGAATGGATTATCTTTCACACTACTAATCTATATCATTCAGCTGCCTCCAAGTGTGTGTGTGTGTGTGTGTGTGTGTGTGTGTGTGTGTGTGTGTGTGTGTGTGTGCATGCGCATGCGTGCATGCGTGCGTGCGTGCATGCGTGTGTGTGTGTACTGGCTGCATTAGAGTAGATAATCCTATAATATATAAATCACAATATGTGTTATCACAAGACTCGGCATGTCGGAAAATGTTGGAAATCACAATAATGTGGTATCATGATTGAAGTGTGCAGAGCTTTTGTCTCCCCCTGCTGCCAGTGAGAGTTATTACAAAAACATTGTTGATGTGCTTCCGTCAATGAATAAATAAAAGGCCTGCAAATGGCTCCTTCCACCGTCACCTGGGATCCATTCGCTTCGATAACACCTGGGAAGTCCAGAAGAGCAGCACAGTTCCATCCGTCATCATCCATCCATCATCCATCCATCACCCATCCATCCATCATCCATCATCATCCATCATCCATCCATCATCCATCCATCATCCATCCATCACCCATCCATCCATCATCCATCATCCATCCATCACCCATCATCATCCATCACCCATCCATCCATCCATCCATCCATCCATCATCATCATCCATCCATCATCCATCCATCCATCCATCATCATCATCCATCATCCATCCATCATCATCCATCCATCCATCCATCCATCCATCCATCCATCCATCCAGTAGTATGTACTCCCAGCCAGCCTATCTCTGGTTTCCTTTCCTAGACAGTAGCGGTGCAGATGGATGTAATCCATGTTAATCTGACTAACCCTGTACTTCATAGTCTGGGTTTAACACTGCTCTAATTAAAAGCCATCCATCCATCCATCATCATCCATCATCCATCCATCCATCATCCGTCATCCATCCATCCATCCATCATCATCCATTCTCATCCACCATCATCTATCCTCATCCATCACCATCCATCATTCATCCATCATCACCCATCCATCATCCTCGATCCACCATCCATCATCTATCATCCATCCATCCCTTCATCCATCCATCATCATCCATCATCATCCATCCTCATCCATCCATCCATCCATCCATCATCCATCCATCCGTCATCCATCCATGGATCATCTGTCATCCATCTAGCCATCATCCATCCATCATCATCCATCCTCATCCATCAGCATCCCTCCATCCGTCATCCATCCATCTGTCATCCATCCATCCATCCATCATCATCATCCATCCTCATCTATCCTCATCCATCATCCTTCCTCCTCCATCCATCATCCATCCTCCTCCATCCACCATCCATCCATCCATCTATCCATCCATCCATCCATCCATCCATCCATCCATCCAGTAGTATGTACTCCCAGCCAGCCTCTCTCTGGTTTCCTTTCCTAGACAGTAGCGGTGCAGATGGATGTAATCCATGTTAATCTGACTAACCCTGTACTTCATAGTCTGGGTTTAACACTGCTCTAATTAAAGGCCCCCCCATCCCCAACATGTCAGTCATTAGTGTAATTAATTCATTGGCACAGCATCACTAGTGCTAATTTAAGGAACACATTCATGCCATGTTTATTTGGTTATAATTATTTCTATTGGTTTTTAACACCTGACAAATGAAATACATTCTTAAACATATTGTTCTAACCAGTCTGTCTGATTCAATCTCATCTGGAGCCCAGAACACTAAAGATGACTGATATTTATCACAAAATAGTATTATAATAATTTGTAGCGTTAGTTTCTCATCAGTCTGACTACCTGGGGAAGGAAACTGTGTGTGTGTGTGTGTGTGTGTGTGTGTGTGTGTGTGTGTGTGTGTGTGTGTGTATCTGTGTGTATGTGTGATTTAAAGCCCTGTTGTCATGTTTCATAGGGTGAGAATGAGAGGAGGGTGTCGATGAGATCTAATGTCATTTCATTTTTTAAGTAAAGCACTGATCCTGGAGCTGTGTGCGCCAGAATTATTTAGGCTGTTCCTCAGCAGCTTGCTGCCCTGCGTTAGTGAGATGCACCCAGTCAGGGTGTCCCAGTGATGAAGTGTCAGTCCAGTGTTTATGTGTGCTTTAAATGAAATACAACCCCAGGTGCAGGTTTTATAAAGATATAAAATTGTGATTGTTGTTGTTCACGCCAACTATGGTCAGATTCAATGTCTGTAGTGTGTGAAGTCGTGAGGTGGACAAATCTTCATTTCATATAATACAGTTTACTAAATCACCACAAACGTGAGTATATTTGGGGTTTTGACACCTGGTCAGACAAAACAAGGCAGTATATTAACTTTGGCTTCAAAGGTGGATCAATAATGATTGATCTTTCTGACATCTGATATTGACAACAATCATGTAATTAACAACAATAATTGTTAGACTGTAAAGAAAAAAAAGTTGTTTGTGACCTTGATAATGTTCTGCGTTTATTATTTGACAGAAAAAAAAGTAAGCAACTTGTAAACTAAAATAATTCCATCTACAAAGCCAGAACGATAGAAGCAACAAGCATTTAACGAACCGAAACATCCTTATTTTAATGTTCCGTCTGAAAGTTATGTTGAGAAATATACGAAACCTATTTGTAAATGTTTGAACACTCGAGTTTGTAATTCACAACCTGAACCGTCAGACCCAATCATGTCGATTCAGGCTCAGAATACTGAATTATTACAGCGGGTTTGAGAGAGTCTGGCTCTGCGCTGTGGTGGATACAAGAACTGTGCGAAGGGGGGGAACTCTTGCTCAGCTGTGGGTCTGATATGTGCCCATGTCATTGTCCACTGCAGATATATGACCGGTTGGTCGACCTAGTTCATGATGTGGCCACACAGGAGGGGTTTCTGGGTATTGAAGTCCTCAGACTCAAAGCAATTTCGACCTGCAGCCGTTGGCGGGGCAACAGTGGGAAGGTTCCCTCTGTAGCTTTAAATTGATTCAGAGAGTGGACAAGTGCAAAGTAGTTTAGAGCAAGAAGAAAGGGTAAAAGGTGAGCATATCAGTTGGGCCTTTGTTTATCTGCAGGAAATTGTTTTGAGGCCACACATGCACGCACACACACACACACACGCACACACACACTCACACTCACATTCCCTTCCTGTATGTGGGCAGCGGAGGGAGTCCTGAGCGATCGCAGGAAGTCAGGATTGGCTTCTCTGGGGAAGAGAGATAAGAGTCTGGTACATTGTGTGTGTGTGTGTGTGTGTGTGTGCGTGTGTGTGCGTGCGTGTGTGTGCGTGTGTGTGCGTGCGTGTGTGTGTGTGTGTGTGTGTGCGTGTAAAAGTCAGTGTGGGTTCAGGTGAAGGCGAGGCCATCTGCACTCAGCTACTGCTTAAAACAAACACACCTCCAGACACACAACTGGGCCTCGTCAAACAGACGTGTGTGTGTGTGTGTGTGTGTGTGTGTGTGTGTGTGTGTGTGTGTGTGTGTGTGATGTGTTCAGTGTGTTTGAAGGTGTTTCTCACCACGTTGTGTGAACACCGCTGCTGTAGAAATCCCTCTGAGGGGGTTTGAGGAAAACGGGCGCAAACACACGTCCATCTGCAAGGGACAGCAGGGAGGACTGCATCTCCCAGCATGCCTTGCATCATGTCATAAACCCCTTTGAAATGAAGCAGCTGGAAAGTTTATGTGGGAAGAAGGCCGAGCATGTTGGAGTCATTTGAATTGAGTTTGCATGTTGTTTGAATCTTGCTTCATACCGGCAGCAACATTTCCTGGTGTGTTTCCTGGAGAGACAGAGAGTTTTAACTACACACTAAGGTTAACATGCTAAGATGCTCACATGCTGATGCACATAAAATGGAACTGTTGTAGATTATACTGTTGGCAAAATATTCATTATTTAGCTCTAAATGCAGCTGAGGCTCATGGGAATGTCTTTGGTTTTACATTAACCGGCCCCTCCAGGAAAATTGCGATCTTTGCAATCAGAATAATTCACGCAAATTCAAGCAAGCTCAGCAATATTTGTCCCGGGAAGATGCGCTGCGTTTAGGAGGTTTTAGTAACTTTTAAAACTAAAATATTCGAGCAACCAGCTAACATGTAGTGTCTTAAGATGAATTAAAAACAAAAGGTTTATCGAACGTAATAACAGAGTCATGTTCACGACAATTATTGAACAAAAAAATATTATAAATCTGAAAATTCAAACTTGATTCGACCAGCGAGGTCTGGGTGAGAGCTGTCGTTCTCCTTTTTTGCAGAAATAAAATGGATCCCTTCACACGTCGGTGACCTCGGGCTTTGTAATACTACCAGACTGTTCACACCTGGTCTGGTTTCATACTTCTGTTCCTCTGCTTCACATTTATCCGTTTGTACACGCTGTGTTGTCAGTTAGGTTAGGTTAGGTTAGGTAGGTTAGGTAGTTACTTTATTAATCCCCGAGGGGAAATTTTTTCACGACAGCAGCATACAGAAGCAATAAGATAATAATAGAATAATAGAAAAGCAATAAAATAGCAGTAAATAGTTGTAAAAAATATAAAATGCACAGTATATACAGTACAGTATATATCTATATATATTATATACAACAACCAAGAAACACAGTCAACAGTGTTATTGTTATGTGATGGATTTTGCCAGAGGTGAGTTATTGTACAGTCTTATTGCGGTCGGCAGGAATAATCTCCTGTATCTGTCCTTGTGACAGCGGAGCTAGAGGAGTCTTTTGGAGAAAGTGCTCCTCTGTCCCTGCAGCAGTTCACATGGAGGCCTTCATTTGGCTGCCACTATATTAATATTATCACGATTTAATATTTTCTCCTCAGAGATAGTTAATAAATTGATATTTTTTCAAATGTATTTTGTGCATCAGAACTCTGTGTTTTAATGAGAATTGCATCCCTTTGAAATAGACCATCGGATGTGAATATGAGCCGTGCTGGTCAGTTAACCGGGTCGTCCATCTGTGCTCTCTGTGTTTACTGCAGCGGAAATAAAAGGCCGCTTTTATGTCAGTCGGCATGATGGTGGCTAATCTGAAGGTTGAAACAGTCCCTCTGTTCCAGTATCCAAAATACTAACATACTAGTTAATATGCCAGAAAAGGATTCAGTATGTCCCAGTACATAGTATGTCAAATATAGGAGGCCAAAAGTACTAGGATGTTCTGCAGTCTGCAGGTCAGCGTGATACTCTTGATATTCTGACCCACAATCCTCTGCAGCGGAAGATACGTCACATCGACTGAGCTGGCAGGAGAGTTGGTGGCGCTGAAGCCCCGCCCACAAAAGGAACAATAAGAAGCATTAAAAGGAAACATACTCTTTTCAAATCCTTTTTTTCTTTTTACTACTTGTAGTAAAGTGGACAAAGTGGCTCAAAGTTCAAGGCTCATTGTTATGAAGCAGTATGTCCCAGCTGTACACATACTATGTGCAACGGTAGATACTCTGTAAGTGTAGCTGCAGTACGTACTGAAAGTATCTAGAAAAAGTGCATGATTCAGAACGCAGGGACAGCTGGCGTGGCTGCCATACGTTGTTTAAGTCATATTTTGTTTCATCTTTTAGAGAGAAAAAAAAACAATTGACTATGAATTGGTTTTGTTTTTTACATCTTTTCCTGGTGTGTTTCCTGAAGAGACAGAGAGTTTTAACTACACACTAAGGTTAACATGCTAAGATGCTCACATGCTGATGCACATAAAATGGAACTGTTGTAGATTATACTGTTGGCAAAATATTCATTATTTAGCTCTAAATGCAGCTGAGGCTCATGGGAATCTTTGGTTTTACATTAACCGGCCCCTCCAGGAAAATCGCGATCTTTGCAATCAGAATAATTCACGCAAATTCAAGCAAGCTCAGCAATATTTGTTCTGGAAAGATATGCTGCGTTTAGGAGGTTTTAGTAACTTTTAAAACTAAAATATTCGAGCAACCTGAGCAACCAGCTAACATAAAGTGTCTTAAGATGAATTAAAAACAAAAGGTTTATCGAACATAATAACAGAATCATGTTCACGACAATTATTGAACAAAAAAATATTATTATTATTGTTATGATGAAGCAGTATGTCCCAGTTGTACACATACTATGTGCAACGGTAGATACTCTGTAAGTGTAGCTACAGTACGTACTGAAAGTATCTAGAAAAAGTGCGTGATTCAGAACGCAGGGACAGCTGGCGTGGCTGCCATACGTTGTTTAAGTCATATTTTGTTTCAGCTTTTAGAGGAAAAAAACAAATATTTGACAAATGAACTGGTTTTGTTTTTTACATCCTTAAGTGCTGAACAGCACCGAGCTCATCAGTGACTCAGCAAATCAGAAAAAAATGTTCTGTCGTGTATTTCTTTTTTTTTTTTTTTAATGCTGCAATTTAATTTCGACAACAGAAAAAGTTGTGGAGTGGTAACTGACGCCAGATGGTGTGTGTGTGTGTGTGTGTGTGTGTGTGTGTGTGTGTGTGTGTGTGTGTGTGTGTGTGTGTGTGTGTGTGTGTGTGTGTGTGTGTGTGTGTGAGTGTCTCACATACACATGAATGAGCTTCTCACCACGTCAGCGCTGAGTCACGTTTACTGGCTGCACACTGAGCTCAGTGGCTCAGATCACTTCCTCCACGTCTCACGTCTCCACTCACTTTTAAAACTTTTAGGGTTTTTGAACAGTGTTATTTATTTTTTCTGTGATTATGTGATTTCACTGGTGACAAAGATGTTTGATGGAGGGAAGATAACCAACTGGAGTTTATGGTGCACGCTGACATCAGTTCACTCAAACAGTAAACTGGGAATATGATCACTTTAAATAAATATAAAAAAGAAAATACAAATAGAACGATAAGTTCACGACAACAGTCGACACTGTTACCGATATATCTACCAATAAAATCGTCCGGCTGATTAATAAGTCAGAATCCAACACACTAAAATACGTCTGCTTTCATTTCAGTGACTTTATATCGATGAAGAAGGATTGTTCAGTGTCAAGTTTTCAATGGCTGAATGTTAATTCATAATTCATAAATCATGATTTTACGTACAATTGAATGGGATGAAGTATAAAGACAGTCGTATATAGAGCTGCAATGATTAATCAATCAATTCTTTATTAATTAACAGTTTTGAGTTGTTTTTTTAAATGAAACAAAAAATATAAAATCTCAGCTTTCAGCTTCTTAAATGTGAAAAATTTGTATGTTATGATTATTTCAATATTTTTTTATTTTTAAAGCATCCCCACTTCACACACAAACCCATTTTTATGACCCTTAAACTTTGTTTTGGTTCTCTTTGAGTTCTTAACGGTCTTTTTTTTTTTTACAGATTCAAATGTTTTAATTTAAAAATATCAAATATACCCACCCTGCAGTATTTATCCAACACCAAACGCACAAAGTTAGCAGCTAGCTGGTGAAAATGTTTTGCATTTTGCAGCACATTTTTCTTTAAAAGTGGTAACGAACAGAGCTGGTGAATATTGGACGTAACATTCATCAGGTGAGAAATGGATTTTGAACAATTAATTTGTTTGCTGGAGATGTTTAAAGGTAACTTCACAAAACAAACATGCTCATTCTCTTGCCCCCTATTGGCCAGAAGATACATTACTTCTGCTTTAAAATAAACTATGAATGAACATAGTTAACATCTTCATATCGTCAGTTTAAAATAAAAAAAAATGTAATGAGAGTTGCACCGCTCCTTAATTACTGTTATTTTGTTGTTTTATTTTGTTAATACGGGTTCATAAATCATCTCTCAGCCAGACACACACTCCTGCTCCACTTTCCACCTATTGTCTAATTCATCTTCAGTGCATTTACATAAAAAGCCATCATCTTTCTTTTCCCAGACACACACACTGTCATATTCACATATGTGCTGCAGTTCAGTCATCCATGTGTGTGTGTGTGTGTGTGTGTGTGTGTGTGTGTGTGTGTGTGTGTGTGTGTGTGTGTGTGTGTGTGTGTGTGTGTGCGCGTGTGCATGTGCGTGTGCGTGTGGTATGCAGTCGGAGTTTTCTCAGCTTCACTGCTGCTCGCCTGTCGTGAAGGATTAGCACACTGACACACATTACACACTGGGGCGAGCTGCTGCTGTGTGTTCGTCATATCTCGGGAACCAGAAGCGATCGAGCTGCTGAAACTCGACGCCTTTGTGAGACCGTTTCTCACACACGGATTAGAAATGTTCCTCGACTCGCCACGCAGAGAGCTGTGGGTGTCATTTGCTCAGGTTTTTGGAGATATCTGCTGCAACAGGAATAAAAATCTGTTCTGCTAATGAGTTCTTTACCCCAAACTCATATTAACTCATATTTGTGTTTGAGTTTAAACCAATCAGCAGTGAAGTCACCTCGTTATGAAGCCTCCAGTTCAGATTCTGTCCGTCACCATCTTTGCTAGTTCGGAGCGGTTTGCAGCAGGAAGTGACCATATTTGGACGAGCTGGGGGGAGGAGCCAGTGGTGGATCTGACTGATCTGATTGGAAACCTGACAATAATATGTCCCGCCCACCGATAGCTGTAACCTGACTGCACTACAGGCCTGTCAATCAAACAGACACGCCCCCAAAAACAGGTCTTTTTGAATCTCACTTTCTAATGAATGAGGGATTATTTTCAGATGGACCTCCAGAAAACTAATAAGGAGGAGTGACTTTAGCTAACAACACCGAGATAACTGATGGACACATTTTATTCACTTTGGATTTGATGAGAGAAGTTGAATGGGAGTCTATGGAGCCGGAGGCTTTTTGGAGCCGACCCTTAGTGGCACTCGGTGGTATTGCAGCTTAAGGCACTTCTGCATTGGCCTAATTTTTCAGACCTGGAAGCTACATCGACTTTTATATGGTTTAAACACAAATATATGATGTTTACTGACTGCAGTTAGATTTTGGGGAGTTTATTGTCGGAGTTAAACTACAGCTTGTGTTCAGAGATTCTCCTGATCGGAGTAATATTCATTCGCTGGGTGTTGAGGAGCATGACTCAACACTTCTCCTGGTGTTTACTGTGCAGCGTTGTTACTGTATTAGCATTTCCCAGCATGCATCAGTTATTTCTTTGCAACTTTTGAGAATAAAGCAACCAAATTAAACAGAAGTGATGGCCAGAAACTACATTTACTTTTGTTAAAACATGCCGTTTTGGAACATTTCAATGAAAACATAATGATACATAACATGGAGCCATGATTCAAAACCTTAAATCTACAATGTAGGCATGTGATATATCACAGTTGCACTTGATTCACTGATTACTCCCTAACAAGTTATTAAAAGTTAAATATTCATGGAGCATTAATGGAAGAATATAATTCTTAAATATGAATTTGTGATGAATATATTGTTATTTTATAGTCATTTTGATCTAAAACCATTATAGTGTGATGAAGTTTAACTCCCAAGTGTCATATTAAACACAATTTGGTGTCATATTAAACACAATTTGGTGACTGTTAACACTGCGAAAGAGTTCACGTAAAAACAACGCCAGCTAAAAGTAGTGTTTTAATTCTCACTAGAGTTCCGGTTTAATGCCTGAAAAGTGTTGAAAGATCAACTCCAAGAAATCAGTTCCCATCACTCTGCTTCAGAGTGTCTTCCATGTTTTTGCATGTTCACTCAATTAGAGTTGATTGGAACTCACACAGAGTTTATACTAAAGACCAGAATTTGCTGAGGCAGCGATACTCATGACAGAGAGTAGTGTACGAAGGTATTTTTGTGTCTTTATTATGCAAGCAAAAAAAAACGTTTTTGGAAGCAAATTTCTCGCACTGAGTCAAGTTTGTAAGTACAAATATATAAACTGAGAATATAATTATTTACAGTGCAAACACATTTTTCTCCAAGAGTTTTGATAGTTTTGGTCTCATAATTAAAACCTCTGCTTTCAAATCAAAAACCTACGAGTTGAGTAGGATGTAGTGGGCGGGGCATACGCAAGAGATGGGAGCTTCTATTGGTGGATCGGCTGCCTCCCGACAGCAGAGGACTGTGTTGAGCTACATCAGAAATGCTTTAAAAGTGACGACTCAGCTTTCACTTTGGTTATATTTCACGTTGTCATGCCAATAAAGCAAAGCATTCTGTGACCAAAACTATCAGAGCACATTTTGTTTGCAATGCAAATAATTATATTCTCAATTTATATATTTTTACTTACAAACAAGAAATTTGCTTTCAAAACTGTTGTTTTTTGCTCGCATAATAAAGACACAAAAATACCTTCATAGCAGTATGTGTGTAAAAACACCAATTGGGATCAATTTTTGTTGAAATGACACACAAGTAGTTGAATAAAGATGAAATGAACTACAGCTATAATTAAATGTTTCTGTGTAAACATCACAACCCTGCGCGGAGTTAAAGCCGTGCTGCTGTAATAATGATGGTCAACAGGGGGGGTCAGAGGTCAGCTGTTACCGACAGCTGCTTTTAATGGTGAGTGTTTAATATCGGTGGAGCGGACGAGGCTCATTCAGATCTCAAACTCTCCGAGTATCACAGACCTCTTGCTCTGTTTCACACTCTGTCTCTATTCAGTGACACCAAATGTGATTAATTGACTTAATTAGAGATAGAAGTGAAGTTTGAGTCTTGTACTTTGATCAGGTCATAAGAAAAAAACTATAAATATCTGCAGAAATTTGTATTATTAAAGGTCTCGATGTTGGAAAAGGACATTGAGACTAACTGACACTGAGTTAATAATCACGGAGAATCGGCCTGATTTCAACCTGAACACTCAGTGGACCTTTAATCTCCCACCAACGCTGAAACACAACACTTCACTTCGTGACCAGCTGGTTGTCCCGACAACGTCATCCAGACTCGCGCACACATACACATTTTGTAATCTCCATGACATCTTCTTTATAATCTTCTTAAAGGCAGATGGATGTGTTTGGTCCGAGCCTCTTTGTATTATTACATCCGTCATGTACTCAAGATGTGTTCGTTGGTGGGCCAGAGAGGAGTGTGTGTGTGTGTGTGTGTGTGTGTGTGTGTGTGTGTGTGTGTGTGTGTGTGACAGTGATCCCTCCCAAACACAACGACGTCCTCCAACACAAAGAGTACCTCCAACACAATGTTCCTGGAGCTCGTTCAGCAGTCAGTCACAATATTCTCGGAGATGCTGCCCGAAGCTGCAGATCTGTAGGTCAAACTTTTTTGTAGGTCCACTTTTTTATCCATTACAAAGTTATTTAGATCAGGATCTGTTTCAGGTTTCTATTAAACCCTGTTTACACCAAGTTTAACCTTGTTCAAATCAAGTTTAACCCTGTTTAAACCAAGTTTAACCTTGTTCAAACCAAGTTTAACCCTGTTTATACCAAGTTTAACCCTGTTCAAACCAAGTTGAACCTTGTTCAAACCAAGTTTAACCCTGTTCAAACCAAGTTGAACCTTGTTCAAACCAAGTTTAACCCTGTTTATACCAAGTTTAACCCTGTTCAAACCAAGTTGAACCCTGTTTAAACCAAGTTTAACCTTGTTCAATCCAAGTTTAACCCTGTTTATACCAAGTTTAACCCTGTTCAAACCAAGTTTAGCCCTGTTTATACCAAGTTTAACCCTGTTCAAACCAAGTTTAACCCTGTTTACACCAAGTTTAACCCTGTTTACGCCAACTTTAACCCTGTTTAAACCACATTTAAAGTTGCATTTAATTAGCTCTACATGGATTGGGATTGGATCATATTGACTATATTATATTTGGGACAATGTGGTACTAAAAATATATATCAAAGTTTTCAAATGTGTGTGTGTGTGTGTGTGCATGCGTGCGTGTGTGTGTGTGTGTGTGTGTGTGTGTGTGTGTGTGTGTGTGTGTGCGGGAGGGTTGATCACTCCCCCTCCCCTGTGTGAAGGAGAAAGAAGGAAATGATGTCTGCACTATTTTAATCTGCCATCTGTTCCCAGCTCTGACTCTGATCATTTCATTCTCAGCTCACTCACACACACACACACACACACACACACACACACACACACACACACACACACACACACACACACACACGTTTCCTCTCTAATTCAAATTAACATCAGATGGAGTGTGTGTTGTGTGGACTCTGTGCCGAGTCATCGCGTCTCTCTGACTCAGTTGAAGCAGTGTGTGTAGTTGTTTAATCAGATCACCTGACACGGTGATAGTGACCCACATATAAAGTCCTGAGTCTTCAGATAGTACACACACACGGCAGAGCTCACACCTGCAGGCGAACAGGGTTACATCTACTCATGTTCGCATTAATGGGTCGCTTAGCAACGGCAGGCGGTTGCCTAGCAACAATATTGCCAACCAGCAAATTTTGGGTGTGTTCGGAAAGTCAGACTGTAGTAAAATAAGAGAGAGAGAACTCTGTGTGTGTGTGTGTGTGTGTGTGTGTGTGTGTGTGTGTGTGTGTGTGTGTGTGTGTGTGTGTGTGTGTGTGTGTGTGCGCAATAATTCTGCTGCCAGTCGTACAAATGGGATATTCTGCAAAGTCAGCTGTTTATCTGCTGAGCGTGTGTGTGTGTGTGTGTGTGTGTGTTCAAAGTGAGCATGCTCAGACACTCAGGAATCTTGCAATAGTTATTAAAGGTCTGATTAACAACCACAGACAGATTGTAGTTCCAGGTCTGAACAATGAGGCCGATGCAGAAGTGCCTTAAGCTGCAATACCACCGAGTACCATTAGAGGTCGGCTCCAAAAAGCCTCCAGCTCCATAGACTCCCATTCAACTTCTCTCATCAAATCCAAAGTGAATAAAATGTGTCCATCAGTTATCTCGGTGTTGTTAGCTAAAGTCACTCCTTTTTATTAGTTTTCTGGAGGTCCATCTGAAAATAATCCCTCATTCATTAGAAAAGAAGATTCAAGACCTGTTTTTGGGGCGTGTGTTTGATTGACAGGCCTGTGGTGCAGTGAGTTTACAGCTATCGGTGGGCAGGACGTTCTAGACCGTCAGCAGTTTTCTTTGGATTTGAACAAATAGTCCCCTCAGAGAGCTGCTGACGTCACCTAAAATAAACACCACATTAATATTTGTTGGTGATAGAACTTTGTTACCGTTTAGTGATTTGGTTTTTCTTACAGCAGAATCTTGTTACCTGGGTAACATCTTCATCTTCATCAAACACAAAATCCTCTGAATCTGATGAAATGTGGGTTTATTGAAAATGAAACATTTCACCCAACCGAATGTTCTCACGACAGCATTGAAGTGTAACTTGACGTTTATAACTGGTATTTTTTTTTTTTTTTTTCAGTTTTTAGGGTTTTAGTATAAAGTGTACCTTTTTGATTCCAGTGTTTTTTTATTGTCATGGCTTTTATTGAGATTTATTGGTCTTGATCAGCGAAACCTTTGAGTATTTCCTGTCATGAATATTGTCGGTATTGATTCTAAATGTTTCTCAGGATGGAGGCCTTTTGTTTTAATGCAAAACACATCTACCTATGGGTACAAATAGAGTCTGCTGAACCTGAACCTGATGCCATCACAATAATTAACGCAAAGTCAGGCAAAGTCCAGAATATTTGCGGGAGTTTGCAATTTATTAAAATTCCCGCGACTCTTTTGCAAAAAACATCGTCATCAGAATCTCTGGTGAAAGTATTAAAACATAAAGTAAATCTTTTCAAACAAAACTCTATTACCAAAAATAACTCCAATAACTTCCAATCAGAAAGTCTCTGCTCCTGTTTTCATCACCAAATAAAACTCTGTTCATGGAGGAAACCGGAAGAAGAGGAGAAACAGGAAGTGATGGGGTTTGTGGGAACTGTGTTCTTCACATTAAAATGATCTGATTAAATGTTTATTATCAAACAAGTGATTCCATATTACTGGATGTTAAATGAGTTTTCTCCACACGTCCAGTTGTCAGAGACGTCTCTTTGTTTGTTTCATCCAGCAGGTCTATGTGTTGAATGAACATGAATTAAACAGCATCTAAAGCTCTTATTTTGACAGCTGATGTAGTCCTTGTTTCTATATTCCAGTCACAGACGGTCTGTTCTGGAAACATACGCAGCTTTTAGGACATTGTAGGAACTTCGAGCTTCACGGTTCACTAAATTCAATAAATAAATAAAATAAGATTAAAACTAAAATATTTCTGAGATGTGCAGCATGATTATTATCACAGGAATTGATTACAGATGTATTCCTTTATCTCAGGTAGGGCTTCACATTTTTTAATTTTTCTCCACTTGCAATTTTTGAAAAATTCCATAATTTTACACAAAAAAACTGCCTTAAAACTCCACGAATTACATCGACATTTTTGAGAAAATCTGCGACAAAATCAAACATTTTTGATGGAAACAATCACTAAAAATGTCTGTTAAATCCTGGAGGGACTGAGGAGGGCTGGGTGACGTACAGATATTATGTTGGTGGTGATATGAGACAAGACATCATCTTGTACTTTTGATACTTTGAGATGGCGATGACATCGTAGAGAGAATAAGAAAAGGCTGTAACGACTAAATTAACATGTTTATTTAACTGTGTTCACTGATTCTCCCTCTCTCTCTCTCTTTCTCTCTCTCTCTAGGGGTTGCTGATAGGAAGTGTGTATGCGTGTGTGTGTGTGTGTGTGTGTGTGTGTGTGTGTGTGCATGCGTGTGTGTGTGTGTGTGTGTGTTTGTGACCGGTCGTCCTGAGCGATCATGTTCAGAAACAGCCTGAAGATGCTGCTCGGCAAAAGCCGCAAGAACAACAACAGCGGTCAGTAACTCCACGTGTCCTTGACATGTGCTGTGAGACACGCGTGTTGTCCCTCTGGTCTGGCTGACTCGACACCGTCATGTCTTCTGTTGTCCAACAGGTGGCAGCAGCATTGAGTCGGAGGGGTCAGAGGTCGGGATGATGGAGGGATTCACCCGCTCTCTCCCCTCCTCCCCCCTCCTCAACCTCCGGCTGGGCAAGAGACCAGGTAGGATTACCTGTCTGTCTGATTACCTGTCTGATTATGTATCTGTCTGTCTGTCTGATTACCTGTCTGTCTGTCTGATTATGTATCTGTCTGTCTGATTATCTGTCTGTCTGTCTTCTTGAATTTGAACAACGTTCTTATTTCATATGACAGATTTTTTTCTTATATTTGCTCTTCTTTCAATGACCTCTTTGAAAAATGTGATGTCATCCAATCATCCAATCAGATTCCTGATGTTTGAGTCCAGATCTGTTGGCTGGTCAGCTTCACCTGACCATGCTGGCCTTGTGCCTGCCGTGTGTGTTACCAGCTGTGTGTGTTACCTGCCGTGGGTGTTACCTGCCGTGGGTGTTACCAGCCGTGGGTGTTACCTGCCGTGGGTGTTACCAGCCGTGGGTGTTACCTGCCGTGTGTGTTACCAGCCGTGTGTGTTACCAGCCGTGGGTGTTACCTGCCGTGGGTGTTACCTGCCGTGTGTGTTACCAGCCGTGTGTGTTACCAGCCGTGGGTGTTACCTGCCGTGGGTGTTACCAGCCGTGGGTGTTACCTGCCGTGGGTGTTACCTGCCGTGTGTGTTACCAGCCGTGTGTGTTACCAGCCGTGTGTGTTACCAGCCGTGGGTGTTACCAGCCATGTGTGTTACCTGCCACCCGCTGCTCAGCTGCGGCTCAGTTACATGTGTGTATCCACACAGGTTCGACTGCAGATTTGACTATTCAATCAATCATGAACATCAGTGTTGAATTTTTAAGGTCTGAAAAGTGATGAGTTTAAATAAAACGCACAGACACACACACGGATACATACAGACACACGTAGACACACAGACACGCATAGACACACATAGACACACGGACACACACAGACACACATAGACACACGGACACACACAGACACACACAGACACACACAGACACACATAGACACAGACACGCATAGACACACATAGACACACGGACACACATAGACACACGGACACACACAGACACACACAGACACACATAGACACACGGACACACACAGACACACACAGACACACATAGACACACGGACACACACAGACACACACAGACACACATAGACACACGGACACACACAGACACACACAGACACACATAGACACACGGACACACACAGACACACACAGACACACATAGACACACGGACAGACACACACAGACACACATAGACACACACAGACACACATAGACACACGGACAGACACACACAGACACACATAGACACACGGACAGACACACACAGACACACACAGACACACATAGACACACGGACAGACACACACAGACACACATAGACACACGGACAGACACACACAGACACACATAGACACACGGACAGACACACACAGACACACATAGACACACGGACACACACAGACACATACAGACACACACAGACACAGACATGGAGGAGAGACACAGAGAGGGTTCCTGTGTTTTTACCATGATTATACAGTACACATGTGATCACGGGTCGTTTCCATGGATACTTGGCGTGTAGAAAACTGACTCTCAGCTGCCATACGAGATTTTAGCACGAATAAGTATCAGTAATAATGTCTGATGATTGTAATTATTCTCAGTCAGCAATATACGTAGAAATATATTTAGAAATAAAAAAAAATAAAAAAATAAAAAAATCATCTGGTAACCATGGTAACACATGCATGTTCCTAATTGAGGCAGTTAAACGTAGTTAAAAACTGCAGTAGGCTTAGCTCGCATCACACTCACACACACACACACACACACACACACACACACACACAGCTGTGACCGGTTAGACAGGGGTGTGTGTGTGTGTGTGTGTGTACAGGGAGGGGAGGGGTGCTGGGGTGACCTTTGACCCGATATTTGATTGCCCCAATGTGTGTGAGTGAGAGAGAAACCACAGAAATGTAGCACCCACACAGGCATGTGCGCAACACACACACACACACACACACACACACACACACACACACACACACACACACACACACACACCTCTCCTCCTGCTCCTCAGGGGGGGTTCTTCTAAACATTAACATGTGGAGGTTCTCTGTCTGTCTGTCTCTTTGTTTTGTGCTCTGTCTCTTTGTCTGTCTCTGTGTCTGTTTCTTTGTCTGTGTGTCTCTGTTTGTCTGTCTGTCTCTCTCTCTGTCTCTTTGTCTGTGTGTCTCTGTCTCTTTGTAGGTCTGTCTCTGTTTCTCTGTTTGTCTCTCTGTATGTCTCTGTCTGTCTGTCTCTCTGTCTCTATGCATCAGGGTGACTTTCTGAAGTCAGAACACACACAAGCTCTGATTCCACTTTGTTTCTCCTCAGATGGACCTCCAGAAAACTAATAAGAAGGAGTGACTTTAGCTAACAACACCGAGATAACTGATGGACACATTTTATTGACTTTGGATTTGATGAGAGAAGTTGAATGGGAGTCTATGGAGCCGGAGGCTTTTTGGAGCTGACCCCTACTGGCACTCAGTGGTATTGCAGTTTAAGACGCTTCTGCATCGGTCCTCATTTTTCAGACCTGTAAGCTACGAACACTTTTATAAACGGTCTGTGGTTAAACCTAAACTGCTGCTTATTTAAACAGCCAGCAGTGAGTAACTTTATCATTTATTACATATTTGTGTTTCCACCTTCAGATCTGAGTCTTTGGAGCTGTGAAGTGGTTTCAGAAGTGTTTCTGAGGAGTCCCGTCATGTCTTTAGTTCACCTGCCTGGTCGCTGCAGCTGCAGGGTGTGTTTTCAGTTCATTCAACAGCATCGTCTTCAGCTGTCGCCGACCGCTGACGGCTCACATGATTTACATTTCAACCTCAGCGATCGGTGGCTTGAGTTTCATGTCTCCCCCTGCTGTGAGTCACCAAACATTTGGAGTGAGTTTTCACCTCCTGAAGTAGAGGCTCCTCCCACTCTTCATCACTCCTCTTCGCTCTTGTTGTTTTAGCTCTGGTTTGACTCTCTGAAGCAGCTCGCTGATCTCCGGCCGGCCGTTGGATGTTCGCTCACGTACAGAAGCCATGTATCTGACATAGAAGACGAGCTGTTCGGAGACATCTGGACCGACCAGAGCGGAAACCGAGTCTTTTGTTTGTGTTGTCGTCGTGTCGCTCCGTTAAAATGCTGCAGATTCGGTTTTAAATATTAAATTATGAATCCAGTTATGAGATTGACGGAGGAGGAAGCAGTAAGGAGCGCGTTCTGCCGTAGACGCGGCGTTGACCTGAACTTTAAGCGAAGGCAGAGCGTTCATGCTTTTCTGCGCTATATTTTTTTTAACTTCCGAGTAAACGACATTCACAACTCTTCTACTTGTTCAAAAGGATTTTTCTTTCTTTCTCTTTTCTTTTGTAACTTCTCTCACTTTAAAACATTTTTTTCACACAACTCTAAATCTCAGTCCGACTCCAGTTCTTCAAGTTGAAAACATTGAAAATATCTCTGTACCTCTCAGCACCCCAGTGCCCCCCCCCCCCACACACACACACACACACACTGTGATTGGTGGTCTGACTCGTCTGTTTAAGCAGCTTCCCTTTAATCGCAGCGTTTCTCTGCTCCGTCGATCTCCATTCATTCGTTCCCTCTCCGCTCCTGTTTTCCTCCGGGTCCGATCCGTCTCTCCGAACTTTCCTCGTGACATGTACCAGATTACTCTGCGGGTTCAGCTCCTCCTGCAGTCCTCCCCTCTCTCTCGCCTCTCTCTCTCTCTCTCTCTCTCTCTGTGTGTGTGTGTGTGTGTGTGTGTGTGTTTTTCGGGTTGGAGGAGGGGAGGTTTGGATTTGCAGGCAGACGAGGGAGGTCGTCTTTCAGAGCAGATATGGAGGATCTGCTGTTGAAAGAAAGACCGTTTGAAACTTTGCTCTTCGTGTTTCCGATCAGAGACAACGTCTCTCCTGGAGAGTTTTTTCCGCTCGTTGCTGCAGCTCTTGTTTTCTCTCTTTGCTACCTGTGAATGAAAAAAAGCTGCATTTTTTTTGGCGGGGGGTGGGCGGCTGAAAAGGACGAGACCCAACGGGAGGACACGGCCCAGATCGGCAGTGAATGGAGGTCAAGTTTTAAAAGCTCTGTTCGTGTCTGCGGGAGTTTCTGGTTTCACCTCTGCAAACTAACAAAGAGCTCCACCGAAGCTTTCACGTCTGTTTGTAGTTTTACTCTCCTGCTTCAGACGTACCTGGAGACTTTTTTTCTTTCCCCCAGGGGGAGTCTAGTCCTCCTTCATCTTCCCCTCTGTCTCTCCTTTGTGTCTTCTGGAGGAGGAGGAAGAGGAGGAGCTCAGGACCACAGAGGAGGAGAAGACGGGGTAGTGATGTCATCACATTTTCACCAGGAAAGCTGACTGCGCCTACTCTGCCCCCCTTTGACCCGCCTCATGGAAGCCCTCTGAACCAATCAGGAGTCACCGCTGCCAGCTCGCCATGGACTGCACGGCAGCTATTTTGAAAGTGTGTGCCCGCTCCAGGACCAAGTGGTGTTGGTACGGAAGATGCTCCGTCCGTCGCCCCTGGAGACCTGCAGACGGCTGTAGATGCGGCGGGGGTGTCGTGGCGGCGGGGGTCGCCGGCCACGCCTCCGCCCTCCTGAGACGCTTGATGCTGTACCTGTGCTGCTGTCAGCTCCACGAGGAGAGGTCCGAGTTGTGTCGGGAATGGGTGGACCGACCCGTTGAGGGATTAGAGAGAGGAGGAGGAGAAGAAGAGGAAGGTGAGAGCGAAGAAGAAGAGTCAGGTTGAAACAAACAAAAACAACGACATGTCAGCGTCGGGGAATCAGAACACATCTCAATCTGTTTTGTGTATTTCAGTTAAATCTGAAACCTCCGAGCTTCAGTCTCACCAGGTTCTGATCTGCACCAGCGCTGACTCAGCATTACTCTTTCACTAAGGCCAAGACACGCATTAAACATCGGAGGCCAAATTATCCTCCCTTTTGGGTATGGATCCTACATTTCCCATGATGCAGCAGAACCTCATACCTGAAGTGTGTAATGCAGATGTTACTGTTTAAAAAAACAACAACAACATTCCTATCTTTACAGACTAACTCGTACTGGTGACGAGCAAACCGAACTTTACGCGTAAAACCTGTCTCTTGGAGAACGTGTAGTCGTTGGACATCTGATATTAAAACAGGAAGTGGGGGTTTGATGGTGGTAGTAGGGCTGGACAGTACAGATGAATCTGATTCATTCAAGAGGCAGACATGAATACTGCAGTTACAGGACTGAGAAGAGTGTGTTTGACGGACAGCTTCCATGTCTGGTTATGAGTTATGGAATTATGGGAGCTGGTGTGGTTTCATGCATGCTGGCTAGCGAAGGCCAACTGTCAGCTGATATCGGGTTAAGGTCTTCACGAGGACCACAAGCAGAGACTAAACTCAAAACTGATTATCAGTTATTATGTATTATGTATTATTAAGCCAGGACCCATTTTTATTGCACAAATACGGTTCTGTTCAGCCTCCATGAAGGATCGTTTACAGTTGCTCCATCCTACTGGGCGTAGACCTCGGGTTAATTTTGACCAATCAGCATGAACCAAAACCGGCCGACACTCTGCCACCATGTTTTTACTGAGTACAGAATATTTATCAAGTCGTTTTAATGAACTTCAGCAGCTTAATGAGGAGCTGAGAGTTTATTCTGCGCTGCACGCTTTGTTTTTTCAGTAAGCGAGAGTTGACAAATATTAGCGCTGCACTCGTCACTGTCACCGGCCGTCCAATCACAGTGAAGGAGTGGGGCGGGACAAACGCGGTCAACCACCGACACCGACGTCATTCCTTCCTTATACACGAAGTGAATGTGGGAAACAGCTGCAGGCTGTAAACTAACTGATATCATACTTCAACCCGGCATTAGGCCAAAGAGTGTGACACACCTGCCACCAGAGGACGGTGTGTCACGGTCGCGGTTTCACCTCATCCAGGTGTGAAAAACCAGGCGGTCCAGTTCAGGAACAGAAATGACGTGGTTAGGAAACATATCATCCATGTCACGCTCTGGGACTCAAACCCGGTTCTCCTGACTTCTGGACCTGAGTTCTTAGAGTTCAGAAAGGAGTGAGGTGAGAATGAAACGGAAGGAGAAAGGAAAGAAAGAAAGAAGGAAGGAAAGAAGGAAAGAACAGAGGAAGGAAGAAGAAGGGAGCAAGGAAGGAAAACAGAAAAAGGAAACGACCTTTGAAGGCTGCATTTGTACAATACAAAGTTATCAAATCCTGCTGAGAATAAAAACGGTCAAAGAAAGAAGAGAGGAAGGGAGGGAGGGATGGAAGGAAGGAAGAGACAGAATAAGGATCCAATGAAGGAATGTACAAAGACAAACAAGAGAAAGAAGCGAGAGAGAAAGAAGAAAGAAAAAAGAAGACAGAATGAACAGGTGAAAGAAAGGAAGGAGGGAAGTAAGGAAAAATGGAGTGGAGACCAAAGAATGAAGGATGGAGATGAAGTAGGAGGAAGGAGGGAAGGACAGAGGAAAGGACAGAGGGAAGGTCAGAGGAAAGGACAGAGGGGAGGACAGACAAAAGGACAGAGGGGAGGACAGAGGGAAGGACAGAGGAAAGGACAGAGGGAAAGACAGAGGAAAGGACAGAGGCAATCAGAAGCTGGAGAAGTTAACGAGGCAGAGATGGAAAAGTCTGAATCTGATCTTTCCATTTAACTTTTCTTCTAAAAGCGACTTGCACACCCTGTCATTGACTGACCACACGCACACATGCATATATGTGTGTGCGCACACACACACACACACACGTACATGTGCTTTGTGTTTGCTTGGTTTTATTTTTAGTGTGTGTGTCTTTGGAGCTTCTCTAGTATTTTGTCCAACAGTCAGCAATTTATAGCTGTAATTATAGAGAGAGAGTCTGTGGCTCACATTCCTGTGTGTGTGTGTGTGTGTGTGTGTGTGTGTGTGTGTGTGTGTGTGTGATATTAAATTCCATTTTTTTCACTGGATTGGTGTCAAGAGGCGGGACTCCAGGTCACCAGGGTAACGGAGTAGAAGGGCACGAGCTTCAATCTCACCATCCACCTGTGAGGTCATCAATAAGAGGAAGTTAAATGTTGGACGGTGTTTCACTGTGTGAGTCCTTCCAGTGGTCAGTTTGTGTTTCCATTGCTACAGATTTCTACACGTGGCTCCATTTGTGTTTGACCGTGCTGTTACTCGACAGAAAGGCTTTCTGGACAGTAACACACAAGGGAAGTTGATATTAAAGGGAAAGATTGTGTTTTGCTTCATGCCAAGAAGTGATACCGCTCTGAGGCCTGTACACAGACTGGTTATAAAAGTGTTCGTAGCTTCCAGGTCTGAAAAATGGTTCCGATGCAGAAATATCTTAAGCTGCAATACCACCGAGTGCCACCAGAGGTCGGCTCCAAAAAGTCTCCGGCTCCATAGACTCCCATTCAACTTCTCTCATCAAATCCAAAGTGAATAAAATGTGTCCATCAGTTATCTCGGTGTTGTTAGCTAAAGTCACTCCTTCTTCTTAGTTTTCTGGAGGTCCATCTGAAAATAATCCCTCATTCATTAGAAAAGAAGATTCAAAAGGACCTGTTTTTGGGGGGGCGTGTCTGTTTGATTGACAGGCCTGTGGTGTAGTCAGGTTATAGCTATCGGTGGGCGGGACGTAGTATCGTCAGGTTTCCAATCAGATTAGTCAGATCCACCGCTGGCTCCTCCCCCAGCTCGTCCAAATATGGTCACTTCCTGCTCCAAACCGCTCCGAACTAGCAAAGATGGTGACGGACAGAATCTGAACTGGAGGCTTCATAACATTAACAAACCAACGTGTGACGTCACTGTAGCGGCTCCTTAGCTTAAGCATCAGAGATGCACCTGTCTCAGATATTGCCGGTCAAATTTACATGCGTACGCTGCATGATGTGGCGAACACAGACAGTCATGTTACAGCCACGCACTCAAAACAAGTTTTCACAACAGCAATATTAACACGCTGATGTTCAGCAGGTTTAATGTTTACCACGTTAGCACTGAACACAAAGTACAGCTGCAGCTGACGGGAACGTCACAGTTCTGCAGATACAACCCTGTTTCCAAAAAAAGAATGGGACGCTGTGTAAAGTGTTTCCAAAAACAGAATCCAATAATTGGCATTTGATTTATATAAAACCATACTTAATTAAAAATTAGACCAAAGACAACATATTAAATGTTGAAACTGAGAAATTGTATTGTTTTATGGAAAAATATTTGCTCATTTTGAATTTGATGTCAGCAACGCGTCTCTAAAAAGTTGTGACAGGATCATGTTAGTGTTGCATCACCTCTTCGTTTTGCAACACTGTAAACGTTTGGGAACTGAGGAGACCAGTTTCTGGAGTTTTGAAAGTGAAATGTTGTCCCATTCTTGCCTGATATAGGATTTCAGCTGCTCAACAGTTTGGCATCTCCTTGGTTTAATGATGCTGCCAGATACAAAATGAAGGTTTAGCGACTGGCTGGTGAGGTTAGCAGCGAACAGTCTTGGTGATGTTCTTCCTGGAGTTGGTGGAGACTAAAACAGAGAAAACAGGAGATGCTTTTGCTTCTGTGTTGAATGCATAGAAAACCTCAATGACTAATTTGATTATCTGTGAGATTTAAGAGTGCACAGAAACTAACTCTTAAACAAAAAATGCTCTTTCTTCATCAGAACATGTCACGTGTTGGCAGTTTGTGCTGAACTGGTTTCGCCCAGTCGTTCCCGTCTCTTTAAGAGTTCAGTTTGCGAAGACCAATGAAGAACTGTCTCCCCTGTTGCTCACTGTCTCCCTCTGCAGGTGAGGACGAGGAGTTGGGACCTCCTCCCTCTGTCGACGAGGCGGCGGATGCTCTGATGACCAGGCTGGGCTTCCTGCTGGGAGATAAGGTCATTGGTGAAGAGCCGGGCTCCTCCTACCACGGACAGGATGACGGACAGGTGATCAACTCCAGACATCTGGGTTGGGTTTAGTTCTGCCTGACTTTCAAAACACTTTCAGACTGAAGAGATCGACTGAAATTCAAACGTCATAAGTGAATTCAGCCATACTGTCATTTTTTTTAGTGTGTGAACCCTTTAGAACGAACTGTTTTCTTTATTAATTAGTTATTAAATGTGATATGATCATCCGTTTCTTAAGACATATGCTCAACCTAATAACACACAGACTGTTTTAATCTTTTGTGTCTTTACTGAACACATCCATGAAACGTTCACAGCGCTGGTGGAAATAGTAGATGAACTTGTAAAACCTGCCTGAACCTCCTTTTTTATTCTGAAATAATTGAAGAAACTATTAAAACAAAACCTCATTATTACAAAATGCTATTTAATCCTTCATTTCCTTAAAAAGATTGTATTAATTTAATGTGCTTTCCTTTTTAAGATAGTGAACTTGACCACTCCCAGATTTGGCATGGCAGCCTCTTTTAGCTCAAGCAACAGAAAAGTAATTCTGACTCAGCTAACTTCAAGCTGCTGCTTTAAGTAGACACGACCCGACCCGAGTGCTCCCACTAACTCTCCAATAGACTCCCATTATATCTGAATGTTCGGGTCTGAATCAGAAACGGAGGGTGTCTCTTACCTGCGACCGAGCCCAATTAATACCAAGTAGGAACATGAAATTGAATACAGTTATTACCGACAAGTTTCCGCCGCTCACGGTGAAATAATTCTTTTGATAGGACTTGTAGTTTTTGTCTGGTGAGGACTTTTTGAAGGCTGCTCCTGGTCAGCCTGCCGATTTCTCCCCTCCATTTTTGTGGATGAGAGAGCCCCTTCCCTCTGCTCCCTCAAGATCACCATAGCAACCAGTCACTGGCCTGGTATTTTAACTGGAGCCACTCTGACACAAACACACCTGAGACTGATTTATGCTCATTAACTGTTCCTCTGCTCTGTGGTGGCGCTGCGACACAATTCAAACTCTTATCAGGACAAATGAAACGTCAGCAGTGACGTTTCTGCAGGAATTTTCTCGTTATGATTCTATTTACTTTGACATGAAACTGAGCGCACTGAGATGCAGGAAAATCTTACTACAGTTTTCCTCACCCTCAGTATTAATGATGATAGATTTAATATAAATATATACAGTAGACTGGATATTTATTGGAAACTAGTCACTAAATCTGTTAAAAAAATATAGAAAACAAAATTATTACTGTATTACTGTCGTCAAGTTAAAGTAGCCCCAAATTATTACACTTTTTATCCTATAACTTGGACATTAAATAATACAAAACAAAATAAAGATCATTTAAACATTGATTGAAATGATGCATAATAACATGCAGATTTCTTCCTGTCTCTATTCAGAGGATATCACCGTCCTCCAGTCTGGCTAGTAGCAACACCTCCCCCTGCTCCACCCTGCAGCCTCCTGCAGGGGGGGAGGCCAACGTTAGCAACAAGCATGCCTCCTCCAACCACGCCTCCGTCACCTCGCCCAGCTCAACGCTGGAGAGCCGAGACAGCGGCATCATTGGTGAGCTGCACTTCCTCCCCACCGACATCACGCATCGATGAACTGCTAACGCTCTCTCTCTCTCTCTCTCTCAGCCACGCTGACCAGCTACTCTGCTGACTCGGCCGCAGAGAGGGACGACGGCTCCAAATACCCCGGCGACTGTTACCATGGCAGCAGCCTCAACCTCTGGCAGCAGGGGGGCCGGCCGGTGGTGGCCTCCACCTCATCGTCCTCCATGGTGGCGACAGGAAGTGTGAACGACGGCTTCCTCTACAGGGTGGCGGATGGCATGGCCGCCTCCACTTACAGCCTCAACAAGCTCCACCCGGGCCGAGGTCTTGGCTCTGCCCGCTCGTCCGGCTCCACCCATTCCATCCCTCTCTACCTCATGCCACGGCCTAACTCCGTCGCTGGTGAGTCACGTTGTTTGTGATACAGGCGGTTTCCATTCCTGGCAGGAAGGAAACGCTTCACTTGTTCTGAGCTGCAGCGAGCTCAGCAGTGATCGTGGTTACCATGGATACCGTGACAACTCTATGCCCACTCTGGGTTTAAACAGGGCTTCTGATAAACAGAGGCAGATGTAGATTACAATACGAACGATGATCATACCAGAGTTTTATTTCACCTTCAGTCTCGACAAAACTCTGAAAAATAACACCAGAACTTTAAGTCGGATCTCTGAATTATCAATACTGAGGTTTATGAAGCATTTCAGAGTCTTTATATTATATTACTATATATACTCATTTCAACATAACTGACTACACTTCACTGTCACTCCTCTGAATAATATTCCCTCAAGAAATATCTGTTACAGCTTGTTTAAGCTGCAATAATCAATATTTTATACCAAAAGAAAATGTGTGATGTCACAAACTACTTCATGTTTGAATTTCTTGCCGCAAATTGTTTTTGTTTTTACTGTCGACAACCTCCTGCTTTAGTTGGGTCTCACCATTTCCCGTTTCCAGCGGTAACAGGAAGTGATGTCAAATAACAAAATAAAAGTTAATATTGACTTCCAAAGTAATGTTGCTCCGACAACAAGTTAGTTCCTTTAATTAATGACCATAAGGAAAC
This sequence comes from Embiotoca jacksoni, assembly GCF_022577435.1. Lineage (NCBI taxonomy): Eukaryota > Metazoa > Chordata > Actinopteri > Embiotocidae > Embiotoca > Embiotoca jacksoni. Next base: position 400,049 of record NW_027185432.1, read on the forward strand.
AGTTTAAAGTTTACAGTTATTTTGGTGTATTCTGGCTGTCAATAGGCAACTCTTTGCCAACATGTTAGCCATACAATGTTTTGTTAGGGATTAAAAATCGTTCATGGATGCTTCTTTAATTCGTTCCCAGTAAATATTAAGTCAGAAATCACAGATCACAGTTATCTGGATATTTTTTGTCATCCTAAATAAGTTGTTGAATATTTTAGAAACAGCTTTAGAGTTGGATGCTACCTGTATTTATTTACGACAACACCGTCAGGACGTAGTTCTCCTGTAAATAAGAAGTGTCCCTCCAACACAGTGAAAACTCTCGTTAATCACTGTGTTGGAGGTGTTTGATCTGAACACCATCAGACATGGAGGTGATACTGAGCTCTGTCGTTGTATCACATCATCCTCCCTTTCCTCTCGTTAAAACTGAAACCACGAGCACTCTGGGAAAGGAAGGAAGTGACATGTGTGTCATTTCTCACACACACACACAAACACACACACACAGGATACGAGGCAGAGCTCGTGTTCTCTGCCGCAGGAGAAGATTGCTGGATCAAACTTTTGGTACGTTTCTGATTGATTTTGTCTGAAGTCGAGGAAACTTCAACTTTCTGCCATTTATGAGCTTTTTGTGAGCTTCATGTCAGATTTACAGAAACTGTGGAGGAACTCGGGACACGACGCTCTTGGGACGAGTCGCTCCACGTCCTGTCTGTTCTTTATTTCTATCACAGTCGATAACATATATAATTGTTAATTACTTTTAACCACAAACAAGCAAATCCTTGTGGTTGTGTGCTTACGTCGGCTTGTTTCATGTGTTCATATGGTGTTTGGATACATTATGGATTTATTTTTTATGGCTGATGCTCCTGATGAACGAACAACCACTGGATTCCCGAGCTGTCATGTTTCTCTCCATTCGGGATCAGTTTTCTGGAGCGTTTCAGTACAAAGCTCTAGTAGCACAGCAGTTTCTCATTTGTACACTTCGGTTTTGGATGGATTAAACAAACAACATATAGTGTGTAAATTAGTAACACATTAAATGCTGTTTTGTAGATTGTGTTACCTTTGAAAAGAGCCTGACTAGCCATATGTCAAGTCTTTATGCTAAGCTAACATAGTTGTGTTTCCTGGCTGTAGGTTCATTTGCAAAACAGGTACAGTAATGATAAGTCTATTCTCCTTGAACACTTGACAAGAAATGAATAAGTATTTTTCAAAATGCAAAAAAAATTTTTACATTCAGAGCAGGAGTCTTTTAGCCTAGCTTAGCATAAGGACTGGAAACAGGAGGGAACAGCTAGCGAAGAATACACCGGCCAACCAGCCAATCAGCAGCCAGCAGTGACATCCCCCATTGGTTTGTGAACATTATGAAGCCTCCAGTTCAGATTCTGTCCGTCACCATCTTTGCTAGTTCAGAGCGGTTTGGAGCAGGAAGTGACCATATTTGGACAAGCTGGGGGAGGAGCCAGCGGTGAATCTGACTGATCTGATTGGAAACCTGACGATACTATGTCCTGCCCACCGATAGCTGTAACCTGACTGCACCACAGGCCTGTCAATCAAACAGACACGCCCCCAATCTTCTTTTCTAATGAATGAGGGATTATTTTCAGATGGACCTCCAGAAAACTAATAAGAAGGAGTGACTTTAGCTAACAACACCGAGATAACTGATGGACACATTTTATTCACTTAGTATTTGATGAGAGAAGTTGAATGGGAGTCTATGGAGCAGAAGGCTTTTTGGAGGCGACCCCTACTGGCACTCGGTGGTATTGCAGTTTAAGCCACATGGGCCTCATTTTACAGACCCGGAAGCTACAAAACAATTTTATAAACAGTCAACGGTCAACCAACAGTGCTCTAGGTTAAAAGTTTATTTGCTTTATTGTTTTTTTCGTAACTTTTTTAATGAACCATTTAAAATTGTCAGGCAAAGGCGATGCAGCACATCACTTAGCACGACCACGCTGCCCTTAGCGCAATCGATGATTCAGCCGGCGAAACGGGGACAGACCGGAGCAACGACTGCTTCCCTCGCAGAAAATCAACTTTATCATTCGTTCTCTCTGCAGCCACGAGTTCAGCCCACCTCGAAGATCTCGTCTACCTGGATGAGCAGCAGAGACACATGCCTTCAAGGACGTCCCTCAGAATGCCCAGACAGAATTCTGGGAGTCGTAGTGAACAGGACCACAGAGGTAAACACACACACACACACACACACACACACACACACACACACACACACACACACACACACACACACACACTCACAGAAACACAGCTGTTTGAACTAGGAGTTTCACCGTCCTCTTCTCCACCTTCCTCCTGCAGTTCGCTTCACTCCCTCGCTCAACCTGAAGCCCCTCCACTTCGAGGTGTCAGGTCTGTCATCTGATTGGCTGTTCAGCGGCCGGGAGTGGCTCTTCCAGGAAGTGGACGCCTGTCTCCGCAACGACGACCCGGCGACCGCTCGGGGCGTGGTGATCGTTGGTCACATGGGCTTCGGCAAAACGGCCATCGTCGCTCGTCTGGTGGCGCTCAGTTGCCATGGAGACCACATGTGGCCAAGCGCCGCCGGCAACCAGCCCATCGCCAAACGTAAGCGGCGAGAGAGACGAGAGAAAACCTCCTTTATACTACATCCTTATTGTATCAGTCAAAAGAAGAAAAGACTATATTCATTCCTTAAGAATACAGGAAGGAAAAAACTTTTAAGAATACACATTCAATAACAATAAAATAGAATAAAAAGACCAACATATAAATACACACACACAAATACACAAAATAAATAAACACACCTTTGACCTATACAGTGAAATTTTAAGAAAAACGGATTCATTTATTTACACAAGGTCTTTTTTCAAATTGTGCATTATGAACTATTTTTCTTCAGAATCTTTCTCATTTCATCAGACGCACAACCTCTTCTACTCAGTTGAACACAGATCATATGTGTGACATAAACGATTTAAAAACAAAGATATACAATCACTTCACGTATTTGGACGCCTTCATGTTTTGCACTCTGTTGTGTTGCCGATTTCATGTTAAATCTATAAAATTCGCATTAATTCCCATCAGTCAACAAGCATCTATTCAAAGTGAGAAAAATACAACCCCAAAGTGACCTTTGTCATTGTTCTGGAAGGGTGATGGTGCATTATGGGTTATTGAGTTTAGATTGATGGGAAAAAAAAGATTTGTCCATTTAAAATTAAATTTACAACATCGGGATCTGAACACTTTATGTGACACCTGATTTATGCTGACTGTGCGTGTCCGTTCTCATTGACGTGGAATATCAAGTGCCAAAAAAATTGACATATTGGCAAATGTGCAAGAACATTATATTCCAGGTCACTTTGTAGGTGCTTTAATGGAACGAGCAGATCTTTGGCCGTAGCCTCTTTCATATGCTCGTAAAGGACACCCTGCGAGTTGTTCCAGCCAAGGAACACAACCTCATTCGCACACTTATTCATTGTAAGAAACAGCTGAGTCGTCATACAGAACCCACAACCAGAGACACGCGCTGAAACCATTCAGTGGAACAGACGGAAACACACCTATTCACAGTGAATACAAAGACGGAGGACGAGCGTTTTGTGTGTTCACGTCTTTACTGGCCTTCCAGATGTTGAGCCGTTCTCCCATGATTCCCTGGGAGGAGGAGGAGGTGGAGACGAAGGAGGAGGAGGAGGAAGCTGTCCAGGTACTCCAGAGATGAGGAGGAGACAGGAGGAGGCGCTGAGGAGCCTCGCAGGACAGGTAGCATCCCCACTCTGCTTGATGAAGATCTGTCATTTCCTACCATAGATTACTTACGTTTTTAACACGAGTCAGCTGCAGGAAGAGTTTAACGTTGTCTGAAGAGAACAATTCTGACACTTTACAGTAAGTATGCTATAAAGTGAGAAACTACCAACACACATAAACATGTTATACCTGCAAAAAGCAAAACATAGAGTCCACACAGTGGTCTGACAGTGAGGTAAGAGCCAGACTAGTACCTGGCAGGGCCCTGTGTCCACATCGGGTGCTCAGCTAAGCTAAGCTAAGCTAACCAGCTGCTGATTGCACAGGTTCACAGGTCTGTTTGAAGGCTGCAGATGGTTCAGGTCGCTGCAGCTCGAGTTCTCACTAAGACAGACAACATGGATCATATCAGTCTATCGGCACTGTAACTTTTACTCTTGTATTTCTTTTTTTTTTAAATTTTATCTTTTAATAATAATAAACTTTATTTTTATGGCACCTTTCATACAAGAAATGCAGCTCAAAGTGGTTTACAGCAAAAACATTCCACATAAATCAGATATATAGGAACATTTAGAAATATAGAAAAATAAAATGCACAGGAACAGATGAAATGCAGGTAAACATGATGATCCACATCACCTGAACGTGATGGTATGATCCCCATCACCTGTATGTGATGGTATGATCCACATCACCTGAACGTGATGGTATGATCCCCATCACCCGTATGTGATGGTATGATCCACATCACCTGAACGTGATGGTATGATCCACATCACCTGAACGTGATGGTATGATCCACATCACCTGAATGTGATGGTATGATCCCCATCATCCGTATGTGATGGTATGATCCACATCACCTGAACGTGATGGTATGATCCACATCACCTGAATGTGATGGTATGATCCCCATCACCCGTATGTGATGGTATGATCCACATCACCTGAACATGATGGTATGATCCACATCACCTGAATGTGATGGTATGATCCACATCACCTAAATGTGATGGTATGATCCACATCACCTGAACATGATGGTATGATCCCCATCACCTGTACATGATGGTATGATCCACCTCACATGTATGACGACCCTCCTCCTGTCTCTGCAGGTCGTCTCGTATCACTTCTGTCAGGCTGATAACTGTCACACTTGCCTGGTTCCCGAGTTCGTCCACAACATGGCGGCGATGCTGAGCGTCGCCCCTCAGCTGGCAGCCTACCGGGAGCTGCTGCACCGGTCGCCGCAGCTACAGAGCATGCTCAGTCTGCGCTCCTGCATCCAGGATCCGAGTGCTGCGCTCCAGAGAGGAATCCTAGAACCTCTGGATGTTCTCCACAGAGGTACGTTCTGGTTCTACTAGGCTTCAGCTTCGTAAACCAGAGGCAGGATGTAACCTGTGACCTCTTCTTTTACAGAGAGGAAGTTACACGTGGAGGGGGCGGGGCTTATCGTACTGATCGATGGGCTCAACGAGGCGGAGTTCCACCGGCCGGACTACGGAGACACTCTGACTTCCTTCCTGTCCAGAAACATCCAGAAGTTTCCTTCCTGGTTGAAGGTCATCACCACGGTCAGGACCAGCCAGCAGGTACACACACACACACACACACACACACACACACAGTTTACACACACACTCTACACACAGAGGCATCACTACAGTCACACACACACACACACACACACACACACACACACTCTACACATACGCACACATACACACACACAGTGGAACAGATGATAAATCAAACTTCCTTCTGTTTCTTCAGGACATTACTCGCTCGCTCCCTTTTCACCACATCTCTCTGGACAGGATGGAGGACAACAGCGCCATCGACCAGGACCTGCAGGTAACATAGGTGTCTCCGTCTGTCTCTCCCTCTGTCTCCCTGTCTGTCTCTCTGCTTGGACATCCGTGCAGCATCTCTGTCTCTGTTACCAGGGTTACCTGATGCAGCGTATCCACAGCAGTGCTGAGATCCAGAGTAATGTGTCGCTGAGCAACGGTCGCCTTGATAACACGGCGCTGGGCAAGCTGATCAGCCACCTGAAGAGCCTGAGCAGAGGCTCGTACCTGTACCTGAAGCTGACCCTGGACCTGATCGAGGGGGGCTACCTGGTCCTGAAGAGCTCCAGCTTCAAGGTGTGTGTGTCGGGGATGGGAGGGGGGGGCTGTTTCTGAAGAGAGGGGAATATGAAGCTGAAGTCCTGAGCATGTTAAAGTGTTGTTTACTGTAAATGATGAGAGCAAAAACAAATGAAATACTGTTCAAATCCTAGAGGTGGCTAAATGGTCCGTTGCTATGGAAACGCTGACCAGGTGAAGAATAAGAGGCGGCTGACTAAAGTCTGAAAGCAACTAAATTACAAGTCAATGTCAGAGTAATCAAGTAAAATTAAAATGATTTGACACATCAGTACTGAAAGCAGTTGAAGTGTCAGAGACGTGAGTCATTAAACTTTTATTTAGAGCGAGAGCTGAAACTGAAATGTTGTTTTTATGATTTCAGTTTTCAGTTCTGGACGTGTTCACTATGAGGAGCTGAAGTACAAGTTGTGACAGTGAAGTTAGTGTTTGGAGTCTGAAAGCAGCTGAACTGTGAAGGAGAATAAAGAAGATGAGATTTAATTTCAGGAGTCACACATGGAAGCAGATGAAAACGATGAATCCCAGCTGAAGTCCTGGAGATAGTTGAGAGTTTTCTTTAAGGGAGTCTGGTGGCTTCGATAAGAACCTTAATAACAGGGCAATTTTCCATCTGACAGCCGGGTGAAGCAGTGAACCATCACCGCACACTCACGTCACTGTAGTTCCTCTTGTGTTAGGACAGAACTTTGGTTCTTAGTTCCTGCAGCTTAAACTTCCTGTAACAGCTGTTTGAACTGTGAAAAATGCCCTCCAGTCCGAAAGCTCCTTTAATTATGTTCCAGTTGAGTCAAAGAATGATTTTACTGACACATATTCAGTGTGATATACAGGAAAAAGGACGTCTTTTTAATGTGTGTGTGTGTGTGTGTGTGTGTGTGTGTGTGTGTGTGTGTGTGTGTGTGTGTGTGCGCGTGCGCGTGCGCGCAGGTGGTCCCTGTGAGTCTAGCAGAAGTCTACCTGCTGCAGCTCAACATGCGGTTTCCCACCCAGTCATCCTTCCAGAGAGTTCTACCGTTGCTCAACGTGACCGTGGCGTCGCTGCACCCTCTGACCGACCAGCAGGTACACACACACACACACACACACTACACACACTCTACACACTCACTCACACACAACACACACACTACACACACACTCACACACTACACACACACACTCACACACTACACACACTCTACACACACTACACACACACACACACACACACACACACACACACACACACACACACTACACACACACTCACACTCTACACACACTACACACACACACTACACCCTCACACACTACACACTCTACACACACTACACACACTCTAATTCAATTCATTGTTCAACAGTGTTAATGAGTAGTAAACTTAAAACAATGTTTATTTCTGGTGTGATGTGACTGTAGCGTGACGTCACAGCGTGTTTTAACATGATTGAAACGGAGCAGTGACCTGACGTGTGCCTGTCTCTCTTGCAGATGTTTGAGGCGGTGAACGCCTGCACTCTGACTGGAGGAACGCTGCAGTGGGTGGAGTTTGCGCAGCGTCTGGAGCAGCTCTCCTCCTTCCTGCTGCTGCGCAGGGATGGCAGCAGGATGCTGAACCACGCCTCCTTCAGGGAGTGGCTGGTGTGGAGGGAGGAGGGGCAGGACGACCGCTTCCTCTGTGACCCCAGGTACGCTGACACACAGGAGGAAGAGGGAGAGAGAGCAATAGTGAGGAAGAGGAAGAGAGATGAAGAGACAGGAAGAGGAAGAAAGAGGAAGAGGATGTTCTTCTCACTGAGATGTCTGTCTGTCTGCAGGAGTGGTCACACCCTGTTGGCCTTCTGGCTCTCCAGACAGGACGGGAAGCTGAACCGACAGCAGACACTGGAGCTGGGACATCACATCCTGAAGGCTCACATCTACAAGGCGAGCGCGCACACACACACACACACACACACACACACACACACACACACACACACACACACACAGAAGTAAGTCTTCAGGTGGCTCAGAAACAACCATCATCAGTGAGGTCACCCATTGGTATGTGAATGTTATGAAGCCTCCAGTTCAGATTCTGTCCGTCACCATCTTTGCTAGTTCGGAGCGGTTTGGAGCAGGAAGTGACCATATTTGGACGAGCTGGGGGAGGAGCCAGCGGTGGATCTTACTGACCTGATTGGAAACGTGACTATACTACGTCCCGCCCACCGATAGCTGTAACCTGACTGCACCACAGGCCTGTCAATCAAACAGACACGCCCCCAATCTTCTTTTCTGATGAATGAGGGATTATTTTCAGATGGACCTCCAGAAAACTAATAAGAAGGAGTGACTTTAGCTAACAACACCGAGATAACTGATGGACACATTTTATTGACTTGGTATTTGATGAGAGAAGTTGAATGGGAGTCTATGGAGCTGGAGGCTTTTTGGAGCCGAGTTCTAGTGGCACTTGGTGGTATTGTAGCTTAAGACACTTCCGCATCGGCCTCATTTTTCAGACCTGGAAGGTACGAACACTTTTATATCCAGTCTGTGATCAGTATAGATGAGTTTTTAAGCAACACGTGATTTATGAAGAGTAAAGTGTACAGACCTATTAATGAACGATGAGGAAATGTTGAGCAGGAAACGTCCCGTCCAGCCTGGAGTGAAGATTTATGTCTGTGCATTGACTCGTGGTCAGAGACTCATTTGAATCAGGTGGAGGATGGTTAACACAGCTCACACTGGTGCTGCACGTCAGCCTCTGCTGAGTTTCACCGTGTGACATGGTGACAGCTGATGGAGCTGCAGGCTGGTGACTGTTTTCAGTATTTATTATGTTTTTTATGTATTTAAAATCGTATAAATCAGCGCCACATTCTGACCTAAACACTAATCCCTCTGTTTCCCACCAGTTTAACCCGATTTATTGACATGGAAATTGAATCCTGCATCTATCTGTTTTTCTGTTCATTTTTATCCTCCAGGGTCTGAGTAAAAAGCTCGGGGTTTCCTCCTCAGTTCTTCAGGGGCTGTGGCTTTCCTACAGCACAAACAACCTGAGTCCTGTTCTGTCATCGCTGCGCAACCTGTACACTCCTAACATAAAGGTAACACACTGTACACACATATATACACATACACACACTCCTAACATCAAAGTAACACACTGTACACACACATAAACACACACACACTCCTAACATAAAGGTAACACACTGTACACACATATATACACACACACTCCTAACATAAAGGTAACACACTGTACACACACATAAACACACACACACTCCTAACATAAAGGTAACACACTGTACACACATATATACACACACACACTCCTAACATAAAGGTAACACACTGTACACACATATATACACACACACTCCTAACATAAAGGTAACACACTGTACACACAAATATACACATACACACACTCCTAACATCAAAGTAACACACTGTACACACACATAAACACACACACTCCTAACATAAAGGTAACACACTGTACACACATATATACACACACACACACACACTCCTAACATCAAGGTAACACACTGTACACACACATAAACACACACACACTCCTAACATAAAGGTAACACACTGTACACACATATATACACACACACACTCCTAACATAAAGGTAACACACTGTACACACATATATACACACACACTCCTAACATAAAGGTAACACACTGTACACACACATATATACACACACACTCCTAACATAAAGGTAACACACTGTACACACACATAAACACACACACACTCCTAACATAAAGGTAACACACTGTACACACATATACACACACACACTCCTAACATAAAGGTAACACACTGTACACACAAATATACACATACACACACTCCTAACATCAAAGTAACACACTGTACACACACATAAACACACACACTCCTAACATAAAGGTAACACACTGTACACACATATATATATACACACACACACACACACTCCTAACATCAAGGTAACACACTGTACACACACATAAACACACACACTCCTAACATAAAGGTAACACACTGTACACACATATATACACACACACACTCCTAACATAAAGGTAACACACTGTACACACATATATACACACACACTCCTAACATAAAGGTAACACACTGTACACACACATAAACACACACACACTCCTAACATAAAGGTAACACACTGTACACACATATATACACACACACTCCTAACATAAAGGTAACACACTGTACACACAAATATACACATACACACACTCCTAACATCAAAGTAACACACTGTACACACACATAAACACACACACTCCTAACATAAAGGTAACACACTGTACACACATATATATACACACACACACACACACACTCCTAACATCAAGGTAACACACTGTACACACACATAAACACACACACACTCCTAACATCAAGGTAACACACTGTACACACACACACACACACACACACACACACACACACACACACACACACACACACACACACACACACTTCCCAAAGCAGGTGGACTGTAACGTGACTCTCCACCTGTCCAGGTGAGCAGGTTGCTGCTGTTGGGCGGGGCCGATGTGGATCACCGTAGTGATGTGCTCAACAGCGCCCCCCTGCTGTGTGTCCACGCTCACCTGGGACACAATGATGCTGTGGTGCTGCTGCTGGACCACGGAGCTCAGGTGAGTCCGTCTGACATGTGTGACAGTCCCTGACTGTATACAAACATCAGTGCTGGTTTATTATTACTGTATTATTATTACTGTCTTATTAACGTGCTACTGCATCCTAACCGGAGATCTGTGTCTGGCACCTCCAGGTGGACTCTCAGTCTCAGGACGGTCTGTCTGCTCTGGGATTCGCTGCTGCAGCAGGTCATCTGGACATTGTCTCCCTGCTGAGTCAGCACAAAGCCAAGGTAGCCCAAGTTATTAATGTTCCTCACGCAAACGTCCGATGTTCACACGTTGGCACCTGTAAACTGTCACTGTAAAAACGATGCAGACGATGAAGAGGTGAACTGAAGCTAGATTTTAGAATTCATCATGAGTCGTCATGATAGATATAATGATTATAACTAACTATAATGATTATAAATATAATGATGACTCACACATGTAATTTCGCTTCACATCCCCTGTTATATAAATCCACTGTATCGCCAACATTCAAACCTGCAGGATTATTTGTGCTACATTGAGCCATAACTGTTCTATAAGTACTTTTTCAAAGTAAAAGACTCAAATCTTAAATCCAACTCCACCTAATATTTTGTCAGTGCTGTCGTACATCACATCTCCGACCCGGAGCACAGAAACGATAACATGGGTTGTTACCAGGGTGATGCTGGCATCTGTCAGATTCAGAAACGTCTGATATTAAGCCTGAATATAATGAAAGCATGTTAGGATGGCTAACTATTTAAATCATCACTAAATGTGTGATATAAGGCTGATCGTTCTAATTTTCTGACTCAAACGGTGTAATATGGTACCCCCTGGTGGTGATGTAAGGAATGACATGGTAAAACAAACAACCAATTCACAGGATGGTCTCATTTTCCTACAAAGAAAAACACATTAGAAGCTCTAGAGATGGACGCTTGTCTAGTCATCTACCCACCTCACCAACGTCTACGTTTCTGTTTCTTCACAACAATAGCACAAATAATATTTATACATCATGTTCAAATCCAGATGAACAGGTATGGTATCCTGAAGCAGCAGCAGATGGACTCGCCAGCTAAATGTCAGTATGACGTCACACTGATGTGAACAGTGACTTCTGTCTCCCCGTGCACTCAGGTGGGTCACGTGGACAGCTCGGGGCGCTGCGTGCTGGTCCACGCAGCCCACCGGGGCCACCTGGAGGTGCTGCGCTTCCTGCTGAAGAGGGCCGATTGGAGCTGCACTTCCTGCTGTAGCCAGAGGGGGGCGAGCAGGAACCAGGCGGTGCAGCAGGCTCTGATCGCGGCTGCCAGCATGGGACACATAGAGGTGAGATAACACACACACACACACACACACACACACACACACACGCACACACACACACACACCTTTATAATATTAGTAAATTAATCATGAAAACATCCGAAATATAAGAAAAATACTCACTTTTTCAGCATCTTTAATAAAATAAGAGGTGCATCCAAAAACATGCACCTCAGGTCAGATTACCTGGTGCCGCGCTAGTGGCAGCCTGCTGCAGTCGCTCCCCCCTGAGAGCCCCCCCTGCTGTAGTGAAGAAATTTCCCCTCGGGGATTAATAAAGTGTATAAAATCAAATCAAAATCAAAAATAAAAATTGTGATGTAATTTGAGACATTTCATGTGATTAATTTTTTTTGTTTTCCTACAGACTCATGTGTGATAATTTCCTATGATAACAAACAGACTTCATGTCAAAGAGCTGGAAATATTGGAGTTCTTTCTTTATTTTCTGAACTTAAAGAATGATGAGGCTCAAAGTTACAAACAATGGTGCGACTTCTGAGAACTGTTAGAAATGATGACGCTTACGTACTTTAATACAAACCTCATTTTAATGATGAGACCACATTTCCCATAAGCCCCGTCACTTTGTGCTGTCATGTCTGCAGCAGACTTTCTGTTCAGCAACTTTACTGCAAAGAGAAAAAGTAGCACGCTGCCCGAAATTTAGTGGAGATTGGTTGACAGTATTTCAAGATCATGATTTCCTGAAGGGACTGATTTGTATATAATGAATGCTTTTGTCTGTGCGTGTGCGTGTGTGTGTGTGTGTGTGCGTGTGTGCGTGTGTGTGTAGATGGTGTCGTACCTGTTGGATCTTCCAGAGGAAGACGAGGCAGAGGAGGAGAGACCTGAGATCAACATCTATGACGGTCTGTGGGGAGAGACAGGTACGACGTGATTACTACTGTCGTAATACATTAATACTTCACGACATCGCTGCCGTGTTAATAATGACGTGAAAACACCCTCCAGTGTAATATTGTGATTATACAACATCTAAATAAATCATGTAATCTAAATGTTTTCATATTGTGGAGCAATTTTCAAACTATAAAACTTTTTGTTGGTGCAATCTCCGTTTCCATGGCAACACATAATACTAACAACTTGAAAACAATCAGTCGCGTCAGTAGACTCTTGTGTAACGTACGCACTGGGGGACAGACGTCTGATGAAGTCAGATTAACCTGAAGGCGTCGGGAGCATTTTAATAACAAGATATCAGTTTAAAGGTAATTTAATTCATCTAGCTGTCTCATCTTTAATGTTCAAACTTCTACCATCAAGTAAATATGAGCGTTTCATTACGAACATCTAGTGGAGAGAACTGAGCTGTTCAGGTTTATTACACTTATTAGAAATAAAATAGTGAAACTCTCAGCTGTAACTGTCCGGTTAACGTAGATGTCTGTCTTCGTGTCCCTCTCTCTGTCTCTGTGTGTCTCGGTGTATGTCTGTGTGTGTCTCTCTGTGTCTCTCGGTGTGTGTCTCTCTGTGTCTGCCTGTGTATCTCTGTGTTTGTCTCTGTGTGTATCTTTGTGTGTGTCTGTGTGTCTCTGTGTGTATCTTTGTGTGTGTCTGTGTGTGTCTTTCTGTTCCTGTGTGTGTGTCTGTGTGTGTCTCTGTGTGTGTGTGTGTGTGTCTCTCTGTTCTCTGTGTGTGTGTGTGTGTGTATGTGTCTTGTGTGTGTATGTGTCTGTATCTGTGTGTGTGTCTCTCTGTTCCTGTGTGTGTCTCTGTGTGTGTCTGTGTGTGTGTGTCTCAGCGCTGACGGCAGCAGCAGGACGTGGCCGTCTGTCCGTCTGCAGGCTGCTGTTGGATCAGGGAGCGTCCGTCCAGCAGGGCAACCGGCAGGGCGTGGCGCCCGTCTTCAGCGCCGTGAGACGAGGCCACTGGCAGGTAACCGCAGCGCCGCGGACACGTGATCACGTGACTCCTGCTGCACATGTTTTCAGCGTCTGTCCCCCTGCGTGCGTCTGTCAGGTGGTGGAGCTGTTACTGAGTCACGGGGTGGACGTGAACACAATCGACCAGCAGGGTCGGACAGCTCTGATGATGGCGGCCTCCGAGGGACATGTGACCACCGCCCAGCTGCTGCTGGATCACGGTAACCACAGACTGGATAGAAAACACAGACTGGATATAAAAGTGTTCGTAGCTTCCAGGTCTGAAAAATGGTTCCGATGCAGAAGTGCCTTAATTTGCAATACCACCGAGTGCCACTAGAGGTCGGCTCCAAAAAGCCTCCGGCTCCATAGACTCCCATTCAACTTCTCTCATCAAATCCAAAGTGAATAAAATGTGTCCATCAGTTATCTCGGTGTTGTTAGCTAAAGTCACTCCTTCTTGTTAGTTTTCTGGAGGTCCATCTGAAAATAATCCCTCATTCATTAGAAAAGAAGATTCAAAAAGACCTGTTTTTGGGGGCGTGTCTGTTTGATTGACAGGCCTGTGTTGCAGTCAGGTTGGTCGCATCCTGAACAGTTTGTGTCTATTCTCGTCAGTGAAAACTAGCCAGAAAAGTTTATTAATGGAGACTCCTGCTTCTTCCATATCCCATGATCCATCGTGCCAGCAGAATAAACATGATATCAGAGCTGCTAAAAGATGGCAGCCGGCTAACTTCCAGAATAAATAAGTCTTTGTTTAGACTGCAGGCAAATCAGATTTTTCTTCTCAGATCATATCTTTAAGTCAGACTGACACTTTTATTTACATGTGAATAGATCAGATTTGTCCGGATATCAAATCTGATCTATTCAGGCTGCGATCTGTTTCACGGGTTGTTTTGCTGTTCAGACTTTTTTTTTTTTTTTAAATCAACCTGGATATGACAGAAATCAGACGTGGGCCGCCTCAGTCATGACCTGCACTCGGCTGGAGGGAAACTCGAGAGGGTTTGAATGAACTTTGAAGGTTGGAGGTTTCCAGTCCGACAGCAGGTGAACCATGATGTCCGCTGTTTCCAGGAGCGTCCCTGGAGCATACCGACCGAGAGGGTTTGACGGCGCTGAGCTGGGCGTGTCTGAAAGGACAGCTCCCATTGGCCAGAGAGCTGGTGGAGAGAGGAGCAGCCACGACTCACGCCGACCGCAGCGGACGGACTCCTCTGGATCTGGCCGCCTTCTGCGGAGACCCCGAAGTGGTGCGTCCAACACACTCCGCCCCTCGTTTGTAGTCCGTGTTCTGTTTCTGTCCTGCAGAGGGCGACGTGGTGTCCTGCACTAAATATGCTTCCATTTATTTAAAAGTGAAGAAAGTTGCAGATAAGACTCGTTCCCCTTCAGAGAAGAAGTCTGGAAATAATCAGTCAGAGATGCTGATGTGTGTCTCCTCCATCCGTTTCCGTCAGGTCCAGTACCTCGTGGATCACGGAGCGTCCGTGGAGCACGTGGACGGCAGCGGGATGCGTCCTCTGGACCGAGCGGTCGGCTGCAGGAACACGTCGGCTGTCATCGCTCTGCTCAGGAAGGGAGCGGAGATAGGTAGAAGCACGACTCAGCACTTTGAATTGCTCCGATTCGTCGGGTTTTGTTCAGTTCAACAGGGCGCGGAGAATTTGAGACAGAGAGATGGGGAGATGTGGAAGAAGGGTCGACAAACGCTCCGCCACTTTCTCTGAAGCAAATAAAATGTCCACAATGAAATTCATTTAAGTGTTTTGAGTGTCTGAAGATAAAAACGAACAGGATGGTCAGATTTGAGATGTTTTAATTGGTTCTCAACATCCACCAGAAGCCTCGTTATGATCCAGTTAGAGTTAAATAAACTCTGCACTTCCTGTATTATTTCAAATTAAAAGCCCTCTTAAAAAAGGGCTTTTATTGTGAAACTTTGCGGGACGGTGTTGTGACCGAACTCGCAGAATCAAACTTAAAACAAACATTGAAAATAGCAGAATTCTCCTGTAATCCTTTAATCTCCTTTAATTATTAAATTAAAGCAATATAAATATATATAACTGATACCATCTTAAATCCTGAGATGTTTATACAATCACACCATGACAGCATTTATTAAAAATTACAAGTCAGAGGCAAATTAAATGATCCCATTAGCACACTACTTTATTATTCGTTTGCTACGTCTTTAACATTTTATTGTGTACGAGTGTTCAATATTGCTGATTTCGAGAAGAATATCGTTTCTCACAACGTTAACGAAGCACGTCGACGCTCGGCAGCGTTCACCGTGTCAGCTCTCTGAGGTTGGCGTATTAGCTTCCAGCCTTTTGCTATTCAGCATCAAACATCAGTCATTACTTGTACAGGTTCCTGTTTGTGGTCATTTTCATCCTCCGGAGACCTTTAATATCTGCAGAGAAACTCGACGACAGGTGTTGAAATGTTTCACTCTGAATCAGTTACGAACCGGCAGATTAATTGGAGAGCAACACCGCAATTACGGCCACAAAAGCACGTCGTAATATTAATATCTTGCACCCTTGGCTCTCGGAATAAACCAGCGGCGCATAATTTAACCCTCGTGTTGTCCTTGGGTCAAAATGACCCGCAGCTGTGTTCAAGCAAGTTCTATTTTATTTTAATATTTTTTGGGATCATTGGTGACAAAGAGGCTGTGAGGGTTTCTTTAAAGAATGATGACCAATGATCCCGAAAAATATAAAAATATAGAAATAAAATAGAACTTGGTTGAACACAGCTGCGGGTCATTTTGGCCCGAGGACAACAGGAGGGTTAAGGATTACTGGAGAGTCGCTGCGGTTCTATAAAATCCTGTGGATTATTGGGTCTTTGATCGGATGTGAAAGTCTCATGACCGCTCGAAGCTCACGGTCACATCCAGACATGCAGACGGTAACGTATGCTGTGAGCTCAGCGGTGGCGTCATGTTTCAGTCCGCTCGCACAACTCACCCAGAACACACACACACACACACACACACACACACACACACACACACACACACACACACACCGGCCCAAAATCTCACAACAGTCCTTTAAAACCGGATGTGATGGTGGAAAATGAGGGAATTGATGTAGAGACACAAATCCATGAACTTGTGTGTGTGTGTGTGTGTGTGTGTGTGTGTGTGTGTGTGTGTGTGTGTGTGTGTGTGTGTGTGTGTGTGCAGGACCAGCCACTTGGGCCATGGCGACATCTAAACCCGACATCTTGATGGTTCTGCTCAGTAAACTGATCCAGGAAGGCGACCGACTGTACAAGGTAACACACTGAATCTCTCAAACACACACACACACATGGATGATGTTGTGAGTAGTTTTAATGTGTGTGTGTGTGTGTGTGTGTGTGTGTGTGTGTGTGCGCGTGTGTGTGTGTGTGTGTGTGTGTGTGTGTGTGTCTGTTGTACTTGCAGCAGGGGAAAGTGAGGGAGGCCGCTCGCTCCTACCAGTCGGCTCTGCAGAAGTTCCCAAGAGACGAGCTGAAGACGTTCAGGCAGCTGAGAGTGTGCGTGCTGCTCAACCTGTCGCGATGCCGCCGCAAGATGAAGGTACGAGAACGCACGCCGTGACCTTCGACCCGCTTCGGTGTTGCTGCTTTTTTTTTTCTTCAAATTTGTATTTTGAAATCAATCTCATCTCGCGTCTTTGTTTCCTTGCAGGACTACAACCTCGCTGAGGAGTTTGCTACCAAAGCTCTGGAGATAAAAGCCAAATCCTACGAAGCCTTTTACGCCAGAGCCCGCGCCAAACGCAGCCGCAGGTAACCGGGACGACCACTCAGTTCACCTCAATCGTAAAATCTAATATGTTCAGGATGAAAACGTCCCTGTATCTCTATATGTATACCGAGGCCAAGAGGTCGTCCAAAATGTTTATGTCAGTTCTATAAGGGTCAGTTCAAAAACCTTGCTGCAAAATATTTGTTATTTTTTTCTGAAATGATGACAATCTGAGAACAAAAACAGACGCTTCCAGGTCTGTAAAATGGTTCCGATGCAGAAGTGTCTTAAGCCGCAATACCACGGAGTGCCACTAGAGGTCGGCTCCAAAAAGCCAACGGCTCCATAGACTCACATTCAACTTCTCTCATCAAATCCAAAGTGAATAAAATGTGTCCAGCAGTTTTTTGGGGCGTGTCTGTTTGATTGACAGGCCTGTGGTGCAGTCAGGTTACATCAATCAGTGGACGGGACGTAGTATCGTCAGGTTTCCAATCAGATCAGTCAGATCCACCGCTCGCTCCTCCCCCAGCTCGTCCAAATATGGTCACTTCCTGCTCCAAACCGCTCCGAACTAATAAAGGTGGTGACGGACAGAATCTGAAAGAAGGACATTTAAAGTTCCTCTTTGATTGAACAAGTGTGAAAACAGTCAAACATCTGAAAACCACCAGCTGATGAAATCCAGACAGACACTGTGTTCATGTCCTCCTCTGAAATAGTTCCTCTGCTCTCTCCCCTCTCAGACAGTTCCACGCGGCCCTGGAGGACCTGATTGAAGCCGGCCGTCTCTGCCCGGCCAACCGGGAGATCCAGCGCCTGCTGTCTCGGGTCAAGGAGGAGTGTCGCCATGCTGCCCAGTATCAGGACCCTCCTCCTCCCTCTCATCATGTGTATCAGCAGAACGAGGCCAGGGAGGGGCTCAATGAGGAGGAGGAGGAGCAGGAGGAAGAGGAGGAGGAAGAGGGGGAGGAAGAGGAGGAGGGGGGTCTCAGGGAAAGAGGCTCCTCCTCCTTTCACCCTCCAGTTGCGGTCCAAAATTTCGACAGCCGCTGCCACTCCGGGGGCCCATCCCCCTCCTCCCTCTCCCCCACTCACCTGTATCATCACCTCCCCAGCCCTCCCCTCTCCCCGCCCAGTCACGCCCCCCCGTCCTCCTCCTATCACCGTTTCAGCCCCCCTCCCCTGCCGATGCGAGCCGGGCCCGTGTCCGAGAGCATGCCTGCCTTGTCGGGAAGCGGACGGCTGCTCCACCACCCGCAGTCCGTCTCAGCCTTCCACCTGTCGGACCAGAACCAGCAGCACCATCCGGCCCCTCAGAGGTCCTTCCACATGCAGAACCCTGTCCAGGCCCAGTGGCTTCAACCTGTCAAAGGGCAGGTGGTCCGAACCAATCAGCCCAGCATGGTTCTGGGAAGCTACGCATACTCCCAGTTCCCCAACCTGCCCCAAGAACTCGCCGAGCTGGGCGAAGGCTTTTGCACGAGCCCCCTCGATGTGCGGCCGAGCCCCCAGGTCCAGTCCGGTCTGAGCTCCGGAGCTTCCTACGCTCTCGAGGACGTGGACGTCGACCTGGTTTGCCAAGCGAGATCCGCATCGGCGTACGGGAGAGGAACCGGTGCCGAGAGAGCGGCAGTCAATCGCTTCGCTCAGTCCCGTCAGTTCAGCCGCAACCAGTCCAAAGCGGCCTACTACCCAATGGAAGTTACCGAGGCAACGACCGGGACCCCTGATCGGTTTCAGCCTTCACACGAGTATCAGTACCACCACGAGGCCGGGCTCCGACGCCCACCGGGTGCCCACCCGTCCTCCTCCTCGGCTTCGCCCCCCAGGCCTCTCATCCACTCGCAGAGTGTCGGCGTCAACTTCTCCTCCAGCAGCGGCAGCCTCGCCGGCGGGCAGCCGGCCAATCACGGACCGGGCTTCAGGACCTCAGCATCCACCCAGCACATGGACCTGCCTTCAGATCTGTCCACTGTGGGAGGCATCACCGGTTACCATGACGATCTGTTTCTGGTTTCCTCTCCCCAGTCGGAGATGTGCCTGGCAGGAGGCGGGACTTATCCCGGAGAGGCGGGACGCTCATCGAGGAGCACTCCTTTTATGGGCGTGATCGACAAGACAGTGAGGGTGTACCAGCAACAAGCTCCGCCCACCGCCGCCTCCTGCCTCAGCCCCTCCCGCTCTTGGGCCGTGTCGTCCGTGGACACCGTCGTCACCTCGCCCGCCAAAAACCCGGCCAATCCCCAGCCGTCGTCCATCGCCTACCACAACCGCAGCAACAACAACGCCCACAACGGGAACCTCGTTCACGACAACCAGCTGGACTTCTACGAGGTGCTGCCCGCTCACGGCCGCTGGGGCGGAGCCTCGGTGCAGGTCGCCAGTCAGAATCCCTCCTACCGGGACGTGAAGGTGGCGCGAACGCTGCCGGTGAGCCACAGCTGTTCGGACCAACCGGCGGAGAGACGGACCGGTCCCACCTCCCCCGTCAAACCCAAGAGACCTTTTGTGGAGTCCAACGTTTAACTCCCAAAGATCGATGAGAAAACCTGCCGACTCCGGTGTTTCTGTGTACTCTAGGATCAATGGGGGCTGTGCAACCGTTACAGCCCCGAAACTAAACGCTTCCCAAGATCTTTGACGCACAAACAGTTCAAACGGGGTCAGGAGCACTTGTTTGTACATAAAACACACTTTTTCGGGACGGCAACAATTAAATCGAAAGCGTTTTGACTCCTCGACGTTCAAGTTTAATATGGAACGTTAAAATACGGTGAACCTGCCAGAGAGAAAAGTTCTGGAGGAGTTGACCGCTTTTAGCATCACAAAGCACAAGGAGGAAGATTGTTCCGGCGTGAAGGACATTTTCAAAGTGAAGTCCAGGTAGTGACGTCCAATCAGAGACCCCGAAGCTCCAGTACGACCTTCGCCTGCCGCCAACGCCTTTAATGAAGAATCTTATATCGAGTTCGAAGCTTTGAAACGACTCGACACCATGAAATGAACGGACTCTTAATGATGTGATGCTGGTCAGCGACCCGGACCCCAAGCCATAGTTTGAATAACTAAAGGACGATGCTGTTATTGAATAAAGCATCGACTTGATGTACATAAAACAATAACAAGTGATATTTATCTTTTTAAAGTTATGTCTATAAAAAACTGTAAATATGGTTTGTGTTTTTTTTTTTTGAAGCTCTGCATGCCCTTTTTGGATTCGTTTTATTTTGGAGGAGATGAAACTGGAAGTTTGGAGCCACGTTCAAAGCTCAGCTTCTCACCGGTGAAACATCTTGTAAAAATTCCTTTTAAGACTTTTGGGTTTGTTTTTCTTCAAGTCAGAATAATTCTTAATTTCTTTATTTATTTTTCTCTATGAAGGCCTTTTTCTATTCTGTAGTCCTAATGGTCATTTTTTTTATGCAAACCACGACCGACCCCCACCGATATTTCAGGGCTCCTCACTCTCACTGCCAGCCCTCGGCTCCTCCCTCCAGCAGTCACTCAGAAACGTGGCCGTTTGCTAACCCCCCCACCCCTTGTTTTTTTAAGCCTTCACACTGAACAGCCCAGTTTACGAGCTCCCTGCCTGCAGGTTCCTTCCGAGGTCCAAAAGCGAATCATCAGCTCACGACATGATGTTAAAACATTTTTTTAAAAAAAGCTCAGTTCACACTTGTGTTGTATTTTGAAAAGCTCCTGCAACCTTCAGCAAAGATCTGTTTGAGCGTGGTGGGAGGCAGGCGGGATTTCCACTGCATGAATCTGCTCGGGTTGATTTAACCAATCAGCACGCTCCGTGTCCACCAGAGTGTTTTCATCACGAGTACAGAATATTTGAAATATTGGTTTTAATGAACTCCAGCAGCTTGACGAGGTGTTCAGCGTTCTGCGATTTGTTGTTTTTCGGTCAGTGAGAGTTGAAAAAGCGACTAACGCTGCCGTCCAATCACAGTGAAGGAGGGGTGGGACAAAACACGGTTCTCTGATTGGTCCGCCCTTCAGAGTGGCTGAGCTAACGCTAATATGAGTAACCACACTGTTTGTTCATTCGCAAAACATAATTTTGTCGTCACCAAAAACCTTCTTTTTTTTTTTCTTTTTTTTGGAGCTAAAACAAAAAATGCATGATTTGAGGAAAATACTCCAAAAGTGTTGCATTAAGATGAAACAACCATTTCCCTTATAATTATGTTGAAGATCAGTGCTTAATATCGCTAAAGCTGATCAAACGTTTTACAGCTTGAAATAAGAGCCCTGCTTTTTTCTACCTCAGTCTGAATTTAAAGACTCATCGTTTCAAATATTGTTCAAAATTTCCAAGCAGTAATCTGTTATCGTTATGTAAATGAGGAGGGTGGGGTGGGGGGGGGGGTAACTCATCCTCATTTCCATGGCTGACTTTTCCAGTAAAAGCAGATATTCAGAAAGTAGGACGAAGCTTTTATTTTGTAGAATGTATTTCCTGCACACGGATGCCTGCTTTTGTAAATCTCTTTTTATGCTTTTTTTTTTTTTTTTTCAATATAAATCAGCATTTTTGGTTTCGGAGTTTTCTGGTGTCGACGAAACTTGTGACGTCTGACCTCTCTGTCTCAGTACGCTTAATGTCTTACTGCTCTCATCTTTGAGATGACCCGTTTTCACCGTGCTGGAAAATGGCCCTTTACCGGTTCAAAATATCTCATCATGGTGTCAGCGCGCTTCATGTGTAAGATCATATTTAATATTTAAAAACCCAGGATGGTTCCTGAAATAAGAAGAACATCGTTATTCAACTTTTAAAAACATGAATTTGTTTTTTAAACAGCTCGTGTGAAAAGTTAATGTTAAAGAAGAATAAAGATGAATGAAAGACAGATTCTCTTTCTCTTCTTTTTTTTTGGGGGGGGAGGGTGGGTCAGGAAATACAGCTTAAAACTTAAAACATGATTTCATATTCTGTATTAACTCAGGAGCAGCAGAACGAGCCGTAAACCAGATATTAGCAATGCTTGCTGACATAGCAAACATTTACTAACGCACAGAATATCCGCATTTAGTAATAATTTATATGACGTGAATTTAATATTCACTTTTCTTATAGGTTCATTTCACCGTAAATTCTTTCATTGAATCTGAAATAACTATTTTTTTTTTGTCCATTGTCAGGAGTTTGTCAAGAGTTTCTTGCAAATTGTATATTGTTGTAGCAACATAAATAAAAAGTACATCCGTATTATCAAAAGAAAATGTATTCAATGAATGAAGTCACCTTTCAGAGTGTTCACGTTGATGACAGAAACTACAGGAAGTCTTTGTTCGCAGCCAAGAAGCAGTCCGACAGGAAGTCATTCTGTAAAACTAAAACTGGGCCACGCTCGTTTTATTTCAGTGTCTTAGCGCCTGAAAAAAATGAGTTAATTTTAAACTTTTACTTTGATGCAATAAATACGCATTGAGGAATATGCAAATAGTTCCCTGCTCTCTCTCCACAGCTTGCCTGGAGTTTGAAGATATGGAAAGCTCTGCCCCCAAGTTGACAGGATTGGCCACTTAGGTCTGACATATGAAACCTTGGCTGTCTGAATCTTGTTTTTTTCAACTTTCAAACTGTGATTGCAGTCTCATAAAAAAATGAATTATCAGCTGATGTTGACTGTTTTATTTCACTCACGATATGTCTCGTGGTGAAATTTGAAAACAGCAACACGTGGATGTTAACAAGATTAAAAACATTTTTCATCGAAAGATGTTTTTAACTGTTTGGGATTTTAATCATCATTTTATTATTATTATTTATGTTAAATATTAAGATGAAAAATAATTCAGAAAGCATCCCAGTCAATTTAATTTGTTTTAGATACTTTTAAAATCACACAACTTTCACGGAGGAATATATGAGAAATAAAAGCAGCCAGTTAACAGACTTTTTATTCCAGGTTGTCCCCGTGACATTTGGGCTTCCTGTTGAACGATGACACAAAATACACAAAGATAAACAACATCCACTAAAGCCAAAGCTCTCCATTAGGCACCAGAGTTTAGAGTCCAAGTCCAGCCAACAAAAAAAGATGCACATTCAGCAAACAGACTCAAGAGATACAAATTTAACGTGTTTTGGTAAAAGAGCATCAAACTCTAATAAGACACATCTGAACAAACACCAAGCAGCTTTTATTTTATTTTTTTTCATGACTGACATTTAAGTACGAACACTTTACGAGTCAAAGATACTGCATGACGTTGGATGACAGAAGAGCGTGATGATGAAGTGTTGTGACCCACAAAAGTAACACAGCATCACAGGAAACTTTTCGTACGACTTAAATGACTTTAAAAGTGGAGGAACTGATGTTTAAAGTCCAACTTTAAATTCTCATATTGAGCCAAACACTGATGTGAATTTGAAAAAAAATACTTTTTATGATTGGATTTGACGGTCAATTTTTTATTTTTATTTTAATGGCTTCATGTGAAGTTTCCTCGCAAACTAACAAAAGTTCTGTTAAAATTCTCATTGAGCTCTAAAAAAACTATTAAAAAAAAATCGACTGAATCTGCATAAAACAAAACCAAAGTTTCTCGCATTATGGGAAACTGATGTGGGTTCAGGAAAGTATTAGTTGTTCTTAAGACATATTTCCTCATATTTTCTGTCCTTTAATTGATTATCTTGCGTCTCTTTCTTGCCTCTAACTTTAACAGAACTGAAGTTTGTATCTGTACAGAAAGTGTTTCAGTCAGTCTTCGACTCTAATCAGCTGTGTGCACATGCAGCATAATGCCTCGCATTTATGGTAATAATAATAATACAGCTCTTTTTTTTCCTTTTCTTTTTTTTACAGGGGTATAAATCTGTATGTTTCTGCAGAAAAATGATTGTGAATATAGAAGTGGA
Source organism: Embiotoca jacksoni (assembly GCF_022577435.1). Taxonomy (NCBI): domain Eukaryota; kingdom Metazoa; phylum Chordata; class Actinopteri; family Embiotocidae; genus Embiotoca; species Embiotoca jacksoni. The sequence goes on from NW_027185432.1 coordinate 424,505, forward strand.
AACACATTAATAGAGAAGAAGAGGGGACCCAGGGAGGAGCCTTGGGGAACACCGCATTCTCCCATTCTCCCTGAAACTGAGCAAAGACCAAGCAGAAGTCCAACTGAACAATCGCCAGTATTAGCTGTCAATAATAAATCCTCAGTTCCCTTAATTAAAGATGTTTCAGAGTCATGATTTGGAATTTATTTGATATTTCTTTTAACTTTTCAACACATTTTGAAAAGTTTTGCGACAAATTAGAAAATAGGTCTCAAATTATTTAAATTCAGAGGGTCAAGTTTTGCTGTTCTTGTTGATGACGGGGAAAATTCTCAAACTTGTGAATATGATTTGGGAGAGACAACAGAAGTAACAGAAACCTGTTCTGGTCGAGCTCTGCTGATGTCGGTATGTAAAGATCGTGGTCGATATCAGCGACTGATGCTACTGTGTTGATCTGGTCTGACGTGGCCATCAAGCAAGACTACCGCAGGATAAACAGTGATGCACCTCGGTGGGTGTTTCCAGGTAATCTGCCACCAGAACTTGGAAGTATTCTACTCATAAGCTGCTTTCCGAATGGTCAAACATGAAAATCTGCCGACGTGGTTTGTTTCAACTTTCCACTAGTCTTTAGGTCTTTTTATGCTTCCTGTCTATTTCGTTTTTATTTTACTTTTAGTTCGAGAGAGGTGTGACTCTGAACTATAAACCCGCGAAGAAGTATTAACAGCGAGACTCTAGTTATAAATAATTTAGGGGGAAAGTTGCCAGAGCTGTTCAGTAGGTTGTGACATCGATTTGTTGAAGGAGAGACGACCTTTCGCAGCTTCCTGTTGGATATTTTTAAGCTTAACTTTTGGGAGCTCATCTTCTCTGACCACTTTCACGGTGATTTAGTTTTTTAAAGTGACGACTCCGCAAGTTGGTGTTAACAGAGACTTTTGGCACAGAGTCTGTTGGCAGGAAACTGGACCCCGATGAGGGGGGGAAGGCGTACGAGGTCAGGGACTGGACGGGGACCCCGACTCAGTCAGCGTCTTGAAGTGGACGGACAGAGCCTCCTCCTCGGGATTCGGTGGGCGTCGGTACTCCTCCCTGGTGATCAGGTAACCCAGCAGGATCCCGAAGCACACCAGCAGGATGCCCAAACTGTTGGCCAGCACTCCCTCCGGGGTGAACTGGGAGTAGGTCGGCCTGGGCCCGGAGAGAGAGACGGGACGTCCCGGAGACAGAGATGTAAATATGAGACAAAAGATAAGATGTAGCCGAGATAGATGACGACATGACGGGTACAAGACAGATGACATAAATCAGAGATGGACTATGGATCAGAAAGGATAAATAACGACAACATAAGACTACTGTTTCAATCTTAAACAATATATTGAGTGTCGCCACCAATCGTCAACAAGCAGCGAGGTCACCCGTTGGTTTGTGAACCCTCTCTTTATAGCTCCGCCCCCTCTGTCACAGTTCAGCTGAAAATATTGTATTCATGTTATTGAACTAATTTGTGAGCAGCCGTTTGTTTCCAGCTCAGTGTGAGAGTCTCTGCTGTGTTTCTGTCCTCTGACCTCTGCATGTCTGTTTTCAGTGATTGTTTTTTGGTGGAAACAAGAATCCTTTTATCGTCTCCATGACAATCCCTCTCTAAGAAGACGTAGGAATACAAATCTGCTGACTGGACAGAAACTGACAGACACACCTGATGCTCAGCAGGATTTTCTCCATGATGCCCAACAGGCTGGAAGCGATGGACATCGCCATCAGGACCAGGCCGCAGAACACGTGGATGGGGAGGTAGGCAGTTCGTAACCCATAAGACGCGGCAGGGAACAGGAAGAACATCATACCCATCACCCACTGTGAGAAACCAAGGGGTCAAAGGTCAGTGTTTGAATCCATATTACATACTGAGCTGTGCTGCATGAAATACAGAGTGTGTGAGTGTGTGCACCTGTAAGCAGAAGAGGACCAAGGTAGCCATGCCACACCAGCTGTGCAGAGAGTATTCGTTTGGGATCTTGAAGGTTCTGTGGAAGTCGAACACGGCTACAAAACCTGCACACGCAAAAAACCCAATGAGACTTCCAGAGGACTTCACAGATAGGACCGTCACACACACACACACACACACACACACACACACACACACACACACACACACACACACACACACACACACACACAAATATCTCTTGCTCTGTCTCTCACCTATGATGCTGAAGACGAGGGCGAGCAGGTGAATGATGCCGTGAAGCACCCGTACGTTCTTCTTCGCCTCGTTACGAAACACTCTGTAGACCAGAATTGCTGAGAGAGAAAGAGACGGACCATCATCAGCAAAACACCCTCATGACTGTTTAACAGAGTAACAAATGTGTAGCACAGATTCTGTCCGTTGCCATCTTTGCTAGTTCGGAGCGGTTTGGTGCAGAAAGTGACCATATTTAGACGAACTGGGGGAGGAGCCAGCAGTGGATCTGAATGATCTGATTGGAAACCTGACGATACTACATCCCGCCCACCGATAGCTGTAACCTGACTGCATCACAGGCCTGTCAATCAAACAGATACGTCCCCAAAAACAGGTCTTTTTGAATCTTTTCTAATGAATGAGGGATTATTTTCAGATGGACCTCCAGAAAACTAATAAGAAGGAGTGACTTTAGCTAACAACACCGAGATAACTGATGGACACATTTTATTGACTTTGTATTTGATGAGAGAAGTTGAATGGGAGTCTATGGAGCCGGAGGCTTTTTGGAGCCGAGCTCTAGTGGCACTCGGTGGTATTGCAGCTTAAGACACTTCTACATCGGAACCATTTTACAGACCTGAAGCTACGAACACTTTTATATCCAGTCTGTGACCTACAACCATAAAGCACAGTGTGAAGATTGTGAGCCTCCAACTGTGGAGCAAATACACACACACACACACATACACACACACACACACACACACACACAAACACACAGTTGCTAATTGTGTTCAGCATAAATCCTTTTGTCTGGCCTCCTGACCACTAAGCAGCTTCAGACTCTCTTTTATTTTTTTTTCTTGTGTGCCTGATTTCCAAACATGAATCTAACGTGTCTTTTTTTTTTTTTTTTAAAGCTTTTGTTCACTTCAGGCGCTGAAATGCACTGAAAAGAGGACAAAGATGCTGATTGGCTGTCAGCAGTAACCGCATCAGCAGGAGCTCCCCGGGGTATTTCCATCTCACACCGATGTCTCAGACCTCTGCTAATGTCCAGCTGACCTTCGCTGTTATTGCTATAATGCGATCTAGAAGTGAAGCGGTTGAGCTGATGTGGTTAGTCTCATGATTAGAAGGATTCAGACACAAAGCAGAGAGGAGGAGCAGTCTCACGCTGTCGTTATTCAGCGGCATGAACATCACACACAGCAACAGTTCACCTTCAATACATCTTCTTCCTTGAGGAAGTAGAGATTTAATAAAGACAGATGATAACTTCGTTTTTCAGATGAAACAGAATATTAAGAAATTTAAGAGAGAGGTATTGGCCGTAAATATTTCACATATGCATGTAGTCCATTATGTCCCTCTCTGTGTCATTTACTGTGATTTGTATCATTTGAATCTGATTGACAGCATCATTCCACTGAACACGTCGTGATTTTATCTTCCTTCCTGGTCTGGTGACGTTTCTTTGATTTCTGTGCTTCTATCGAAGGTAAACGTTGTTAAATGTGTTCCTTAAAACAGCCTGCTGTATGTAGATTATTAACTATTTCTCATACCGGGTCTGTAGCGGGAGGAGAATGTATTTCTTTCCCAAATTGAAAGACGGTGGGTGTTATATTTTGAAAATAGACCGGGATTTTGTTTTATTTTCTCCGTGTGACTTCCCGTCCGGCCAATCTTCGGTCTCTGAGCGGCTCCCGGTAACAACTCTTTAAAAACATGCTGACCAGTTCTTTTGGTGCCGCCTGATCCCCCGTGGGTACCACTCTGTCACAGCGTCACGAAAACATTCAAATGGTGCATCTCTGCTTTTCACTGTAGCCATGACGACAGAGCTGATGGAAGGTATCCGTGGTGTCTTGATGCGGGTCTGGTCACTGTTATCTTAATGCGACACAGTGGCTGGAGGCGAAACGCACACCAGCATCCAACGTTCTGACGACCCGCTTCCTGTTTGACTCCATTTACTGAGCGCTATCCGAGAGGACTTCTCGTAACCATGACAACAGGGTTGATGGAAGGTATCTGTGGAGTCAGCAGAGTGGTGGACGGGGAGAGAGAGCGAGAGAGAGGGGGGCACTTCCTGTAAGCACTTCAGTGTGTTTGTAGTTGTGTTTGCAGCGCGGTCGGTCGGTTCATCAGATTTAAACTGAAGTAGATGGAAGTCATAGAGAGAGACGTTCACGGTCCCCTGAAGATGAATCTTATTGATGGCATTACAGAGAGACGTTCACAGTCCCCCGAGGATGAATCTTACTGATGGCATTACAAAGAGACGTTCACGGTCCCCTGAGGACGAATCTTACTGATGGCATTACAGAGAGACGTTCACGGTCCCCCGAGGACGAATCTTACTGATGGCATTACAGAGAGACGTTCACGGTCTCCTGAGGACGAATCTTATTGACTTTAGTGGTGCCTGACTTTTTTACAATGAGAGTCACATCTGTGGTTCAGAAATCCAACGTCCCTGGCGGAGGAATCTGAAAGGGAATTAATCAATATTACACGAGAGGGTGTGTTTTAACTTTAGTGATGCGTTCAGGAGCATCACTGTCGTGTTAATAATGACGTTAAAACACCCTCCAGTGTATTATTGTGATTATACAACAACTAAATAAAACATGTAATCTAAATGTTTTCATATTGTGGAGCAATTCACTCTCAGAATATAACAACTTTTTGTTAGTGCGATCATTTCCATGGCAACACACGGGGTATGACTAAGAACTGGAAAACAATCAGTCGCATCAGTAGACTCTGATGTAGCGTATGCAGTGTTTCCTACTCCAGGAAGTAGTCCGACCCTTAGCAACCACCTAGAAACAGAGAGGATTTCTAGTCTCCAACTGAATAAATACAGAACATAGAAACACTAAACTGCTCAGCTAGCTCAGTCTGGTTGGAACAAAGACATCTGATGAACAAAGATATCCATGGACTCATGTGTTTTTAAGATTTTAGCACCATGTCGTGTGTTCAAACCAAACCGGTCCAGCTAGCCGCCGCTCGGATTTTAAGTGCGCAACTATCGGTGTGGTGTTATGGTACGGGTGCTCGGAGTGACCAAAAAGGACCAGAAGAGACCCGACTTCACCAAATGGGTCATTTAATAGACCTATAACAAGTAGAAACTACATTATATTACCTATTATATTAAGTTCTATTCTAATTATATATTCCCATTGAGGAGGTGGAGTGATATTTCTAGTCATGACCAGATGTTCAGTTGACGAATGAGATCTCTGGGGCGGAGCTACTGGTTCTATAATGGAGGTTGAAGGTCACAGCTCGACCGAAGATGCTCGCCGTGACTGGACTGAACGCTTTAGAGGTTTTAAACAGCAGCAACTATAGCTGAAGAAGTTGTGAAAATGTATTTTTAAAGGAAAGTGTTGATGAAAACTTGAAGTGCACTGATGAAGAGTTTTCTTATTTTCTGTACTCACAAAATAATTATTGTTAAATGAATTTCTTTGCACAGAGTTGTATTTGGTGACGAAAACAGGAGCAGAGCCTTTCTGATTGGAAAGGAGGAGTTATTTGTGGTAATAAAGTCAGTTTTGTGTGAAAACATTTACTTTATATTTTAATACTTTCACCTCAGATTCTGCTGATGATGTTGTTTTGTGGAAAAAAAAAAAAAAAAATCGATATTTAAAAAAATAGCAAATACCTCCAAATATTGCCGAGTTTGCTTGAATTTTGCATTAATTATTGCTATCAAAAGATCGCGGTTTCCTGGAGGAGACTAGTTCTCGTTTTATTCATGTCGTTGACTGAGTCGGATCCGGACCCTCCTCGGAGCTCAGGTCGAGGTTTGTTGGACTCACCGTCGCCGTGCAGGAAGACCAGGCCCAGCACCATGCACAGAGGGTGCAGGTTGAACTCCTGCGCTGTGCCGTCCCAGGCGAAACCCCCACGGAAGTGACCCATCCACACGCCAGCCAGCACCACCGACAGCAGACCCAGAACCTGCGAGGCCGCCACCAGCCCCACAAACACACAGCGGTTTTCACGGGGTCCAGAATCGTCCATGATGATCTGACGGAGAGGAACGGAGAGATTAGGACCGGAGCCTGCGGCCCGAACCAGAAACAACATTACAGAGAATCAAATTAGGAAGCTGAAGCCCGACGGACGTCAGAGGGGTCGTCCGCCCTCCTCTAATGCTCTAACTCAGTTTGACCTTTTCCACTTATGAGTGGAACAAAAACAGATTTAACTCGCTTTTGTTTATGAAAAAATACAAACTTGAGAATGAACAAGCAACAAAAACGGGACAAATAAATATCATGCTGCTCCTCTCTTCCTTTTTAATATCAGTACAGTAGTTCATATTTACAGTAGTACATCTGTGTCATTTTCTCAAATACATAAATAGCGGTGTGTAAAATTACTCCAATATATGTGAAAGTACAATATTATCAGCAAAATGTACAACCGCATCTCCAAAGAGTAGTGACGGTGTAAAATAGAAATAAAAACAATGCAGTGATTTGCAAATCACAAACTCATATTTTATTGCAGAGAGACTGAAGACAACATGTTAAATGTTGAAACTGACAAATTGTATTGTTTTATTAAAAATATATGCTGCATCACTTCTTTTAACAATGCTCTGTAAACGTTTGGGAACTGAGGAGACCAGTTTCTGGAGTTTTGAAAGGGAAATGTGGTCCCATTCTTGCCTGATGTACGATTTCAGCTGCTCAACAGTTCAGGGTCTTCTTTGTTATATTTTTTATTTGAATAATGCGACAAATGTTTTTAAAATCTGAGATATTTTTGAAATTGCATTCTGTTTTTATTTACATTTTTCACAGCGTCAAAACCTTTTCGTAAACGTGGTTGAACTTAAAGTCCTGAAACAAGACTTGTGATGTAAAATAGATCCTGTCAGCATACGTTATATTATTATTACATCTAAGCAGCATTCATAGAGGTGGATTGTGTGCTGAAGAGAAAAACAAATATTGTAGATTCTCTTTGAAATATCTCTTCATCCTATTTCTCCCCATCCAGCATTATTTATTTATGTCCCATTAATCCTGCTGATAATCAGCTATTTATTCAGAAACTTTAATGACACCAGGGAACATGAAAACGATTAGCTTCAGTCAACTGCTGCCATGAGCCAGAAAACACCCGCTGCTGATTGAGATTTGCAGCACTGCAGATTTAGGAGTGATCACAAAGAGTGTTTTTGTTCAAATGGAGAAGCTGAACCCTTTTGAATGACCATGTTTTCAGCATCAGATGGTCATAAAACGTAATCTGAGCCGTGTGACCTAATAACTGATTGAACCTCCATTAATCTCAAACGAGTGTTTCGTACAGCTGCAGATTTTGACTTCCACAAGAGCGTTCCTTCTCAGCGCAAGATGTCTTTAAGGTCCGGTGTGACCAGCTGACCGGGACACTTTGGAAATCCTACTGTAGAAGATATTATTATATATTATATTATTACTATGTGAGAGAAAACCTTGATCAAATTAATTTTCCCATAATAATGCAGTCCAGCAGCCCCCCATCATGATGCTGCCTCCACCGTGCTTCACCTCTGGGTCAGATGACCTGGTGTCCCACATTATGACGGACTGCACTGTCCTACGTATTGAGACAATGTCCCACTTTTAAATCGGCTCTAGTCAACAAGTCAACACTGCGGGATGGACGCTTTTAAAAAAAAAAAAATCTGGACGTGCAGCTGCAACAAAGACGTTCCCACGGAAACCCGGAGATGGATGTCAGACAGATTTAAATAAACAGCAGCTGAAGGAAGTGATGTTTTCTCCCGATCATTCGGGTCAGCAGACCAAGCACCACAAACGGCCGATCACCGTCAACCTCCAGCTTCCTCTCCTGCTCACTGTATTTATTCAACTGTTAGTTGGAAAAATTGTATTTAAACATGTTAAACGTCTCCCTGTTGGACCGACTTATCCAAATTTCAGACTACTTCTCAACACTGGCAACGTGTCCCACTTTGTCCCACATTGTCCCACTTTGTCCCACATCGTCCTACATCGTCCCACGTCGTCCCACGCAAACACTCTTCGCCCCACATTTGGTTCGATGGGATCCGGTCACCTTTGGGACGATGTTTTCATTTTAATGTGCAATCCCGAATGCTTCCCGATTAAATAATGAATAAAATAGAAACTGTGAAGTTCAAGATGGCTCCAAACACTGAGAGACTTCTGACAAGCTAGAAAACCAACTAACCCGCTGACAGACAAGTGTAAATGACAACAAACACCGTCCTTTCAAAATAAAATCAGTTCTGAGCAGAATTAAAGAGGAGCACGACACACGTCAAGAACGAGGATGGAAGAAGATAAATACGCTTAATTTCCGTCTAGGCGCGGACAGGAAGTGACCTGGAGTTAAACGAGGACATGATGCAGACATGATCCCAAATAAACATGCTCGCCCTCATCATCGCAGCTCCGAGTCCGTCAGGAGCTCTTGAGAGTCGCTGATCACCGCCACGCGACAGGTGGCCAGATATTATGGAAGATTACCGCAACAAAGAAAAAGGTGTGCAGGCACCTGTTAACTCCACGCCCACTTTACTTTTATAGAAAGATGATTTGAGTTTGTCTCTGATGTGGTTTCCAAACGCGAACAGAGAGTGAAGAGAGAGTAGAGAGCCGGAGGAAGGAGGAAGACTTACTGCGCTGTTGACGCTCCGCTTCGTTCTGCTGAGGAAGTCCTGGAGTCTGGACCTACAGATCCGCCTCCACCCCTTTCCTCCCTCCCTCCCTCCCTCTGGGCGTGTGTGTGTGTGTGTGTGTGTGTGTGTGTGTGTGTGTGTGTGTAAGATCAGCTGGACTAAGATCAGGAGAATTATTCTTCTTTGATAATGTGGCGACACGAGTTTAGAGAAAATGAATAATGCAAAGCAGCCTTAGAATTTGACTCTTGACTCTTAACAGATCAGACGTCACGATGACCTCATGAAAGACAAGGAGTGGGGAGGGGGTTGTTGTCTGTGTGGACTGATGACTAACAGCTCCGGTGTAAAGGTTTGTTGCCTTGACAACACTCGGGTTGGGAGGATGGATGACTGTGGAAAGGAAGAGGAAGAGGAGGATGGGAGCTTTGAATCAGAGCTGCTCATTAGTGGAGAAGGAGGGAAGTCAGAACAATCAGACACTCAATTAGAGTCTGATGTCAGCAGTACCGAGTCAGACACCAGCACCGGTACCGAGTCAGATACCAGCACCGGTACAACCTGCTGTTACACCTACAGACACTGAATAGAACAGGGGTGGCCAAACTACGGCCCGCGGGCCACATCCGGCCCGTTGGTCTTTTTAATCTGGCCTGCCGAAGATTGGTACAGAATTGCCCAAATCAAATCATATCATAATTATGACTGCATTCATTTGACCTTGTCCTGTAATACCTGGCGGTCCACCAGGTGGCGCACTAGGCGCAGTGATACATTGACTTGATTTTGCGGAGGCCGGGCTGCTCTCTGTTGTTACTATGCTGCTGCTCTGAACCCATCTGCTACAATGAACGGGCCAAAGAAAAGAAAAGTTGACAGCGAGCGCCGAGTGTTTAATAAGGAACAGACGACTAAATACTTTTTCACTGAAGTCCGGTCGAAGGCTGTGTGTCTTATTTACCAAGAAACCGTTTCGGTTTTAAAGGAATACAACATCAGCCGTCACTTTTCCACCAAGCATGCTCATTGCACTAACAACCAGTCAACGCAAGAACGGACAGCGACCGCTCAGAGGTCGGCAGATAGTTTGCAGGCTCAACAAAACACCTTTATCTGACAAACTACCATCCAAGAATCAAGCACAAAGACAAGTTATTTGCTGGCATTCAAATTAGCAAAGACCAGCAAGTCTTTCTCCGAAGGGGAGTTTCTCAAAGAGTGCGTGGTAGAGACAGCAGGTGTCTTGTGTCCTGAGAGCAAGAACAAATTTGAAAAAATGAGCTCATCACGCAGGACGGTGACTCGCCGTGTTGAGATGATTGACGAAGACTTGGCTAGCAAGCTAAACAAAAAAGCGGAGTCATTTACATTATATTTCTTGGCACTGGATGAAAGTAATGACATCAAGGACACCGCTCAGCTTTTAATTTTTATCAGAGGGATTAATGACAATTTTGAGATAACGGAGGAGTTTTTGGCCGTGGAATCCCTGAAGGGGAAAACGCGGGGAGAGGACTCGTATGACGGCGTGTCGGGGGTCATCGAGAGGCTCCAGCTACCTTGGAGTACGCTCGCCAACGTTACCACAGACGAATCGCCAAATCTAACTGGAAAAAACATTGGGTTGCTCAAAAGAATCCAGGAGAGGGTGAAAGAGGACAACCCTGAGCAGGAGGTCATTTTCTTACACTGTGTAAATCCGTCCTGCAGCTCGACCACGTAGTGAAGCCAGTTGTAAAAGTGGTTCACTTTATTGGAGCGAGGGGACTTCACCATCGTCAGGTTATTAAGTTTCTTGAAGAAATTGACTCTGATCACCAGGACTTGCTTCACCACTCCAACGTCCACTGGTTGAGTTTGGGGAAAGTATGTCAACGAGTGTGGGAGCTCAAACAGGAGATTATCTCATTTTTGGAGCTACTTGAGAAAGCTGACGATTTTCCTGAGCTGAGTGACACAGATTGTCTTTGTGATTTATCTTTTGCTGTGGACATACTGACACACATGAATGAGCTGAACGTGAAGCTACGAGGGAAAGACCAGTTTGTCCATGAAATGTACACAAACGTCAGAGCCTTCAAAACCAAGCTAGCTTTATTCTCAAAGCAAATGTCAAACAAGTCATTTGCTCATTTCCCACACTGGCTACGCTGAAAGACGTCCTCGACATGAAGACATACAGGAAATCACTGGACGACCTGCACAGAGAATTCTGCCATCGGTTCTCTGATTTTGGAAAAATTGACAAGTCACTTCAGCTGGTGTCGTGTCCCTTCACACAAGACCCTGAAATGGCGCCACAGGAGTTGCAGTTGGAACTGATTGATCTCCAATGTGACACCGTCTTCAAGGAGAAGTTCAACTCTCTTAAACTGGATGAGTTTTATGCTTCATTAAGCGCAGCCAAATTTCCAAACATCCAGAAGATGGCACAGAGGATGCTGGTGTTGTTTGGCTCTACGTATGTGTGTGAACAGACTTTTAGTGTGATGAACACCAACAAAGCACCCCACAGATCCCAGTTGAGTGATGAACACCTCAGGTCTGTTCTGAGAATTGCCACAACAAAACTAACACCAGACTTCGATGCACTGGCAAAGAAGGGTGATCAACAACACTGTTCCCACTAAAAGTGAATGTAAGTATTAACACTGTAATGCCTTTTTTATGTTTATGTTTGATATGTATGCATCTGGTGCTGGCCTGGCCTGTCTGTCAAATTTTAAAAGTCAATGTGGCCCCTGAGCCAAAAAGTTTGCCCACCCCTGGAATATACTGACAGTTGTTATCAGTGAACTGGAGACTGATGCTTGTTTTTACCACACATGTAATAAAAGTGATTTAAATCAATTCTCTGTAATCACTGTTGATCTGTTTTCACTGTAACTCAACACCATATTAAATTCATATTATGCAGTCCATAGTTTAGACACATTTTTGTTCTTCAGGCTCAGTCCTGTAACCACAGACTGGACATAAATGTGTTCGTCCAGGTCTGAAAAATGGTTCCGATGTAGAAGTGGATTCAGCTACAATCCCACCGAGTGCCACTAGAGGTTGGCTCCAAAAAGCCTCTGGCTCCATAGACTCCCATTCAACTTCTCTCATCAAATACAAAGTCAATAAAATGTGTCCATCAGTTATCTCGGTGTTGTTAGCTAAAGTCACTCCTTCTTATTAGTTTTCTGGAGGTCCATCTGAAAATAATCCCTCATTCATTAGAAAAGAAGATTCAAAAAGACCTGTTTTTGGGGGCATGTCTGTTTGATTGACAGGCCTGTGGTGCAGTCAGGTTATAGCTATCGGTGGGCGGGACGTAGTATCGTCAGGTTTCCAATCAGATCAGTCAGATCCACCGCTGGCTCCTCCCCCAGCTCGTCTAAATATGGTCACTTCCTGCTGCAAACCGCTCCGAATCAGCAAAGATGGTGATGGACAGAATCTGAACTGGAGGCTTCATAACGTTCACAAACCAACGGGGGACATCACTGATGGTTGATGACATCACTGATGGTTGATGACCTCACTAATGGCGTGGAGTTAAAAGGAGTTATTCTGCAACAAAGTGTTAAGTCTTGGAAACTTTGCATGGCAGATGAAGCTCTTTCACTTTTACTCATGTTGGCCAAGTTGGAAGGCTTCTTAAGTCAATTTTAAGTATTTAATAAATTGTGGAACATCGCTTGGAGTCAGTGACCGACTGAAAGCATCACAGTTGTATCTTCCTGCTGATTCTCCTCCCAGACCTTCACTGTTATTCTCTTTGTCTTCAGTCAGGTCTTCAGCTCAGTCAGACTGAGATCAGCTGATGGACTCGTTGTCCTGTTGAATGATGACACATCATCCAGTGAGGTTTGATGCATTTGGCTGAATGTGAGTGCTCCTTTGTTCCTCTACATGCATCCCGCTGCTTCTGTCAATAAGGATGCTATAAATATGGCCAATGTACCAGTTCCATGAGCAGCCGTACTGCTCAGGTCATCATGAAACCACCATGTTTGGTGATTTGGCTCCTGACTTCTTACTTTTCTCTCACTTATATTTCATTCATTTCATCAGTAAACAGAACTCTGTTCCACAACTCTTCTTCAACCTGGATTTATTGGTTTGGACTTCTACCATAGGTTTACATCTTATATTTCTGGTCTTAAAGTCTGATACCCAGATAAAGCGTGAAAAAGACACACCTGTCCACTAATGTGACATAGCCACGCTTTGGGCTGTCGAGGCGTGAAAGTTACACGTTTTCCTGAAGTGAGTGAAAATGAAACCCGCTCGAGAACAATGTTGTCACCTCATGGATTTGAACTTAATTGACCAGCGTGGCCACCAAACCACCTCTGTGGCCCCGAAATACCGCCAGAAATTGCCCTTTGTAGCTGACCTCAGTACCTCTGTTGCAGGACCTTGGTCACATGACATTTGTGTTTCAAGCTTTCAAAACGTGTAACTTTCACACCTAGACAGCCCAAAGCGTGGCTATCTCACGTTTCACCGTAGTGGGTGAGTGTGTCTATTTCACGCTTTGCCCTGGGTCACCTGGGTTGATGACTCAGTATACCTGCTCATCTTTACTCTTTTGATCAAACCAACCTTCTTGGATATGTGCCTGGTAGATTTTTTTTTTTTGGTCTTTTCTTCATCCTCACTTGCATGGTCACCTCTTTCCTGCCCGTACTGACAGACAACAGCTCCTCAATCTTTAGGACAACTGTCAATCAACTGCAAACAAACACTGAACACCAGCAGTTGATGTGTTCAGGGCTCGCTCCTTGCTCAACACCCACTTATTGAGACCTGCTTTTTGTTTAATATCTATTGTGCTTTTTTTTCAGCATATGTCTTTATGTCCACTGTGGCTTTCATTTGCTTTTTTGTCTTTACTGTGGAGGACCACGTGAGATGTGCTCTTCTCGTTGTATTTAGATGACAAAAGATATTTCTGCCTCCTGAAAACAACATATTTTCTCCAGAAAGTTTTTTCTGTCCTCTCAGCCTCTGACTGTGTATTTGATCTGTTGATACTCGCAGCAGTAACTGACCAAAACTAAATGTAGTGGAGAAACTCCTCAGTTTGTAGCCGAGTTAATGTCGTGAGCTCTGCCTCCTCTCTCCTCTTGATGGCGTTGCAGTCTCACTTATTTCACTTTGTGGTCGAGCATTTAATGAAGGCGCATGGATGACTGGTGTTCACCCTGAGGGACCTGTTGGCGGACAACAACAAAAAGATGGAAAATCACAGAAGCGCTTTGCATCCCCCTCCCCTCTTCCCCCTCTCCTCCCTCCCGATCAGATGTCGGTCTGAAGTCTGCATCAGAATAAATATATGTGATGTAACTTCTGAAAGTGTGCTGCTGATGCATCGCTGCTGCTTCTGTAAAACTGCAGAAAAAGAAGCACGTTTGGAAAGTGGAGAGTTCAGGCGTAACAGAGGATCATGTGTTTCTGTGTGTGTGCGTGTGCGTGTGTGTGTGTCTCTGCGTCAAGACTTCCGCTCTCACTGTTTTATAAGGTGGAAACAGAGTAGTTGTCAAGGCTATCTTCATTAATGTCACAAACTGGTGGCGACATCCGTGTGTGTGTGTGTGCGTGTGTGCGTGTGTGCGTGTGTGTGTGTGTGTGTGTGTGTGTGTGTGTGTGTGTGTGTGTGTGTGTGTGTGTGTGTGTGTGTGTGTGTGTGTGTGCGCGCGTGCTCTTTTTCTGTCTGACATTTCTGATTTCTCCTGTGACTCACAGTAGGCTGACTCACCACTGCTCCTTTTGCTGTGTGTGTGTGTCTGTCTCTCTCTCTCTGTCTCTCTGTCTCTCTCCTCTCTCCTTTCTCTCCTTTCTCTCCCTCTCTCCCCTCTCTCCTCTCTCTCTTCTCTCTCTCCTCTCTCCCTCTCTCCCTCTTGGTCTTTTATTGTCTCCTAACTTTTAATGCCACCACTGGACTCCTCTCCTTGCTCCCTCCGAAGCCTCCTTCAGGATGACTGTACACTTTCTACCTGTGTGGGTTTGAACCTGTCACCCGTCTGTGAGTCGGAGAGTTTACGTCCACCCACCGGTGCAGGATGAGGTCACAATTAAAAAAACACCGACTCCCCCGAATCATCAAAATGTGAAGCTCACTTTTTAATTTCATAATGAGTTTTACATAAAATCTTCTCACTTGCTGTCTTCATGTTCTGACTCGGATATCCACTTAGCTTTGCATAAACTGGAACAGCATGTTGATGCAGCCTGTTAAACTGTTAAAATAAGACATCCACCAGTCATCACCTGAAACTCTTTGTCTGTTACTGAAACTTTAGTTAAGTGACTTCCTCGTTGATGCCAGGACCGAAGGTTTCCCAGCAGGACGCCGTCTGGAGCATCTCATTTCCTGGAGCAGCGGGGATTCTAGGTAAATCACACACACACACACACACACACACACACACACACACACACACACACACACACACAAACACGATTCATCAGACCAGGCTACCTTCTTCTGTCCCTCCGTGCTCCGGTTCTGACAGTCACATGCCTATTGGATGCGCTGACCGGCCTCCACACACATCACATCAACATCAACGTTTTCCATCTTTGGACCACCTTCAATTTTTTGGGTAGATACTAACCTCTGAATCCCAGGAACACCCGTCAGAACCTGTCGGTTTGGAGATGTTCTGACTCGGTCGTCTAGCCGTCACTATTAGGGTGCCTAATGTCAAAGTCCTGTTTTTCCTGCTTCCAACACGTCAGCTTGAAGAACTGACGGTTGACTTTCTGTCTGATACATGCGACCTCTAAACAGTCGTCTTCACTTCACCTCTCAGTCGTTTTAACATTGTGGCTGACTGCTGCATGTAAACATTGGTACTGTCACGTGCTGAAACAAATATTTTAACTTTATTGTAACATTTGATTATTTATTGCTACATTGTCTTTGTGACATTTCAATGCAACATAATATTTAGTTTGTGACCAATTATCAACCATCAGTGATGTCATCGTTGGTTTGTGAACGTTATGAAGCCTCCAGTTCAGATTCTGTCCGTCACCATCTTTGCTAGTTCGGAGCGGTTTGCAGCAGGAAGTGACCATATTTGGATGAGCTGGGGGAGGAGCCAGCGGTGGATCTGACTGATCTGATTGGAAACCTGACGATACTACGTCCCGCCCACCGATAGCTATAACCTGACTGCACCACAGGCCTGTCAATCAAACAGACGCCCCCAAAAGCAGGTCTTCTTGAATCTTATTTTCTAATGAATGAGGGATTATTTTCAGATGGACCTCCAGAAAACTAATAAGAAGGAGTGACTTTAGCTAACAACACCGAGATAACTGATGGACACATTTGATTGACTTTGTATTTGATGAGAGAAGTTGAATGGGAGTCTATGGAGCCGGAGGCTTTTTGGAGTCGACCTCTAGTGGCACTCAGTGGTATTGTAGCTGAATACACTTCTACATCGGAACCATTTTTCAGACCTGGAAGTTACGAACACTTTTATATTCAATCTGTCGTTGTGCGTCACTATTTTAAACTGATCAGAGAGACCTACTGTCATACAGAATGTCTCAAATCATCTGACCTTTTGTCGGGGAGAGTGGAGGTGGATGGGGGTGGTGAGGGGGGAGGTCATCATCACTGATAACGATGTTCCTGTCATGATCTGTTTGCATCTACATTTACTGGCAAATAGTCCATTTTCTGTGCAGCTGCACCGGTCATTTGATATTTTACACTCCACACATGACACTGCACATATTTCATTGAGACTCTTTATTGTTTTATATTTGCTTTAAAAGCATTGATGCATCATTCAGTATTATTTTTAGTGAAAAAAAAAATTTGTGTCACGTCTGTGACTGATGGGATTAAACGGGTTAAATGTAAACGTCGCATCATTTTAGTGTAAAACAGGCTGAGTCGATTATATTACCACAAACTGATTGTCATATGGTAGCTTCCTGCATTTAGGCCCCCTGTTAGTCCCGGGCCCCTGAACTTTTCCCTGGTTGTAATGTAGTAATCACCTGTTGCATCTTTTTTTTTAAAGCACCAAAACAATGAGCTGAAAAACGCTAAAAAAAAGCTTTGAATATAGCAACTTTAATGTAAACACAGGTCTGTAGATCTCAGATGTTCATCAGGTCTCCACACTGCGCATTGCTGTAATGTTTTTACAGTAGCTTTCATCCGGCAGTAGACAGCATATTATTTTTAGCTGCGTATAAACGGAGGAGGAGCTGGGACAGGATCTGGAGGGTAATGAGATGGGATGACCTTTGCCCTTCACCTATGTTAACCCAATCAATAGCCCTGTGTTCCAAAGACCGAGCACCAATCAGCGGAGTCCTTTAAATATACCCACGAGGCACCTGTGGAGTAGTCTGAGGATAGCGTCTCCATGGCAACTACATCATTACCAGAATAGCTCTCTATTTCTCTCTTTTCTCTCTATTTCTGTCTCTCACTTTGCACCTCCTTTGCACCACCTATATTTCTCTGCTTCTTTCTCTCTCTTCATGTGGAATATTTCTCCTCTTCCTGCTTCTCTGACCTCCTTTCCTCCATCTTTACATCCCCAGCCCATCTCCCCCCCCGTTTCCCTTCTTCAGTCTTCATCTTTTTCTCGAACCTCCTTCCTTTGCCACGTTCCCATATCTCTGCTTCCCCCCCCAATCTCCCTTCTTTCTGTTTTCCCTCCACCTCCTACACATTTGCATTTTCACGCTGTGCTCAGAGCGAAGATATTTACAGGCTGATTCCTCCTCTCCTCTCTTCTCCTCTCCTTCCTTTACATTGTGAATGAAGGTGAGATGTGGCCTTGTTGTTGTATCTTGAATCCTGCTGCTGTTATTTCTGACAGCTAGTCTGACCTGTTTGCATGATATTTGAATATAATTGAATTCAGTTTTGACAATCCTCACCGATTTATTCCCAAATGAATCAGAAGCAGGATTTCCACAGGGATTGTTAAAGCATCAGGTTTTTGCAGCTCTATGTAGAAGATCCTGAAATAAAAGTGAAGGATATTGATGCATTGCAGGGTAGAGCTACAACAGTATAACAGTATTATGAATTAAAATGTAATTAAATTCCATCTAACATAACACTTGGCTCACTTTTAAAATGTATTCTTAATTTTCTTTTACCTTAAAAATAATTTAATCTACCCATTAATAACAAAGAAAAATGCTTTAATGATCTTTTTAACTACTAAGTTAACACTAATGTTATCTGATGCTATATATCCATATTTAGGCCTTTAATATCCACGAAAATAACATATTTATCACATATTTGTTTTGAATTTAGCCGGTATCTGTTTAACAGTGTAGTATAAAGTTTGTGATTCATTAAAGCTTGTTGTTATATAAAAACAAATTAAAAGAAGGGATTTGCAGCCACATAGCTTCAATATATATTTGAGGAGTTTTGTTTTCCCTGAGGGGATAAATTTGGCTCCAGTGCTCTGAGTTCGTCTGCAGTACGTTTCACTATTACAGGATATAAGGATGAGGATGTGGCAGATGGAGCATCAGGTCGCCGTCTCACCGTCTCCCTGCACCTCTGCCGATCTCTGTTGCTCTGGCTTCCTCTCACAGTCCGAAGGACACGCTGTGAGGTTAATTGGTGATTTTAATTCGGCTGTGAGTGTGAGCTGTAGTGTTGTGATGTATGTTGGCTCGGTGATGGACTGCTGACACGTCCAGGCTCCGCCTTCGTGTACCAGCTGGGAACCGTGTTATGATAAAGTGGGTGCAGATAATGGATGGATGGATGGATGGAAATGTAACACTACTGCATCCTTGGATGGGGTTGTTGATGGGATGAGTCCACATGAAGAGCAGAACAGTGTCAGTTGTAACTCAATATATCTTCTGTTATGGCTTTATTATGGTTATTATTATGTTATGATTTAGAGCTGGTTACTCACTCATAAGGTTGACGGTTCAATCCCTGGGTTTCTCCTCTTTACATGCTGAAGTGTCTCTAGGAAAGTAGTTGGTCCTGATGGCAGGTAAATACCTTGTATGGTGCTCTGTCACCATTAATGTGTGAGTGTGAATAGGAAACACTGTAAAGCGTTTTGTAGACCAGTGAGGTAAAAAACACTGTATAAGACCATTTACTATTTTAACCTGTCACCCCTGTTGGCAGCTGGATGAGATCATAAAGTGTTCGTAGCTTCCAGGTCTGAAAAACGATGCCGATCAAGAAGTGTCTTAAGCTGCAATACTACAGAGTGCCACTGGAGGTCGGCTCCAAAAAGCCGCCGGCTCCATAGACTCACATTCAGCTTCTGTCATCAAATATAAAGTCAATAAAATGTGTCCATCAGTTATCTCGGTGTTGTTAACTAAAGTCACTCCTTCTTATTAGTTTTCTGGAGGTCCATCTGAAAATAATCCCTCATTCATTAGAAAAGAAGATTCAAAAAGACCTGTTTTTGGGGGCATGTCTGTTTGATTGACAGGCCTGTGGTGCAGTCAGGTTACAGCTATCGGCGGGCGGGACGTAGTAGCATCAGGTTTCCAATCAGATCAGTCAGATCCACCGCTGGCTCCTCCCCCAGCTCGTCCAAATATGGTCACTTCCTGCTCCTTCAACAACTTCATTACATTTCCTCGTTGCAAATTTGTGTAGCACACTATCACCATGACTGGATTACCAGCTGAGCAAAATGCACAAGAGGCTCCATAACTGCAGGGGGTCCTGAAAGCTCCAGGGTTACTCCCCTTATCGCACTCACATACAGACGATGTTATTTAGATGTTAGAGTAGATCTTACTTGTGCTTGAATTTCGACAGGGAAGTGTCGTCTTGAGTCACTCAGTGTTGTTCTACACATGTTGGAAATAACTATACAGTTTGAATGCATTGCCCTCCAACATATCTACCAAGTCAGGGTAAAGTCTGCAGCAGCTATGCATTGTCAATTTGTTTATTGTTGGTCTTCTATTTTGATATGTGCAGTATGGTGAAGTCAGACAGGGTTTCTACCTGGGACTCTAACATGCTTTCAATCATTCACATTGATGTCCAACAAAATTCATGAAGGTTCCTAAAATTTAAATTTTAACACGAGGACCCCCGTCAACACTATTTTTCACTTTAAGACCAAGTAGTGAAGCCACGCCCCTTCACTAGCGTACATTTTCTCAAATTTCCAAACACAGTTACAGTTGACCAACGATAGTAAACCTGGAGCTATTGGAGGCACTGCTAATAAAGCATGAGGATGGGATCGGGAAAATGTATATTCAGATGCTTAAAATCTATTTTGAGGATTGTAAAAAGTGCAGAAGACAAGCAGTAGTTATTAAAACATCTCTGGGTTGTTGTTATTGTGTATTAATTGCCAAGGTATATTGTTTTTCTTTTGGCAAAATCAGCTGATGCTTGATGAAAATATATAAGCAGGCACTGTTAGTGGATCACTAAAAGGCTGGACAGTGTGATGGAGGACATTTTTTTGTTAAATAAGTAAAACAGAAATAGAGATTGATTATGTATTAACCTGGTTACCACTTTTTTTCAGGTCTGCTTGTTGACTGACTGGGACTAGTTGTTGTGTTAACTTTACTTTCAGGTAGAGTGTGTGTGTGCAGAAAACACAACCCACACACTGTAACTACGCACTGTATCTACACGCTGTATCTACACACTGTATTTCTACACACTTTATCTACACACTGTATCTACACACTGTATATTGTCACACTAAATCTTCACACTGTATCTACACACTGTATATCGTCACACTATATCTTCACACTGTATCTACACACTGTATATCGTCACACTATATCTACACACTCTATCTACACACTGTATATCTTCACACTGTATCTACACACTGTATATCTACACTGTATCTTCACACTGTATATCTTCACACACTATCTACACACTGTATCTACACACTGTATATCTTCACACTGTATATCTTCACACTGTATATCTACACACACTATCTACACACTGTATCTATACACTGTATATCTTCACACTGTATCTACACACTGTATATCTTCACACTGTATATCTTCACATTGTATCTATACACTGTATATCTATACACTGTATATCTACATACTGTATATCTACAGTCCGTGTCCGCCTGTCTTCCTCTGCCTCGTCTGTCCGCCTCCGTTGGTTTCTATTGAGTCTATTTTTAGCCCCAGCAGACTGGTCACGTGGCAGAAAGAGGACGTCAATAATGTTGTTGTTGGTGGCGGTGGAGAGAGCGCGCGAGAGGGAAGGAGCGAGGGAGCGAGGCGCACCGTAAACATGGAGGAGGTGACACGGTGAGAGGCGAGACGCGTCCTGCTCGCTCGATTTGCGCCTTTCTTTTTCGTGTGAAATAAAGACGCAGAAGAGCTGCGCGAGCGGCGGGGGGTGGGGGGTGGGGGGGGACCACACTGAGCCGCGGTGCAGGAAACCGGAGCCGGGAGGAGGCGACCTCTGCGCTAATACCCGTTCTTGGAAGACCCGCCGACATCTACGGTACCGTGGGGTTTATGGGGGAGGGAGGGTGCGTGCGTGTCTGTGCGTGACCGTCCATGAAGGATCTGCTCAGACAGTTAGAGGTTTTGTTGCTGGTGACATTTTGTGCTTCACGTCGTCGCTAAACTTAAAGAGACTCTTTCTGATCAGTTGGCGCTTTAGCTCGCTAACGGACACCTGACAGCTAACTAGCTACCGAACCGGACCCATTACACTGCAGCTAAACTGGGTAACTCACCGGCTACCAGCTAACTAACAGCACAACTAGCAGCTGACAGCCAGACGGTAACAGAGCAGCAGTGTTTCCTCCGCACTGATGGTTCGGTGGATGACTGGACACCGAACAGGACGTACTACCAGCACAAAGCCCCAGTAGCCCAGCGGTGTGTTTTCATGGTGTTCCTGAGTATTTCATGTCATCTGTCATTTTGCACTCAAAGTGTGTTTCAGCAGCCATGTTGTCTGTCTCAGGACATTTTGACTGCAATCTGAATCGCATACTTTTTCTTTTTTACTTTAAGTACGTACTGCAGCTCCACTTACAGAGTATGTACTGTTGCATGTAGTATGTGTGTACAACTGGGACATACTACTGCATCATAACAATGCACCTTGAACTTTGACCCTCTTGGTCGTATCCGTAGGGCCACGTTTGAAGTAAAAAAAAAAAAAGGATTGAAATGAGTACACTTCCTTTTAATGCCTCTTCTTCTTCTTCTTCTTCTTCTTCTTCTTTTTGTGGGTGGCGCATCAGTGCCACCAATCATCCAGAGTACCATGCTGACCTGCAGACTGCAGAATAGACAGAACGGAGTAGAACATCCTGGTACTTTTTGGTATTTAAGTATCCAAACTAACATACTATCTAGTATGCCAGAAACAGATTTAGTACGTCCCAGTACATAGTATGTTAAACATAGTATACTAAAAGTACCAGGATGTTCTACTACATCCGGTTGTATTCTGCGGTCTGCAGGTCAGTGTGATACTCTGGATGTTCTGACCCACAATCCTCTGCAGCGGAAGATATATCACATCGCTGATGCTCCGCCCACAAAAGGAAGAAGAAGAAGAGACATTAAAAGGAAACGTACTCATTTCAAATTGCATTCTTTTTCGTTTTACTTTCAGTATGTACTGCAGCTACTCTTACAAAGTATGTACTGTTGCATGTAGTATGTGTACGACTGAGACACTCTGCTTGAACTTTGACCGCCTCTCTGTGGGTCTGAACATCCAGAGTAGCATGCTGGCCTGCAGACTGCAAAATAGGACCTGACGTAGTAGGACATCCTGGTACTTTTTGGCAAACTGCATTTCACAAAGTGTGTACTGGGACCTACTGAATCTTTATCTGGCGTAATAAATAGTATGTTATTATAGATGCTGGAACACGTGGAGATTATGCTTTTACTTTTAGAGATTGTAGCGGCCAGTCTAAGGTGATGGCTGACGTGTGTGTCGGCCATCATACACATGTCCCAAAAAAGGGGGGCGTGCAGGTGAAGAAAACAAGCCAGACCTGTAGCCAGACCATAATACCTTCAGGTTCCCAGGTGTTTGCTGTCAGTCATTACTGCTTTGGCTGTGAGGATCCATAAAATAAGTAAACTAATATAAAATATATTAACACGGCTTAGAAGTATGTAAACTCCAGGCAGAATGTGTGCTGTTGTGTGCATTAAATGCAGCAGCACAGTGGTGAGATTGATGCTGTGTGTGTGTTATTTATTTAGTGGTGCTGGTGTGTGGATGTGATGGGTCCTGAAAGACCCCCCGGGGACTTACTGGGGCCCCGCAGGGTGCCCAGCTCCTGCAGGGAGGGATGTGATGACTTACGGCGATATGCCGAGTATGTGTTGAAAATATCAACAACAAAAATAATAATATATATATATTTTTGTTTGTTTGTTTGTTTTGTTTTGTTTAAAATATATATATATCAAGACCATACAATTGCTACAAAGTCTCTTGTAGTTTCACATGTCAGCGTAAACGTAACAATTTTGTCTTTAGTTATTCTGGAAAAATGAAACGAAAATCATCTTATCATCATGTTATTTCTTCAGTTTGGCAACATTAACATTTGCTCACTGAGGTTCTGTATAAAATATAACCGTCATTCCGTTTACGTCCCATTACAGTATGACATCATAGGTCAACAAGTTGTTGTTGTTATTGCCTTTCATCAAGACATATATATGTTTAAATTGATATCAATATGATTTTAAACAATACAACATGTCAGATCCTGCTATTAAGCTACGGAGGCTTTACAAAGTGGGAAATCTCATGATGCCATTTTTGTTCTGACATGAATAGCAAACATGCAGCAGCCGGCATGTTCTGTTGCCCGAACATGAAAATGAATCGACGTTAATGGATCAATAAACACGCGGTTGGGATATTTCTAACCCCAGTATGATACTGTAAGTTCTTCCTGACAATATTTGAAACACATTTACTAAACAAATAATCAGTAATTTATTAACCGGTAGCACTAATCCTGCCGTGTGTCCATCTCCAAACAACTAAAAGCCAAGAACAGGAAGACGATTTAAAAATGCTTGAAATGAATTTGTTAAGTGTCATTCAAGGTCACAATACTAATTTAAATGTGTGATGATTATGACACAAGTTAACCGTGAAGTGACGCTGAGAGTGTTTCTCTTCCTTCGATAGACGTTCAGGTGTATTTTCCCAATCCGAGGTCCAAACCTTTTATCGTTTCCCAGTTGTTTCTGAACGCAGCATTAACCCACCCCAGAGCAGGTTTGGTTTGTTACCATGGCGATGTATCCCGGTAGAAGTAAACCATCGGTTTTAGAACTGAAAAACGAGAGTCAAACCTGAAGTTACCTCGATAACAACACAAACCTTTTGGAGGCTGTTTAACTTTAAATGATCCAAAAGCTCAACACGCCAACTCAGGTAGATCCAACGGGATGTTGGGATGGATGTTGTTTGGACTGACAGGGAGTGAGACTGGTGCTGCTCAGGCCCCCTTCGGTGTCTCATTCATCCATTTACTTGATAGAAATTACAACGTGATGATGGCTCCCTGGTAACTGCTGTTGACTGGGATGAAGGAAGAATTAAAGGTTGATTTATGGTTGGTGATTTCTGTGTTGAGAGCAGTGGGTGTAGAAATACAGCTGACAGCGTTTACACCGACAGTGAAAGTGTTTAACTTTCTATTGCACAAATACAGATTTCCATTTCTCTTCCAATTGTGAAGCCAATCTCGTTCAGCAACTGTTTGGACTTCTGTGAGTCTGTGATGTCACAAACTCATGCTGATGTCATATGTCCGCCCCCGGCACGGCTCGATGTCCCGCCTTTGGTATGGAAGAAAACATAAAGCGGTCATTCTGTTGTGGAGCTGACCAGCTACTGGACCAAAGAAAACCTGTGGTTGGTCTGAGCGAGTGTCACTCAGGAAAGAGTCAGCCAATCACAAGAGAGAGTCAATAATAATGAACCATAAAGAGACGGACGCAAAACGGCCTGTTTTATAGCAGCGCTGCAGAGAGGAGACGGAAAGCTAAACTGAGATGATTTTTGGTACTTTAAAGCACCAAAATATCTGCTAATGGAGATAAAAACTGCCGGAAGGAGAAGTGTAAAATGTGGGGCCTTTAATGTTGGTGTCTCAATTTTGTGGACTTGTTTCATCTGATAACAAAGGCCGCCTTGATTTAAATGTACCTGTTGTGTTAATCTGGGCTTTTGAGGCCGTTTCCAGTGAGCTGGGGAGTCTGGACTGTTTCAAGCCACTTGATCCAATGTCAGGATCTGGTGGGTTGTCCATTAGTTTGCAATTGTTCCGACGTGACATGAGCTGCCGGGGTTTCTTTTCCCCCTGTAACAGTTACCAAGTGGCTACATAGCTTACATATTGCTCAAGCTTCAGTTGTCTGCTGTACACCCTGTTGGCGTTTGCACAGCCACCTTCAAGGGCGGACCAATCAGAGACCAGTATGGGTGGCTGAGTGAGTTGCAGCAGTGGTAGAGTTTCTGTGCATGTGGTGGTCAATGCTGATTGGTTCAGGGCTTCTCCAGTAGTTTCTACACCTTGTAGGATGCAGCGACCAGAAGCGAGTCCATGTGGAGCGAAGCCAGACCTGTGTACTCACAGTTTAGAGAAGGTAGACGCGACAATAGTGCAGTCGCACGTCACAAACAGCACATCATCAGTAGTGAATTACTAGATGCAGGGAAAAGATGAATGACAACCAGATAATGAAAACAGAGCCGGTTGGCGCCATGGTGCTAAGAGTTTAGTACTGGTACAAATCAACGACGGTCCCTCAGTGCACAGTGTTCCTTGGATTTGGGAAATATCTCAGCAAACTCTGTGACTTTGCCATCTTTGCCCAAAGAACTGGGACATCCAGAGATGCTTCATGCTGTTTAAAAGGCTTCTTGATGCTGGTTAGCAGTGTCGCCATAGCAGCGTGTCTAACATATGACCTCATAAACTCCAGGGTGCTGCTGTTAGTTTTTTGGCTAACTTTAAGGAGCCAGCAGAAGAAGAAGAAGCTGTTGGGGATTTCCTCAGCATTATATTGTCTGTGTTCATACATGATATACTGTTATTATATCACACATGCACCAACTTGTTGCTGTGGAGATGTCAGCATCAGAACAAAACAGTTCAGTGCAGGATATGTGGATTGTTATCGAGCGTCAACCATCAGTGATGTCATCGTTGGTTTGTGAACGTTATGAAGCCTCCAGTTCAGATTCTGTCCGTCACCATCTTTGCTAGTTCGGAGCAGGAAGTGACCATATTTGGATGAGCTGGGGGAGGAGCCAGCGGTGGATCTGACCGATCTGATTGGAAACCTGACGATACTACGTCCCGCCCACCGATAGCTGTAACCTGACTGCACCACAGGCCTGTCAATCAAACAGACATGCCCCCAAAAACAGGTCTTCTTGAATCTTCTTTTCTAATGAATGAGGGATTATTTTCAGATGGACCTCCAGAAAACTAATAAGGAGTGACTTTAGCTAACAACACCGAGATAACTGATGGACACATTTTATTGACTTTGTATTTGATGAGAGAAGTTGAATGGGAGTCTATGGAGCCGGAGGCTTTTTGGAGCCGACCTCTAGTGGCACTCGGTGGTATTGCACCCTAATTTCTGCATCTGGCTTGTTTTTCAGTCCTGGAAGCTACAAACACTTTTATAAACAGTCTCAGTTTTAAATGAAAGCAGAATATTCGATACTCTCACTTAAGACATTGCAGACTACTTAAAGGACATCACTCTGCAGGATGTGTGAATATGTCGCCCTGAAATTTTTTCACCTCTCGCTGACGTCCTCCAGCTGCTCGGTATGTAAACTACCTCGGTGCTTTGAAAGATAACAAGCTGCACATAAGAACGGATCCTTCTCGCTACAGGGTTGGCAGGTGTTCAGTTACACAGAGTGTCGGTTTGGTAGGTGACACATCATCACCGATTCCTCTCGTTTGAAAATGCTGCAGTGAATCACGGCAAACCAGTCTGTGAAGATTTGACAGTTTTTGAGGCACTGAACTCTGGCACACCTCGGCAGATGCTGTCTGTAGATCTGTGGGGAGATGAATAGACCTTGATGGCTCTTTCTTTTCCCGTCATCCAACGCATCGCATTACTGAACATGAATTCAAGCCATTAGCTCCTCTGAAAATAAAATATCACCTTTTTAATTCTGGCGGTGAAATAGACGAGGCATCTTTGGGCCCAGAAAAATATGGAATACTGAAGTTTCTTTCATGTGTGCCAGTATGAGACTCCAAAAAGAATGGGTCGGCATCGTAGTGCAGTGGATCCAGTTTAATACCTCCGGCCCCCACGTCGCTCCAGCTGCTGGGAGTCTGGCTGGAGGGATTTGCAAACTCGATCATGCAGCGTGGTTTTTATTAATGCCAGGAGGTCGGACCTTGGAGGTCAAGGGCCAGTCCATTAGTTATGTAAGAGCTTTAAGGGCGGACTTTTACCTCCAGTGTCCAGACTGAGGCTTATTCTGCTCTTTTCAGTTCTGTGCTTCGCGAAGTGTCACATTTCATTCCCATGGAAACAATTTGTTTAAAAGAAAAACAAAAAAAAACCTCATGCTTGTTATTTCTGGAGCTTTCAAACACGTCTCAGGGTCTTATTTTATGGGCTGGTTGTTGCAATCTCTCAGTGAAGGCCATTAGGTGAATGTGACTGTCACAGTCTGAGTCGGAGCGGCTGTGTCTCCTCCAACCCGACCGTCTTTTTCCTGTTCCTCGGTGGTGTTTTGCTGGACTGCGTCACTCGCTGAGCCGAGCGTACGGATGCAGAGATGAACAACAAACCGACACATGCAGCTGCAGGACAGCGAAGGTTGACTGTGAGCGCCTAAAATGATGAGGCATTGTGTTCTCTACGTGTCTGGGGAGGAACGACTACACGTCCATGCAGCGACTGAATGTAACATTAAATAACTAGTAATGTATGTGGAGCTGCCCTCGTCCATTTTTTTCACATTCAGGCAGAACAATTAAAACAATTTGCATGAGTTTAATTCTCCACGTTAAAGTTCCTCAACAGAAGCTCAGCTGAAGACATTGGCAGCACAAAAGTAAGCCGTTCCAAATGAGAAACC